>NC_090923.1:121360764-121675139 GCF_040938575.1 Ambystoma mexicanum
TGATCAACAATACATGTCTCCCACCACCCCCACCCCCAGCAGTGCAGGGGCAGCCTCCACCAGGCCCCCACTCATGTCCCCCTGCACCCCCACCCCCCAGCATCCAGGGTCACCCTCCACCAGGCCCCCACTCATGTCTCCCACCACCCCCACCCCCTGGCAGTGCAGGGTCACCCTCCACCAGGCCCCCACTCATGTCTCCCACCACCCCCACCCCCCGGCAGTGCAGGGTCACCCTCCACCAGGCCCCCACTCATGTCTCCCACCACCCCCACCCCCCTGCCACCATGGGCAGCACCCACCAGGCCCCCACTCATGTCTCCCACCACCCCCACCCCCCTGCCACCATCGGCAGCCCCCACCAGGCCCCCACTCATGTCTCCCACCACCCCCACCCCCCTGCCACCATGGGCAGCCCCAACCAGGCCCCCACTCATGTCTCCCACCACCCCCAACCCCCAGCATCCAGGGTCACCCTCCACCAGGCCCCCACTCATGTCTACCACCACCCCCACCACCCTGCCACCATGGGCAGCCCCAACCAGGCCCCCACTCATGTCCCCCTGCACCCCCACCCCCCAGCATCCAGGGTCACCCTCCACCAGGCCCCCACTCATGTCTCCCACCACCCCCACCCCCGTGCCACCATGGCCAGCCCCCACCAGGCCCCCACTCATGTCCCCCTTCACCCCCACCCCCCAGCATCCAGGGTCAACCTCCACCCGGCCCCCACTCATGTCTCCCACCACCCCCACCCCCCTGCCACCATGGGCAGCCCCCACCAGGCCCCCACTCATGTCTCCCACCACCCCCACCCCCCGGCAGTGCAGGGTCACCCTCCACCAGGCCCCCACTCATGACCCCTGCACCCCCACCCCCCAGCATCCAGGGTCACCCTCCACCAGGCCCCCACTCATGTCTCTCACCACCCCCACCCCCCGGCAGTGCAGGGTCACCCTCCACCAGGCCCCCACTCATGTCCCCCTGCACCCCCACCCCCCAGCATCCAGGGTCACCCTCCACCAGGCCCCCACTCATGTCTCCCACCACCCCCACCCCCCGGCAGTGCAGGGTCACCCTCCACCAGGCCCCCACTCATGTCTCCCACCACCCCCACCCCCGGCAGTGCAGGGTCACCCTCCACCAGGCTCCCACTCATGTGTCCCACCACCCCCACCCCCCAGCATCCAGGGTCACCCTCCACCAGGCCCCCACTCATGTCTCCCACCACCCCCACCCCCCGGCAGTGCAGGGTCACCCTCCACCAGGCCCCCACTCATGTGTCCCACCACCCCCACCCCCCAGTCCCACCACCCCCACCCCCCAGCATCCAGGGTCACCCTCCACCAGGCCCCCACTCATGTCTCCCACCACCCCCACCCCCCTGCCACCATGGCCAGCCCCCACCAGGCCCCCACTCATGTCCCCCTGCACCCCCACCCCCCAGCATCCAGGGTCACCCTCCACCAGGCCCCCACACATGTCTCCCACCACCCCCACCCCCCTGCCGCCATGGCCAGCCCCCACCAGGCCCCCACTCATGTCTCCCACCACCCCCACCCCCCGGCAGTGCAGGGTCACCCTCCACCAGGCCCCCACTCATGTCCCCCTGCACCCCCACCCCCCAGCATCCCGGGTCACCCTCCACCAGGCCCCCACTCATGTCTCCCACCACCCCCACCCCCCGGCAGTGCAGGGTCACCCTCCACCAGGCCCCCACTCATGTCTCCCACCACCCCCCTGCCACCATGGGCAGCCCCCACCAGGCCCCCACTCATGTCTCCCACCACCCCACCCCCCGGCAGTGCAGGGTCACCCTCCACCAGGCCCCCACTCATGTCCCCCTGCACCCCCACCCCCCAGCATCCAGGGTCACCCTCCACCAGGCCCCCACTCATGTCTCCCACCACCCCCACCCCCCTGCCACCATGGCCATCCCCCACCAGGCCCCCACTCATGTCCCCCTGCACCCCCACCCCCCAGCATCCAGGGTCACCCTCCACCAGGCCCCCACTCATGTCTCCCACCACCCCCACCAGGCCCCCACTCATGTCTCCCACCACCCCCACCCCCCGGCAGTGCAGGGTCACCCTCCACCAGGCCCCCACTCATGTCCCCCTGCACCCCCACCCCCCAGCATCCAGGGTCACCCTCCACCAGGCCCCCACTCATGTCTCCCACCACCCCCACCCCCCTGCCACCATGGCCAGCCCCCACCAGGCGCCCACTCATGTCCCCCTGCACCCCCACCCCCCAGCATCCAGGGTCACCCTCCACCAGGCCCCCACTCATGTCTCCCACCACCCCCACCCCCCTGCCACCATGGCCAGCCCCCACCAGGCCCCCACTCATGTCTCCCACCACCCCCACCCCCCGGCAGTGCAGGGTCACCCTCCACCAGGCCCCCACTCATGTCCCCCTGCACCCCCACCCCCCAGCATCCCGGGTCACCCTCCTCCAGGCCCCCACTCATGTCTCCCACCACCCCCACCCCCCTGCCACCATGGCCAGCCCCCACCAGGCCCCCACTCATATCCCCCTGCACCCCCACCCCCCAGCATCCAGGGTCACCCTCCACCAGGCCCCCACTCATGTCTCCCACCACCCCCACCCCCCTGCCACCATGGCCAGCCCCCACCAGGTCCTCACAATCCCCAATCATGTGCGTAATGGTCAGCCTCCACAGCCAAAAAGCCCTACCAAGTAACCCATTCACCCACATGGAAATGGAAATCACATGTTACACCCCCAATGTTCATGAAGCTAATGAACCCATGTCCGTCACACACATTTTTTGCAATTGAATGGGAAAACACACAACATGACATGCATGAAACCAATGAGATGAAACCACACAGTGAACTATGGCAACAAAAATGTATAGAAAAAAATAAAGAATGCTAAAGAAAGAAAACTAACTACAATGTAAATGTGAAAAAATAAGCTGCATGTCCGCATAAAAACACAAAACTGGAAATCCAAATCTGAAAAAATTGTGTCCAAAGTGAAATGTAAAAAACTCTCCATGCAACAAAGAACTATGTACAAAAATAACAAGGGTCCATGATCCCAACTGAACTAAGGAAACCTCCTAAAAAACCTACCTAAATATCAACTATATACAAAAAGTGGAGCAGTGTCCGTCGACTCCAAATCATAATAAGAACGACAGGAAACCTAAAACTAAAGAACTATATACAAAGGCGGCGGGCAAGTCCAGCGGCTCACTCTGTGGTGTCCCGGGCCAGGGCATCATCGAACTCCTGTTCGATGTCCCGGAGGCGGTCCATTTCCATGGCCCCGAGGGTCCGCAGGGACGACGCTGTGTCCTCTTCCAACCCCCTGCGGATTGCCTCGAGGCACTCGGCCCGCCTCAGGGCCCTCCGTATGGAGTTCTCCGCCCTGACCATTGTGAGCCGCGCCTCTTCCGCCCACCGCCGCTCCGCACCTATGGCGTGGCCCAACCGCTGCCACACGGAAGACACTCTCTGTCCTGGGTCCCCTTGCCCTCCGGCCGATGCCTGCCCCTCCGATGTCGAAAGCCCCGAGCCTTCATGTCTCCCACCATGTTGCTGCTGCTGCTGCTCTGCCTCTGCCGTTGTTGATGTGGCCACCCCTGCTGGACCTCCGACTCCCGACTGTGGCAGGGATGCCTCCTCCACCAGCCTGGCCACACCGTCAGAGGCAGCTCCAAAGGGCACCCAGGTGACTGATGGGTGGGAAGATGGCACAGAGGACGACTGGCGCGTAGGGGGTCCAGTTGAGGAGGGGGTCGGAGCAAGCCCCATCAGACAGCGGAATCCGGCCTGGGTGACCTGTCCCAGCAGGCTGACGTGGTCAACGAGCCATTCGAGATGACGTGCAGTCTCTCCATGAAAAGACTGCAGGTCACCTCGCATGGCCCGTTGACGCAATGCCACACCAGCCAGGACAGGCTCAACCTGGACCTGGATGGCCACGTCCGCAGGCAGAGGAAGGCCAGTTGACGTCAGCTCATCCCCTGCCTGAAAACGGGTCTGGACGTAGGCATCCCTGCTGGTGCAAGATGATGCAGGGACAGGATCGGGGACAGGATTGCACACAGGCACCTCCGCGGCCGCCTGTGCTGCCTCCTGTCCCTGGTCCTGCACTGCACCACTAGCACCAGTGGGATCCCCACCTCCAGACCCTGTCTCTGGTGCTTGCGCGGCCCCCTCCTCCACCAAACCCCCCACCAACCTGGATGACTCCGTGCCATCTTCCGCTGTTGGGCCCTGTGGGGTCCCAGCTGCCCCTTCTGCTGCAGAGGAGTCCAACTGCAACCTCCGCCTCTTGGACCTCCCCCCGGCAGCTGCGGCCTGGGACGCAGCACCGGACTCCTCACTCCCCGACGAGATGACAACACGGGAGGGGAGCCGGGCCTTGCGTCTCCGGCTGGCGGTCGGATCCCCGCCGCTGTGCTCCACAGCACCTTCTCCGCCCTCTTCATCAGTTGACGCTGCAGACAGGGAGAAACAAAACACAGGCATCAGGGCACTGTACAATGGACACATACACGCATGACAGTTGCACATGAGTGGCATTGGCAAACCTCAGACATGTCATCACAATCCCCAACACACATGTCATTGCACCTGGCACACATGAGCCATACCACAGCCATATCGCAACTGCCAGCACCATCCCTACACATACAACAGCATGAGCAGCCAAAGGGGAGCCAGACATCACATGCAACACAGGAAGTGCACCACACATGTACACACACCACCACACTTGCATGCATGTCTACACCTCTGCCAAGTGTCGCACTGTTCAGACGGGCATCCATGTCACATCTGCCAATCAGGCTTCCACATACCGCTGTCACATGCATTAATGTTGCATCACTGTTGCACCCTTATCAAATACACACACATGCACATGTACACAGTGCTCATACATGCAGTCGAAAACAACATACATGCCTGACATCACGGACATGTCTACTTACATACACATTCATCCAAACATGTGTGCACGCACAACTGCATTTGCCATGCAAGCCCACACACACAAGCACCATCCATGTCTCACACATTACAGCCCTCGCATGTGTCAGCCCCACGGCCCTGTACACCCCCACCCATACTCCACCCCATACAAACAGATGTGCAACCGGCACAATGGCGAATGATCACCACACGCCCTGCTCACAACCAGGATGCATGTACACTCACCGCTCGACTCCAGACGGGTCTGCTTCTCTAGGACCTGGACGTGGAGCGATGGGGATATGCGTTCCAGGACCCCCATCTGTTCTTCCGACAAGTGGCCCCGGCGCCCCTTGGCATCCGCTGCCTTCAAGAGGCGCCGGGCCTTGTTCAGGGTCCTGGACCTGAAGTCCTCCCAGCGCTTCCTGACATGTTGTAAGTCCCGGACTGCCACCCCCTCCGCGTTGATGGCAGTCACGATGTCAGTCCGGATCCGAGTCCGTCCTTCCTTGTCGGCGCGGGAACTTCCAAAGAGGGCATCATACTGCCCCAGGACTTGCTCCACCAGGACACCAACTTCGGTGGCACTGAAGCTGGTGCCCCTCTGCCTCTCTGGCCGGGGGTTGTCAGTGGTCACAGATGGTGTTTGCCCCGACATGACAACCCCAGAGGCAGGAGTGGGTGGGCAACTGGGTCCTGGGGCTGGGCTGTGGAGCGATGGAATTCCAGTCGGGAGTCTTCGGTTCCAGCAGGGGTGGTCACAGCAACAGCACCCCTGGCTGATGTGCAGGCAGCAAATGCCAGTGCACGTGGGCAGCAGGCAGTCAGGCAGCAGCAGATGGCAGGTGGGAGCGTGCTCGGGGCTCTGGGGGGCAGTAGTTCGGCCTTCTGGGCAGGAGCGTGGTCTTCCGTGTGCTTACGCATGGCCAGCTTGGTACGGAGTGATTTGGCACGTGAAAATCCTGCACGTCAGCGTGAAAACCGAGGAAAGGCCCTTAGCACGTAAGCGCGTCAGAACGCATATGCGATTCTATTGGACCAAAGGCCCTCAGCGCGTAAGCGCGTCTGTGACGTGACCCGCACAAGTGTTTCCCACACAGCACGTGATGACAGAGCACACGTGGAAAGACTGCACGTCAGAGTCTCATCGCGTGTGATTGGTGGAAATGGCCGTACACGCAGAAGTGACAAAGCGTGTAATTGGTGTAAATGGCCGTACACGCATTAGTCACAAAGCGTGTTATTGGTGGAAATGGCCCTAGCGCGTACACGCCGCGTAAGTGACGTTGGACGTGTGGGCCTGTATAAAAGGTACGCGTAGAACACCATTTCCTTGTACGTGCTTTTCGTGGAGAGCGAGTGGGTGAATTCTGTACTTCTTGTCGGTTCACACGCGATTTACTTCACGGCGTTTCAAGTTCGTATTCCCTGTTACCTCTGACAGATTTTTCTCTTTTTTCTCTTTTAGTGGTTTACCTGGGCCTGTTCCCTCAAACAGTGTTCCCTTCTACTGTTGTCCTGTCTCCTCAGACAGCGTACAAATCTTCTTTTGGCGGGGGTGTTGCCAACCAAACGCGCTCCTTTTTCACGCTCTTTTACCTGGCAGACGGTGAGTCACGCACATATCTAACATCTGTGCTTGCCCCGTGTGTAGCCTACCCCTTCAGAGGTCATTCTAGGCTGCGTGTGACACGCATACGTTCATTCTTGTGTTATTGGGTGCCACAGCGTAGTGCAGGTTTTTCTTTCTGCACACGTGGTCTAGGAGGGGTTGCGTGCACGTCATCTCCCTTTTTTGGGGCTCCTGTGCGTAGCGTGACCCTTCATCTTTCCCCAGGGGTTACAATCAGCCTTGCAAGAGCACTAGGGTACAATTACCATCTGGTACCCAACCCCTTTGACCCCCAATTGCCCAGGACAATATTTGACAGCCACTCCCATACGCACATCAACATCAGTGCCATGGTTGGGAGGCGAGGATTCCGTAAGGGTGGCAAAGGTGGAAGAGCCACAAGTGGTGGCCGTGGTGGATCCGGTAGGGGACGTGGTCGTTACTTGCAGGGTGAGCCTGTCCCCCCATGTGTGGAGGACCAGTCAAGGGCACCCATAATCCCCCCCCCTCCCGTTGAGGCTGATGTGGCTGACACCATCCATGCTCAGCCCTTGTTGGACCAGCCCATTGTGGCACCAGACCTGGCTGACTCCATGGCTGACTTCCAGGTCAGCAGGCCTATGACACGTGCGCTGGTGCACGTTGATGTCACCATGCCACGTGCATCTGGGGCAGCAAGGTCATCTGCTGCACCAAGTAGGCAGGGCGGAGAGGCTGCAGGGGCAGCTGCGGCTCCATCCACCCCAGCCCTCACACACCTAGCCCGGACAGTGTCGGTCCTAGTCCATGCTGCTGATATTCCCCCTGACACCATCACACTAGAGCCAATGCCTGCACCAACTCCCATGCTGAGTGTGCAATCCCACACTCCTGATACAGAGTCCACCAGGGCTCCTGCCCCTAGTGTCCAGAGCAGCGCAGGACACTCAGGATCACCACCACCTTCCAAGCGGAAGAGGAAGAGTGCTCATCCGGCACAGGCTGATGCCCCAGACACGGCTACACAGTCCGGCCCGTCCAGGAAGCCCAGCTTCACGGATGACGAACTGAATGCACTTGTCGAGTATGTGTCCGCACATGACAACGAGATGGTCATTGTTGCAGGATCCAAGACCACACCTGCACAACGCCAGGCACACTGGCAGACCGTTGCGGACATCGTAAGTGCCCTTGGAATCGTGAGGCGCACAGCCAATGATTGCTATAAGCGCTGGAATGACCTAAAGCGCAGGGCAAAGAGTAAGCTGGCCTCAAGTCATGCCGCAACTCTAGTGACTGGAGGTGGGTCTCCAGTAGTAGACATGGAACTCACTCCACATGAGTCAGTCACTGGGACCTACGTCACGGAGGAACAGATCCAAGGCGTGGGAGATCTCCCTGATTACGAGGCATTGTCCGGTGAGTGCACGTGCATGTGTGTGTCATCCATGTGCATGGTGTGTGTGAGGGCTTCTGTTTGTGTGCCAGGTGAGAGTGTGTGTGCCTGAGTCGTATGGGTCATCCATGTGCTTCATGCAATACATCCTGCGCAGCTGCATTTGGCCATAGCTGTATCCCTTCTGCCAACAGTAGACATGTAGTCCAACTGCACGCCAGTTGCCCTTGAAGTGTCACCTTGCCACAACATTGTTACAAAATTTAGCACTGTTCATTTAGTCAGATATTTACCATTCCACCACTTTTACTAGGCATGTCGCAGTCCTCTAGTCACATGTCTGACATGGCTATGGTAAAGTTGAGTGACTTTGTTACCTGGATATCATTTATTCAAACATGTCCCTGTGCAATTGCACCATTTCGGACTGGCAGCTCCAGGTGAAGAATCTGACCTGTTAGAATTAGAAAAGCTATTACATGCGGGAACTGGACAGTATGCATAGGTGCTGCCCTCCTCTCCATCTTCACTCAATAGCAATGGTACATGCCATCTGTGTGATGGCATGTGTGTTTCACCTGCCAATCACAGGCCAATGTGTGATGCCACTGCCAGGCAGCATGCAGAAAATGTGTTCATCTTCAATCTTGGTGTCATCAGTGTGTGCCATTTGCCTGCCCTTCATACGCAGTGAGGCTGCATGCATGGGAGGGTTTTAGTCATGTGGGACATGTGTCAAACAAGTACTGTTTCTCTTGCTTCTCAGCCCTCATTGCGTGCCATGGTGCTAATGCCTGTTTCCATTTCTTTGTTTTTATGTCTTTGCAGGGGAAGACGCACCTGATACTGCTGGGGTTGTGGAGATGGTGCTGACCCAGGAGTGGCCCGAGGGCCGACCAACCACCAGTGAGGGACGTGGTGTGGTGGTGGGTGAGAACCCACAAGTGCTGCAGGTCCTGCTCTCAAGGGGTGTCTCTGGCTGCACCTCCCCCGAGCTGTACTCAGGTGTTGATTCGGATGAGACCTACGTGCCGTCGCAGGTGAGTGTTCCAAGGAGGGATACTGTTCTGTCTCACCCACCTGCACCAGGGTCAGAACCCTCAATGGGGATGTCAGTGTTGGCAGCTACGCCTTTGGTGGTTACGGATGCAGGGTCACATTCCGCGACATCTGATCCTGTTCCTGGGCCAGCAGATCAGAGGGGGAATGCAGTCCTGCAGCCTCAGGCAGTGTCGGCACAGCAAGGCGCAGTTCGCCTTGCCCCAGACAGGTGTGGTGCCCGCCAACGTGGTGGCCGTACGGCACCTGGCAATACTGCATGGGAGCAATCCATTTACGGTATGGCAACCCAACAGGCAGCATCATCCGAGATGATGGCTCAGGCCATGGATAGGGGGGCCACTTCCATTGTCCCCCCTGAAAGGCTGATGGAGCGACTAGAGCAGGCAACCGACACCATCTGCCAGTCACACAGGGAGGACATGTTGGGGTCCAACAGGGACAGGCGGGCGGCACTGGCGACTCTGCAGGAGGCCATCTCCATTGAGTCCCACGGCCACAGGGAAGCCCTGAGGCAGGAGCTCCTTCACCTCAGGACGACTCTTGTTGAGCTTGAGGCTTCTACACACCAAAGGACAGAACAGCAGCTGGAGCGTCTCACCCGTACGCTCTCAGCTGAGATGCAGGCAACGAGGGCGGAGGTCCGGGCATCCCGTGAGTTGTTGCATGGGGACCTCCGCACACTCATCCTCCAGAACCAGACCTACCACACCCGCATGCTTGCAGCCATGGAGGAGCAGACTAGGGCCTTGCGTGGGCTGCCTCCCATAGTGCAACCACCTCCGGATGCAGCTGCACAGGGTGATAATAGCGACAGCAGTGATACTCCCACAATAGGGTAGCCGTGTGGGCCATGAGCCCATGGAGGTGTTTTTTTTTCCCAGGATCCACGCAGGTGGGTTCTGGTGTGCATCCTGTCCTCGGACCTCCTGGGTGGCCTCCCCAACCCCCCCGGGCCCTTCAATGGCCATTTTTGATTTTTCTTTTTTTTTTTTCTTTTTTCTTTTTATTTCTTTTATTCCCAATTTTTTTGGGACGATTTGTTGGCTTCCGTGGTTCCTGTGGGCATACGCTGCATTGTGGCTGGGCACATGCAGGCTTGTAATGTATTTGGTTCAGATGCTTGGGTTTGAGTCACACACACCCCTCCTGCTTCCCGTTTCCATGGGCTTGCAAAGGATGTGCCCAAGTGACAGTGAATTACACAGTGACGTTGGACTCCCATGAGCTGTGTGGGCAGTCTGTAGTCAATACTGTGTATACATTCCTAGTGCATAATGCTGTTGTGTTGTACACTGCATGTTGCATTGATGTGTAACTCATCTTCTGTGTCTACCTCCCAATTTGCAGGTCCCTTCCTCATGTCTACACAAGGACCTCTAGTCTGGAGATGTGGTCCATGTTGGCAGCAGTGCACCTACAACTCTACAGGCGCCAACACTGCACAGTTGGTAGTGGTGGGAGTGCAGGCATTTCCAGGTGGTGAGACTACTAATATTATACATTAGTGATGTCATGTTAATGGTAGTACGTGCTCAAGTTTGTTGTTGGTCCGGCATTACTGTGAGCATTTCAGGTGTAGCAAGTTTCTAATAGGGACACTGTACATTGTGACACTAGTGTCATGTTGTGGGGATTACTTTGTTTACGTGCAAATAGCATGACATGGCACGGTGTGTCGTGTGGCGGTGCTGGGGTTGGGTTGGCTGACATGGCACTGTCCTCTTGTTGCATTTTGCAAGTGGGTATTCATTTCAGCTGCTTGAATTTGTAACTTCACAAAACTGCATTGGTGGTGTCAGTGTGGGTAGGGATGCACACATTGTGACACTTCCAGGTGAACAACCTCAGGCTGATATGGTTTTCACGGTTCTTTCTCCAGACATTCAGGATCAGTGTCAGGTTGAGTCATCATTGATTGTCAGATGGAATGTGCCAGGGCAGTGTGCACTCCACAGGGGTGTGATTTCTATGTGAAGTAATTAGCCACTAGCTGTGTACGGGCTGCCTCCCCCCATGCCCTTTCCCCTCCCATGCGCAGCGGCTGTGCATGTGGTTGGGGATGGGGGGGCACCACCATGTCCACGGCCAGGCCCCGGCGTGTTGCAACGTTGTGCAGGACACATGCTGCCACTATGATCCTGCACACTACTGGGGGAGCGTACAACAGCTGCCCGCCAGAACGGTCAAGGGAGCGAAAGCGTGACTTCAGCACTCCAAATGTGCGCTCCACTATGCCCCGGGTTGTAATGTGGGCTGCGTTATATCTTACCTGGGGTGGCGTGGTGGGGTTCCGAAATGGCGTCATCATGTGGGGGCTGAGAGGGTAGGCACTGTCCCCTGTGGAGGTGGTCATTGGTATCATTGGTGGGGTTGTGACCTTGCTCAGTATCCAACATGCATGCATGTGCAGTGGCATTCATACTCACCAAGCAGCCATGTATCGCCATGCCGCCCGGCTTCTAGGTCCCGGCTTAGGGTGGACATTCGGCAAATGAAGCTGTCGTGGGTGGACCCGGGATAGTTGGCATATACTGAGGTGATGATTCCCTTGGCATTACATACTACCTGCACGTTGATGGAATGCCAGTGCTTGCGGTTCCTATAGATGTGCTCAGATGCCCTGGGGGGACGTAGAGCCACATGGGTGCAGTCGATGGCACCTAGCACTTTGGGGAATCGTGCCACACCGTAAAAATCCAGGGCGGCAGCATGCCTTTCTGCAGGTGTTCTGGGCAGGTATATGTGCCTGCGGACTGATGGGCGTGCAGTGATGATGTTCAAGACCTGGTGTAGGCAGCGTGACTGGGTGGCCTGTGACACCCCACCCACTATGGCACTTGTCCGCTGAAATGATCCAGTGGCTAAGAAGTGCAGTACATTGAGGACCTTCTCCAGGGGGCTGAGTGCTTGGGAGCACAGGGTGGCTGATGTGAGGTCATCCTCCCACTCACTCACCAGGTCCAGTATTATGTGTGGTGGAAACCTGTACCTCCCATACACCTGGTCGTCAGGCATCCCGAAAAGGCTGGTTCTGGGTGTGAAAATTCTGGCCCTGACTATCCTCCTCCTCCTCCTTTGGTAGGCCACGGCCAATGCTGGTAGGAACGGTATGTTCATCCTGGCGTCTGAGCTTGTTATTTTGTAAGTGCGCTAATTTATGCTTTGCGCGTGTCATGTTGTAGGCGAGCGTGTGACCCGCGCACCCCTGGAATCCAGTTCCCAGTCCAATGGCGTGTGGAAATTCCCACGCACCACAGGATACAGGTGCGCTGACGTACTTGCGTGTGTAAGTGCCCGCGCACCCCTGAAATACACGTACATAGGCCAATCGCGTGTACGCGCACTTTTGTCCAATTACACGCGATAACACTCTGACGTGCAGTATTTCCACGTGTGCTCCGTCATAACGTGCTGTGTGGGGAACACCCGTGCGGGTCACGTCACAGACGCGCTTACGCGCTGAGGGACTTTGGTCCAATAGAATCGCGTATGCGTGCTGACGCGCTTACGCGCTAAGGGCCTTTCCTCGAATTTCACGCTGACGTGCAGGATTTTCACGTGCCAAATCACTCCGTATCAAGCTGGCCACGCGATAACACACGGAAGACCACGCTCCTGCCCAGAAGGCCGAGTTACTGCCCCCCAGTGCCCCGAGCAGCCTCCCACGTGCCATCTGCTGCTGCCTGCCTGCCTGCTGCCACCGTGCCCTGCCATTTGGTGCCTGCACATCAGCCATCTGCAGGGGTCCAGTTGCTGTGTCCACCCCTGCTGGAACTGAAGACTCCCGACTGGGATTACATCGCTCCACAGCCCAGCCCCAGGAACCAGTTGCCCACCCACACCTGCCTCTGGGGTTGCCATGTCGGGCACTTCCACATCTGGCACCAGTGGCAACCCCAGGCCAGAGGGGCAGAGGGGCACCAGCTTCACTGCCACCGAAGTTGGTGTCCTGGTGGAGCATGTCCTGGGGCAGTATGATGCCCTCTTTGGATCGTCCCGCGCTAGCAAGGAAGGACGGGAGAGGATCTGGGCCGACTCTGTGGTTGCCATCAACGCGGAGGGGGTGGCAACCCGCAACGTCCAGAAGATCAAGAAGCGCTGGGAGGACTTGAGGTCCAGGACCCTTGTGAAGGCCCGGCGCCTCGTGGAGGGGGGCCGGGGCCGCATGAGTTCCACCCAGATGAGGGTCCTGGAACGCGTACGCCCAGCGCTCCACGCCCAGATCCTTGAGAGGGAGACCTGTCTGGAGTTGAGCGGTAAGTGTCCAAGCATTACTGTGTGAGACAGGGCATGTTGCGGTGTGCTGGTTCTATGATACTTGCCTGTATGTGTGCCATAGGCCATGTATGCATGTATGTGTGCAGGGACATCATGGTAATGCATGTGCGACCAGTGATGTGTGAACCACATGGTTGTTGCATGTGTTTAAATGCCACATGGGGAGCCCTATGCAGATTTTAAACATGAGAGCATGCCAGTCTCTGTTCCTGGACATGGGTTGGTGAGGGATGGGTGCTGATGCCAGGTACATATATGGTAGCCATGTCTGTGTGCCTGACCTGCGTGTCTGTGACTTGTGCATGCCATGGATGCATGACACATGTGTGTGACAATGCACAGATTCAGTGAAGCAGCCAAATTACCCTTGTATCCGCTGTGTTTGGGGTGTATGGGGCCAGATGGATGTGACTGAGGTGAAGTGTGTGCATGTGATAGGCATGACCCATGATGCATGTGAGTTACATATCATTGAATGTTTCAAGAGTCCATTGGACATGCATGGAAATGTCCATGGCATGCACCATGCCTGTTACTGTGTGTGTTTTGCCTGGACTGACCCATGTGTTGTGGAGGGACATGATGGAAGTGTACTTTGACAGTGGTGCTCATCTGCTATTGCTTCCTGTCTAGGGGACCATTGTACAGTACCCTGATGCTTGTGTTCTTTGTCTCCCTCTACGCAGCGGCTAGTGAAGAAGAGGGCGGAGACGGCGCTGTGGAGCAAGGCGGCGGGGATGCCCCCACAGCTGCAGCGGAAGGGGTGGGTGAGCCCCCACAGGGGCCTGCTACGGTGGGAGACGGTGAGGAGCCATCCAGGTTGGTGGTTTGCACAGAGGAGGAGGAGGCCGCCACTGGGGCACACATGGGGCCTGGTGGGGGCATCCCTGCTGGTGCAAGTGGTGCAGTCCAGGGCCAGGGGCAGGAGGCAGCACAGGTCACCGTGGAGGGGCCTGTGCATGTCGCTGTCCCTGACCCTGTGAGTGCACCACCATGCACCAGCAGGGATGCCCCGTCCCAGGCCCGTCCGCAGGTGGAGGGGATGTCCATGTCACCTGACTCCCCTCCACCTGCGGACGAGGGGACCCGTGGCCGTGTGGAGAAGGTCCTGATTGGGGTCGCGATGCGCACGGCTGTGATTCGTGATGCCGTGCGTGCTTCCCGGGAGGAGCACGCACGTCATCACGAAGTGCACCGTGCCGACGTGGCCCAATTGGGATCGGCCATGTTCGGGGGTTTCCTGCATGTGTTGGCCAATCTGGCGGCCCTCTCCTCCTCTGTGCAGGCTATACACCAGTCGTTCTCCTTGCCGTCTTCCGGCCCAGATGCCACCAGGGCCCCCTGTGGACCTGCCCTGACCAATGCAGCCAGCTCGGTGGGGATCCCATCCCTGCCACAGTCGGGAGTCGGAGGTCCAGCAGGGGTGGACAACACAGCAACTGGACCCCAGCAGATGGAAGATGTGACGGCATCATCGGGCAGGGCATGTGCACGACGGCGTCGGTGGTTTCCATCAGCCTGGATGCCGTCATGCTGGCAGAGGCAGTGGCGTCGGAGGCAGCAGCGGGCTCGACGTGGGAGGCATCATGACTCTGGGCCATCAAGATCAGAGGGGCAGGCATCGGCCGGAGGGCAGGGGAACCCTGGGACGGTAGTGTCTTCCGTGTGGGAGCAGTTGGTCCAGCGGATAGGTGCGGAGCGGCAGCGGGCGGAAGAGGAGCGGCTCACCATGGTCAGGGCGGAGTTCTCCATGCGTCGGGCGTTGAGGCGGGCTGAGTGCCTCAAGGAGGCTCGCAGGGAGTTTGAGCTGGACATGGGGTTATCCCTGCGAGACCTCGGGGCCAGGACAGAGTCCCGCCTCCAGGACATCGACATGGAGTTCGATGATGCCCTGGCCGGCAACATCACAGAGTGAGCCGCAGGACTTGCCCGCTGCCATTGTATATAGTTATTTAGTTAGTTAGTGTTAGGTTTTCTTTATTTATTGAGATTTTTTTGGACCGCTGGGACAATGGCCACTTTTCTGTATATATTTTTTTCATTAGGTAGTAGTAGGTTTCAGTAATGGTGTTGGGCTCATGGACCCTGGAATATTCTTGTGTATAGTTTGCTTTTTGAAGAAACATTTTTTTGATTAATATTTGTGTTCACCATGAGGCAATGGTTTTTCATTATTTTCCTTCGACATGATATTGCTTTGGACAACATTTGTTTTTGGATTCCTTTGTTTTTTTGATTTTTACATTTGTTCTCGGACATGGACCATTTATTTTGTTATCCCCATTGTTGTATGTTTGATTTGTTTACTTCTTTTTCATCTTGAATACATGTTTTTTTTACTTTCACTTGTGGTATTTTCTCATTGGTTCCATACATGTCATGATATGGGTTTTGACATTCACTTGCACCCATTGTGTATGTGTGTGTGACGGACATGTGTTCATTTACATACTTGCCATTGGGGTTGTATCATGTAATTGCATTCACTATGTGGGTGGATGCAATCCTTGCCTGGGTGTTTGTGCTGGGTATGCTGCCCATTACTGCCATGATTGAGTATCGTCAGGACCTGGGGGCAGGGGGACATGTGTGGGGGACTGGTGGAGGCTGCCCCTGCACTGCTGGGGGGTGGGGGTGGTGGGAGACATGGGTGGGGGAACTGGTGGAGGCTGCCCCTGCACTGCTGGGGGGTGGGGGTGGTGGGAGACATGGGTGGGGGCCTGGTGGAGGCTGCCCCTGCACTGCTGGGGGGTGGGGGTGGTGGGAGACATGGGTGGGGGCCTGGTGGAGGCTGCCCCTGGTGGCTGGGGGGTGGGGGTGGTGGGAGACATGGGTGGGGGCCTGGTGGAGGCTGCCCCTGCACTGCTGGGGGGTGGGGGTGGTGGGAGACATGGGTGGGGGCCTGGTGGAGGCTGCCCCTGCACTGCTGGGGGGTGGGGGTGGTGGGTGACATGGGTGGGGGCCTGGTGGAGGGTGCCCCTGGTGGCTGGGGGGTGGGGGTGGTGGGCGACATGGGTGGGGGCCTGGTGGAGGCTGCCCCTGCACTGCTGGGGGGTGGGGGTGGTGGGAGACATGGGTGGGGGCCTGGTGGAGGCTGCCCCTGCACTGCTGGGGGGTGGGGGTGGTGGGTGACATGGGTGGGGGCCTGGTGGAGGGTGCCCCTGGTGGCTGGGGGTGGGGGTGGTGGGGGACATGGGTGGAGGCCTGGTGGAGGCTGCCCCTGCACTGCTGGGGGGTGGGGGTGGTGGGAGACATGGGAGGGGCCTGGTGGAGGCTTCCCCTGCACTGCTGGGGGGTGGGGGTGGTGGGAGACATGGGTTGGACATGGGTGGGGGCCTGCTGGCAGGTGCCCCACAGTGCTGGGGGGTGGGGGTGGTGAGAGACATGGGTGGGGGCCTGGTGGAGGCTGCCCCTGCACTGCTGGGGGGTGGGGGTGGTGGAAGACATGGGTGGGGGCCTGGTGGAGGCTGCCCCTGCACTGCTGGGGGTGGGGGTGGTGGGAGACATGGGTGGGGGCCTGGTGGAGGCTGCCCATGCACTGCTGGGGGGTGGGGGTGGTGGGAGACATGGGTTGGACATGGGTGGGGGCCTGCTGGCAGGTGCCCCACAGTGCTGGGGGGTGGGGGTGGTGGGAGACATGGGTGGGGGCCTGGTGGAGGCTGCCCCTGCACTGCTGGGGGGTGGGGGTGGTGGGAGACATGGGTGGGGGCCTGGTGGAGGCTGCCCCTGCACTGCTGGGGGGTGGGGGTGGTGGGAGACATGGGTTGGACATGGGTGGGGGCCTGCTGGTAGGTGCCCCACAGTGCTGGGGGGTGGGGGTGGTGGGAGACATGGGTGGGGGCCTGGTGGAGGCTGCCCCTGCACTGCTGGGGGGTGGGGTTGGTGGGAGACATGGGTGGGGGCCTGGTGGAGGCTGCCCCTGCACTGCTGGGGGGTGGGGGTGGTGGGTGACATGGGTGGGGGCCTGGTGGAGGGTGCCCCTTGTGGCTGGGGGGTGGGGGTGGTGGGAGACATGGGTGGGGGCCTGGTGGAGGCTGCCCCTGGTGGCTGGGGAGTGGGGGTGGTAGGAGACATGGGTGGGGGCCTGGTGGAGGCTGCCCCTGCACTGCTGGGGGGTGGGGGTGGTGGGAGACATGGGTGGGGGCCTGGTGGAGGCTGCCCCTGGTGGCTGGGGGGTGGGGGTGGTGGGAGACATGGGTGGGGGCCTGTTGTAGGCTGCCCCTGCACTGCTGGGGGGTGGGGGTGGTGGGAGACATGGGTGGGGGCCTGGTGGAGGCTGCCCCTGCACTGCTGGGGGGTGGGGGTGGTGGGAGACATGGGTGGGGGCCTGGTGGAGGCTGCCCCTGCACTGCTGGGGGGTGGGGGTGGTGGGAGACATGGGTGGGGGCCTGGTGGAGGCTGCCCCTGCACTGCTGGGGGGTGGGGGTGGTGGGTGACATGGGTGGGGGCCTGGTGGAGGGTGCCCCTGGTGGCTGGGGGGTGGGGGTGGTGGGAGACATGGGTGGGGGCCTGGTGGAGGCTGCCCCTGCACTGCTGGGGGGTGGGGGTGGTGGGAGACATGGGTGGGGGCCTGGTGGAGGCTGCCCCTGCACTGCTGGGGGGTGGGGGTGGTGGGAGACATGGGTTGGACATGGGTGGGGGCCTGCTGGCAGGTGCCCCACAGTGCTGGGGGGTGGGGGTGGTGGGAGACATGGGTGGGGGCCTGGTGGAGGCTGCCCCTGCACTGCTGGGGGGTGGGGTGGTGGGAGACGTGGGTGGGGGCCTGGTGGAGGCTGCCCCTGCACTGCTGGGGGGTGGGGGTGGTGGGAGACATGGGTGGGGGCCTGGTGGAGGCTGCCCCTGCACTGCTGGGGGGTGGGGTGGTGGGAGACATGGGTTGGACATGGGTGGGGGCCTGCTGGCAGGTGCCCCACAGTGCTGGGGGGTGGGGGTGGTGGGAGACATGGGTGGGGGCCTGGTGGAGGCTGCCCCTGCACTGCTGGGGGGTGGGGGTGGTGGGAGACATGGGTGGGGGCCTGGTGGAGGCTGCCTCTGCACTGCTGGGGGGTGGGGGTGGTGGGAGACATGGGTTGGACATGGGTGGGGGCCTGCTGGCAGGTGCCCCACAGTGCTGGGGGGTGGGGGTGGTGGGAGACATGGGTGGGGGCCTGGTGGAGGCTGCCCCTGCACTGCTGGGGGGTGGGGGTGGTGGGAGACATGGGTGGGGGCCTGGTGGAGGCTGCCCCTGCACTGCTGGGGGGTGGGGGTGGTGGGTGACATGGGTGGGGGCCTGGTGGAGGCTGCCCCTGCACTGCTGGGGGGTGGGGGTGGTGGGTGACATGGGTGGGGGCCTGGTGGAGGCTGCCCCTGGTGGCTGGGGGGTGGGGGTGGTGGGAGACATGGGTGGGGGCCTGGTGGAGGCTGCCCCTGCACTGCTGGGGGGTGGGGGTGGTGGGAGACATGGGTGGGGGCCTGGTGGAGGCTGCCCCTGCACTGCTGGGGGGTGGGGGTGGTGGGTGAAATGGGTGGGGGCCTGGTGGAGGCTGCCCCTGCACTGCTGGGGGGTGGGGGTGGTGGGTGACATGGGTGGGGGCCTGGTGGAGGGTGGCCCTGGTGGCTGGGGGGTGGGGGTGGTGGGAGACATGGGTGGGGGCCTGGTGGAGGCTGCCCCTGCACTGCTGGGGGGTGGGGGTGGTGGGAGACATGGGTGGGGGCCTGGTGGAGGCTGCCCCTGCACTGCTGGGGGGTGGGGGTGGTGGGAGACATGGGTTGGACATGGGTGGGGGCCTGCTGGCAGGTGCCCCACAGTGCTGGGGGGTGGGGGTGGTGGGAGACATGGGTGGGGGCCTGGCGGAGGCTGCCCCTGCACTGCTGGGGGGTGGGGGTGGTGGGAGACATGGGTTGGACACGGGTGGGGGCCTGCTGGCAGGTGCCCCACAGTGCTGGGGGTGGGGGTGGTGGGAGACATGGGTGGGGGCCTGGTGGAGGCTGCCCCTGCACTGCGCCGGGGTGGGGGTGGTGGGAGACATGGGTGGGGGCCTGGTGGAGGCTGCCCCTGGTGGCTGGGGGGTGGGGGTGGTGGGAGACATGGGTGGGGGCCTGGTGGAGGCTGCCCCTGCACTGCTGGGGGGTGGGGGTGGTGGGAGACATGGGTGGGGGCCTGGTGGAGGCTGCCGCTGGTGGCTGGGGGGTGGGGGTGGTGGGACACATGTGTGGGGGCCTGGTGGAGGCTGCCCCTGCACTGCTGGGGGGTGGGGGTGGTGGGAGACATGGGTGGGGGCCTGGTGGAGGCTGCCCCTGCACTGCTGGGGGGTGGGGGTGGTGGGAGACATGGGTTGGACATGGGTGGGGGCCTGCTGGCAGGTGCCCCACATTGCTGGGGGGTGGGGGTGGTGGGAGACATGGGTGGGGGCTTGGTGGAGGCTGCCCCTGCACTGCTGGGGGGTGGGGGTGGTGGGAGACATGGGTTGGACATGGGTGGGGGCCTGCTGGCAGGTGCCCCACAGTGCTGGGGGGTGGGGGTGGTGGGAGACATGGGTGGGGGCCTGGTGGAGGCTGCCCCTGCACTGCTGGGGGGTGGGGGTGGTGGGAGACATGGGTGGGGGCCTGGTGGAGGCTGCCCCTGGTGGCTGGGGGGTGGGGGTGGTGGGAGACATGGGTGGGGGCCTGGTGGAGGCTGCCCCTGCACTGGTGGGGGGTGGGGGTGGTGGGAGACATGGGTGGGGGCCTGGTGGAGGCTGCCCCTGATGGCTGGGGGGTGGGGGTGGTGGGACACATGCATTGTTGATCAGTAGTGCAAGGTGACATGTGGGTTGGCTGGGGGCATGCCCATGGTGGATGGGCTGCCTGCGGGACATGTGCAGGGGTGCAGGGTAGTCCCCCGTGGTGTGGGCTGCCTGCAGGGGCCGTGGAGGTTGTGGAGCGTACACCTGGGAGGACCCACAAGGCCAATTCACGTGTAGTACTCCCCAGAACCCCTGAAATACACGTACCCTGATGGAATAGCGTGTGCAACTTCCCGCGCACCCATGTAATACACGTACCCTGCTCGCACTGGCCCATTCGCGTGTGGAACTTCCCGCGCACCCCTGAAATGCACGTACCCTGCAGAATTCGCATGTGGAACTTCCCGCGCACCCCTGAAATACACGTACCCTGCTCGCACTGGCACAATCGCGTGTGGAACTTCCCGCGCACCCCTGAAATACACGTACCCTGCTCGCACTGGGACTATCGCGTGTGTAACTTCCCGCGCACCCCTGAAATACACGTACCCTGATGGAATCGCGTGTGGAACTTCCCGCGCACCCATGTAATACACGTACCCTGCTCGCACTGGCCCATTCGCGTGTGGAACTTCCCGCGCACCCCTGATATGCACGTACCCTGCAGAATTCGCATGTGGAACTTCCCGCGCACACCTGAAATACACGTACCCTGATGGAATCGCGTGTGGAACTTCCCGCGCACCCATGTAATACACGTACCCTGCTCGCACTGGCCCATTCGCGTGTGGAACTTCCCGCGCACCCCTGATATGCACGTACCCTGCAGAATTCACGTGTGGAACTTCCCGTGCACCCCTGAAATACACGTACCCTGCTCGCACTGGGCCAATCGCGTGTGGAACTTCCCGCGCACCCTTGAAATACACGTACCCTGCTCGCACTGGGACTATTGCGTGTGTAACTTCCCGCGCACCCCTGAAATACACGTACCCTGATGGAATCGCGTGTGGAACTTCCCGCGCACCCATGTAATACACGTACCCTGCTCGCACTGGCCCATTCGCGTGTGGAACTTCCCGCGCACCCCAGAAATGCACGTACCCTGCAGAATTCGCGTGTGGAACTTCCCGCGCACCCCTGAAATACACGTACCCTGCTCGCACTGGCCCATTCGCGTGTGGAACTTCCCGCGCACCCCTGAAATCCACGTACCCGGCCAAATCGCGTGTGACACTTCCTGCGCACCCCGGTATACACGCACACGTATTTTTTGTCAGCAGGTCCGTGTTTGTGGGTACCCCTTTGCACGTCATTTGTCCTGGAGGGCCACAGTATAGGACATTCATCATGGCAGTATATAGGTGCTATTTGTTGGCGCACCTTTTGGCGCACATTTCTTACAGGCGCAGAGACGCTACCGCCTGCTTTCTTGTGGCGGTCGTGTTTGTGCCTGTGCGCTGGTTTGAGCGTGCGCTTTTTTGCCCTATTCTATTCCATGAATACGTGTTGTAGGCTAGCGTGTGGGCGTTCCGCGCACTTGTGCCCTGTACTTCCCCCGTGACGCCCACGTTTTGGCAAGTTGTTCCCCATTCCGAGTGTTACGCCCGTGTTCCGCCTACTTTAGTTGCGTGCGCCGCGCTATGTGCGATTATCGCTCTGGCCTGTGCGATTTTCGCTGTGACCTGGCGCACGCTGTTAGATGGCCTGTGCGCCAACGTGCACCGTGCACTTTTTTATCGCACATCCGCTGGTTTTCTCGCGCACGGACTTCCATGAATCGATGTGCGCTGCTTTTCGTGCGATTTTCACACTTGCACTGCGATTTTCGCTATTCCACTGCGATTCGCACGTTTTTGCCCACTTGCGCCGCGCTAATTATTCCATGAATCGGCCTGTTAGGTTGTTGAGTAATATCAGTAAAACATATTTTTCGAGGGCCCATTTACAAGGGGCACAGGTGGGGAAACATATTTGATTTTTATGTAATCTAAATTCTGCATTTAGATTTTCAGGAGAGGAAGAACACATAAGGGTTCAACGCATGATTAGTACTTTGAATAGTAAAATACAAGAGATAGCGGTTGAAATGCATCCCACTTTGCAGGAAGCCGTCAGTAATTGGCTAAAAGGACGGAGGAAACTGAAGGATGATTTGTGGATCCATCCCAAGACATATGTCTATGAACAGATCTTCATAGTCGCAGTACCTGGGAGCCTAGAGAACCAGGTAGACGTAATTGGAGGGGAACTGAGTGTGAGTCTGGGACCAGCACCCACAATATTAATCAAGTCCTCCACGAAGATCTTCATAGTCACAGTGCCTGACAGGCAAGTATACCAGGTGGATAGAATCTGCAACGGAATACGTGTGAGTCTGGGACGCACAACCAGAAGGCTTATCCAGGCCTATAAGAATATCCTCATAGTCACAGCCCCTGGCAGGATACTATACCAGGTTAGCTGTGACTCAAGAAAGCCTAAAGAAGGTGAGAAACCACAGTAAACAATCCTGATCAAGGGCAAGTCAGTAAATCGCAGTCACATGAAGATTAAAAGCCAGCATAATCTTCATAGTCGCAGTGCCTGGCAGGATAGTGTACCAGGGTAGCTGTTAGAATAAGGAGAAAGAAAGGGGATGGACAGCAGTACCCTGTAAGGAGATAGTGCCAACGATAATTATCCTAGTCAACACGCCTGGGAGAAGAGTAAACCAGGTAGATTGGGGAAGAGACTGGAAAGAAACTAGGGGAAGGGAAAATAAAACCCCTAGAACTTGGTGGACCTTGCAGAAAACCAAGAGCAAGGAAGCCACTCTTGGCAGTGTGGGAATCTGCCAACCTGCTGCAACAAGGTTGTCCACCATTTTGTAAGTTGTTTTTGCACCATTTTGGAATTTTACTTTATGAACTGGAGAAGAACCTTTGAACTGCAAAAGCAGAAAAAGACTCCCTTGCACGTTAGCTTGAGTTGTTAGTGTTAGGGCCCGAAATAGGATTTTGACACAACGTTGGACTAGTTTTATTTTGACATCCTGACAGAACCATTAGATGATTTCTTTGAGGCAGGGAAATCTCTTAGGATTTAGAGACAGGCAGGCATTTCCCCTACCTTCATTTGGCTAATAAAAGTCTATAACCACCGTCATGCACCATTGTGTCGATCTCTTACTTCCACACTCTAATATTATAATGCATTTCACTCCACAAAAGCCAGAGTGCATAACACAAGATCTGGGTGCCCCCCTGCAAGCCATGCTGAGGCCCCCCCAACTCGGCAACAAATCACGAATCGCACCACACTCTGGGCCGGCCTAGATTACCACATTTGCGCAGTACACACAAATGTGTTGCTGAAAGGGTATGCCACACACTGTACTAGGAGAAAGATATAAATATGTGTTTTAATGCAATATACAACACACTTTCTGAGGAAAATTGGCTAAAAAGCCACAGTGTTTTCTATTGTTGTGTAGGGTAACACCAATCCAATACATGCAAGTCACCAACAGTGCACATGAACATTAATGCTTTGTTATTAAAGATGCCATGCCACAATGAAAACATGTCCAACTGGCTGCACAATGTAGACCAGTGTAGACACATATGAACATTACAGTTAAGCATGCCAGGCCACATTAAGACATACCTAGACTGGTTGCACCAAAATGCCAGTCGAAGCAATGAGACTCATCAAGAAGAGAGTACACATTCATGCCTGCGTCTCTGCGGCCTCTAACAACACAGCCAAACTCTTTAAAATCTGCAAAGAACTGGCCAATCCTGTTGCGGTTTCTACCTCTCCTGTTCCCGCAACAGGCCCTCTGTACTATGGCCTCTCGCTTCTCCGCTAAAACTCAGGACATCCTGTCCACTATCTCCTCTTCCTTTCCCTCTCTCGACCCCCTTTGGCCTACTCTCTCTCTCCTCCTCCTTTCTCCTCTTTCTCTCTAAAACCTGACGAGGTTTCTAGACAAGTCCCATCTATGGAAGTGTTGTTGAAACAGGTGCTCGCCTGCTCCTCCAGAACCATCAAGGACCACATTGACACCCTTGACCCTGCCTTGGCCGATTTCTGGACCCATTCTTTTGCCACTGGAACTTTCCCCTCTCCCAAACTCTTTGAAAAGCTAGCCAACTGCCAGCTTACTCTCCACACTGAATCTGTTGGTTGTCTCCATGACCATCAATCTGGCTTAAGAGCTGCCAGCCGCATGGAAACTGCTCTCCTAAACACCTCTGAAGATCTGATCTCTAACCTTGATTCCAGCATTCCTTCTGTCCTCGTCCTCCTGGAACTTTCCTCTGTTTTCGACACGGTCAATCATGCCATCCTGATCAATTGACTCCGTGAGAACCTGGGCATCCTGGATCAGGCCCTGGAGTGGCTGACCTCCTTCCTCTTGGATGGCCCCTCGCAGGTCCAACTTGATCCCTTTCACTCCACCACCTCTCTCTACATGTGGCGTTCGCCAGGTCTCTATCCTCTCACCTTGGTTTTTCAACCTCTACTTGGCCCCTTTGGCCCACCTGATCTCTACCTTCTCCTCTAACTTATAGTGCTATACGGATGGCAGCCAGCTTTCCTTCAGGCTCCCCTCAGCCTACTTTCCTCTCTCACTCATTCCTGTTGTCATCTTCAACTCCACTCTCTCTTTCTCTCCTCAGATCTCAGACGTCGCCAAGAAGTGCCACTACCAGCTGCACCTCCTCAAAGGGACTCCTCCCTTTCTTTCTTTCCCCCAGAAGCTCACTGTCTCCAGAGCTCTGGCTCTCTCTATGCTGGACTACTGCAACAGCCACTTTCTCAATCTGCCTTCCTCTACTCTCTGCCCTCTGCAACTAATCCAGAACAGGACTGCAAGGCTTATCCTTGGCCTCAAGCCCAGGAACCGTATCTCTCCAGCCATGAAATCTCTCCATTGGCTCTCGTGGCTGCAAGGATCAAGTTCAAGACCCTTTGCATTGTCCACACGGCTTTCTGGGGCTGGGATCCGCACTACATCCAACGCTCTCTTCCAAAATACCTTCCTTCTGTAGCCTGAAGGGTTAGATGCTTCTCCGGGCAGAGAGTGGGCGGTAGATCATTCTCCCCTGCAGGTGCCTTCCTCTGGAATGGCCTCCCTGCCCCCCCTAAACTTGAACTGGACCACCTGAAGTTCCAGAAGCAGCTCAAAATGTTTCTCTTCTCCTCTGCTTTCTCTCTCTCCCTCCCCTGCTGACCTACCTGTCCACTGTACCAACTGGTTGCTTGGCTACCCTCAGTCTCACTGAGTCCAGGCTCTTTCTTGATGAGTCACCCTTGGGCTGCCTACGGGTCTACCACGCAGTTAGGGGCTTTAACTGTAACCCTACAGTCCCTTGTTCTCCTTGCACTACCCAGAGCCGCGCTGCCCTGGCTGCACTTACTCAGAGCATTGCTGTCTGTTTACCCCTCCCCTCTCCCTTGCACTTCCACCCTCCCTTTCCCCTTGCACTTCTCTCACTTGCACGATCTGATTGACACAAGGCTTAGGAAGATCATTTGTCTTGTCCTCTCTCTGTTTTCCTTCCCTTGTCTTGTCGTGCCTAAAAACACTTGTGTACAGGTGCGTTATATTTGAATTATTATATCATATCATATATAATTTTATCACAGATGCCCAGAAAAATATACAGTGCCGCAGTAAGAACCGGCTATACTGGCAGAACAAATGTCAGTCTAGCCAGGTAATTACACTTAGCAGGACTGCTTTATCAGAAATGCCCAGTTAAAGAAAGTCATACCAAACTGAGGAATGACTAGACTGGCTATACCAAAATGCCTCTCTAGCCACTAATACCACATATCATGCCTACTTAGCATGGACATGGACGACCATTATGATTTATTGCACAACCCCACCCCCACACATCTCTTCCCCCTCCCATTCCATACCCCAACCTCCAAAATCAGCTAATTGGCCCAGAATTACCTCCACGTTCCTCTTCCTTGTCCCAGTGCTTACGTATGAGGCTCCTTGCCTCACTGGTAAGTACTCGGATGAGGAAGAGTGGGACTAGGAGTAATGAAGATTACATGTAGCTAAGTCTGGCATTACCTTCGTGTACCTCTACCTTATCCCAGTACTTGTGTATGAGGCATGCTGCCTCAAACACAAGTACTGCCTCATACACAAGTACTGGCATGAGGAAGAATGGGGCTAGGAGTAATGAAGATTGCCAATAGGTAATTAAGGCATTAAACACAAGTAGTGGTGCAACACCATTGAGCTGACTGGGCTTCAGCACTCCCCCCCACCACTGAAATTGTGGGCTATGTTGACTTGACCTGGCTGACCTACATAGCAGTTGCCACACAGAAAAGGACACAGATGTTAAACAGCACCTGGGTTTCGCTGTTAACAAAGGCCCGGCCCAGCAATTACTAATGTACAGCATTTCACTGTTAGTACCTGCACTCAAATGCCCAATTTTTTAAGCAATTGAAATTGTGATGTGGGTTTAGTACTTGCATGCCAAGGGAGTGATTGGAAGGGTAGAGAGGGAACAGGAGACCAGTCACTCTCACAGCAGTCCATAAGTGGGTGCTTTCAGACTTAAAGGAGAGAGTGAACTGCTTGTAACATTAAAGCAGCACTATCATAGTCTCATTAAAATGTGTAAAGAAGTTAGATGCCCCCACACAAATAAGTGTGCTCCTCCCCAACACACATGAAGTTAGCGCCTCTCCCAACATTTGATGGGTTAGCCCCCCTGAAATGTAGGGTTTGTTGCGCCCCTGAACACAAGCACACACACTATTCACCGGTGTCCAGTCAAAGGGTCGAATGAAAAAGGGTTGAAAACAATGCATTTGACTAAAAAGGATTGAAAACAAAATGATCGAATGCCTTTTTTTAAATGTATTTCTTTTTTGTGCTTGGTATAGATAAAATTTGTTGTTTTTGGTCAAAAAACGGGGGTTTGGCGGGACCCCCCATAAAAAAAAAGTGCATTCGATATTTTGTTTTCAGTCCTTTTGAGTCGAAACAATTGTATTTTCGAATCTTTTGAGTCGACCCTTTCACCTGCAACCCCATTCACCACATATACACACGCACAACCAGCCATCCAGGCGCACCCAGGCAGCCCTGTACATTTAAGTGTGCAACCTTTCACCATACAGGCACACACACACCCAGGCACCTACCTATACATTTAAGTTTGCACCCTTTCACCATACAGGCACACCCAGGTAGCCACCCATACATTTAAGTGTGAATCCTTTCACCGTACACGCACACCCAGCCATCCATACATTTGTGTGTACCCTTTCACCATACACTCACACAGGCAGTCACCTATACATTTAAGTGTGCATCCTTTCACCGTACACACACAAACGCATACCCAGCCACCCATACATTTGTGTGCACTCTTCCACCATACACTCACACATGCACAAGTCATGGGGCCTCATTACAACCCTGTCGCTAATGGTTTAACGGCGCCGTAAAGAGCGTCTGCGCCGTTAAACCATTAGCGCCTGACTACAAGGTTCCTTAGCGGGTTGGAGGCTTTAACGCCTGCTTTTTGCAGGCGTTAAAATCCAACCCGCTAAGGGACCTTGGAGCTAATTACGGCAACCGTAATTTACAGTGCCGTAATTAGCGCCTTCCCCATCCCCATTATGCCCTATGGGGCAAAATGGGAATGGGAATGGGGAAGGACAAATGGTGAATGGGGAATTACCGCCCCCGCCAACCTTGTGATGGGCCGGTAATTCCGCCATCCACCATGCCGGAGACCGGCATGGACCATGGTGCTAATAGCACCATGGTCCAGCGCCTGGGTCGTAATGAGGCCCATGGGGTTGAGGGGAGCCATAATACTTAACAAATAAATTGTTTCTTTTTGTATTCACTCTGCCTTCATAAAGAAATTCGTTCTGTTACAGAAATCTTTTCTTTATAAATGCAGAGTGAATTAAAAAAGAAAATGTTTAAAAAAAAATGTTGAAAGAAAAGTTGAAAAAATATATATTTTTTTTACTCTAAGTGGGGCCCCTCCCAGAACATGTGTTCGCGCCCAATGCCTCCCACCCTCCCACCCCCGACCCCCCCCACCCCGCACCGCGGGGGTTACGGGTGCCCCTGTTACGCCAGTGACAAAAGCCGAACTACTGAGTTTGTCACTGTTTTAAGAAAGCTTCAACGTTCAATGTCCCCATGTACTCTGCAAAGTTAGGCTATGTCAGAGTAGGCTTCGCCAAGGCTCACATTCACAGCTCTCAATTCAGTGTCAATTGGTCAGGGCCTCTCTCCGGCTGCTCGCGCATACCTCACAGACACTCTGCACACCCTCACATTGGGTCACAATACACTGCGACTGGACATACACTGAACACCACATCAGAACAGTGCACACTGCAACCGCCGCGTTAACCTCTAGTGTATGGGGTAAGGATGTGTCTGCATGCTATTTTATGCTAATAGCCATTTGCAATGTAGAAAAGTCCCTAAGGTTTTCCATTTTGAAATTGCCTATCCATTTATCCTACAATCACAGACTACCTCCCTCAAGAATCCCAGGACCATGCAACCTGGCACACAGAGAACCCCAGAAGCCCTAGGGTCTTAATAATGCCTAATTGCCTGTTTTACCATCTTATGATTGTATTGTCTGTCCTGTAATCTAACTAGCGCTGTGATACGTCAGGGTCTGGGCGCTACGAACAAAGGAAATAAATAAATAAATAAATAAATAAATAAATAAATAAAGACAGATGAGGGCTCTACAATGAAACGCCCATTTCATCTTGACAATTCGGGCAAAAGAGCCTTTCAAAAAGCACCAATTACAACCATTTTAAAAAATAGTCTTCGCCGATTGAGTTGAAGGATGTGCTCACTCGGCCACTATCACTTTGCTGCGGTGACGCAGTGGC
This sequence comes from Ambystoma mexicanum, assembly GCF_040938575.1. NCBI lineage: Eukaryota > Metazoa > Chordata > Amphibia > Caudata > Ambystomatidae > Ambystoma > Ambystoma mexicanum. The sequence goes on from NC_090923.1 coordinate 121,389,655, forward strand.
GCAGTGTATTTTTGGTTTTAAAATGTGTCCATGCAAGCTCTGGGATATGCCAGCTCATCGCAAACTTAGCAGGCATTTCTCAGAATGTTCCTTATTGAAGTCCGGGGCATAGAACAGTTGACTCAGCGTGTTCGACCAGGCTGGCGCAGAGCATGGAAGCCTTCCAGCTTGGCGATGGACTCGACGGCGTGTCTTCGCGAATAAATCTTGCAAGCTTTGTCTGAACTCAGACCTCAATGTGGAATCTACAAAGGGCTGGTGCTGGCAGCGCCCGCAAGAGCGAGAATGCTCAGTCACCCGGGCAGGCATAGGACTGACCATTGGCAGCCATCAATGGCACTGCCAGGTGCAGCATTGCTGCTGCATCACAAGAATTAGGCCAACCGGCAGAGGCGTTGCCAGAAGTGGAATATGTGGGGCCATGGCCCTTTGTCTTTTGGTTGTTGCCCCGGATAGAAGCTCAGGGGCTACAAAAGGCTAGCTAGCCCCGAGTCCCGACAGTCGCAACATTAGTGTAGCCCCGGCTCTATTCCAGACATAGCAACACCCTTGCCAACAGGAAAGTGGCAATAGAAACACCACTGCTAGACTTAAAGGCAAACCCAGTATTTGCCCCACTTTGGCTAAACAACTTTCTGATACAGCAATTCATGGGATCAAGTGCCAGCTCTTCAAGACTCAATGATTGAGGTAGCGTCTAATATCTTGGCATACTGCCTTACCTCGACCCACCGCAGTGGCACCATGGTATTGTAATCAAGACTCTTTATTTTCTGTTCAAATACTATCTTTTCATCCACACCCCTAAAATCTAACATCCCTGGGTCTTTTGGCAAAGACCTTTTTGTTCACATGACTATAGAGTAAAGGCAAATATCAAGGGTGCGTCGATAACCTGCATGCGGCAAATTCAAGTATGACAGCTTTTCTTCCTTCTGAAGTGGCTAAAACGAGTATCAAGTCTGTTGGGTGATAGCACTGACCTTCCAAACGTTGGCAAAGTGCCCTTGAATGAGGTATTGAGTTCCATATATCCCAAAGGCAAGCTGTCACGACCTTGAACCCAGACTATGGGACTCGGGCCCCATGGCTCCCGCCTCAGTACTGTTACAAGGCAAGGAAGGCCCACGCTAGCCCGTTGTGGGTGCCTTGGATGCAATCCTGGCGCCGTTGGCATCAGGCTCACTTGGCAAGCATGGATTCCGATGGACAATGGGTGAACATGGCTGCCTCCACAAGGATAGTCGGGGAACTGCAACAAGCAGTCTAGCACCAGGGCAGGGTCCGCCCTAAAGGCACCTGGGATACCTGTCAGGTATTTAAATCACGCCCGACCCAAGGCACGCGCTTTGCGTTATTCTGCTTTTGCAGCGTGACGTTCACCGGGTCCTGCTCAGCATCCTAGCCTGCATGGGCAAACAACTCTAATGAACACATCGCTATCCTTACCTGTTCAGCTCCAGCTCATCAATCCAGACGGATCCTTCGGGAACTTTTCCATCGTTCTTCTGCTACATCTTTAGGACAACAGAGGCAAGAATCAGAAGCGACTTACCAGCTCTCCTGGAAGGCCTCCGCCATTCCGAACATCATCTTCGGCGTTCAGTCCCAATACATCTCCGCTTCCAGGGGTTCTCTGCGACCTGTGAAGAACAGCAGCACAGGTCAGTCGACTTGCAAGGACGCTTTCAGCGCTGCATCTAGCGCATCCTTACCTTCTCGAATTCAGCCGTCAGCTTCGGCTCTCCCCATCAGCCTCTGCAAGACAAGAGAAGAAGGTTATTGGGGTATTCATCAATACAGACACTACTCAAAAGAACACTAAAAGACTTACCTGAAAGGTGGAGTCGCAGCCGGTCTGGACTCTCCAGGCAATCGCCAGTGAAGTAACTCGGCGGGCCAAGCCAACTACGACGCACCCCTGCCCAGCTCGGCAGGACGGAGAGCGCAACATTCCGAAAATCAAGGTGAGCAAAGTCCCAAGGGGAACCCGCAAGGGGAACGCAGTGAGGTTTGTTTTATTCGTATTCATATAGCGCACAACAGCCCGAGGACATGTGGGTCTCTGGAGGGAAGGAGAAGTTGCTAAAATCCCCCTTCTATCTTCTAGAACTGATTCCTGACAGAACGAAACCCGGGAAGGTGCAGTGAACCCAGAAGTGTCCCAGACCAGTCGAGAGGCGTTCCTGAGATACAAGGTGAGCATTACACAAGCTTGTATGGCCGTCCATGTCAAGCCTGTGCTTAGGGCCAGTCTGGAGTTTTCACTGGGAAAAACAAATGCATATCTTTCGCTGCCCTACCTGTCCCTTAAGGGTGGACTGGCCTATAGGGAACTCCGTAGATTTCCCGGTGGGCCTCTTTTGTGTGGTGTATCCTATTTAATTTCCAACAGTTCTTATAGTGAGAGGGTTGGGCTTGCTGAAAGTCTGTAATATGGGGCCACTTTGAAACGTATTTCCAGGGCCTCTTTTGGTTCCCAGTTCACCCATGCTGTCTATCCCAGCTACTCAGCTACCCCGCACTCAGCTACCCCGCATGTATGGCATGTACCTGTACATGCCATACATACATGTGGTTATATCCAGGATGCTACATCAGTTGTTGTGTAAAGGGTGCCACGTGATAAGGATGGCAATTGAATGCCAGTGGTGAAAAGGCCCAGCAGTGACATTGCTTCTCACCTCCCTATAACATGGGCAGGAGGGGGCAGGGTTGGGGATGTGACGGGGTAAGGTGGGGCAAGTAGAGTTTTGAGGGGGGATACCCACTTAAACATAGAAAAAGGGATTAATGCCGAAATTATATAATAAAAACCTCATAAAGATACATGCAGTACTTTGTCATAGGAAAACCAAAAAATAGCCCCGAGCAGAGATTGCTCTTTGAGGCTACATTCGCTACATTGGATACTGCCCGTGGGTGGTAGCGGCTTGCGGTATAAATCAACATAACATAACATAACATTGAGAATTTCACAATTACAACGGCCTATAGTCTACGATGATTAAGTGGTCAAGAATAGTACCGAGCCGGAGGCTTCGGAGATATTGAGGATGGCGTGCCTCCACAAACTGAGGGCCAAATAGGGTGAGGTCAGCCCGGCATAGCAAGTAAGGGGCTAGGGAGGCTAGGGAGGCAAATACGGAATGGGAGGAGCTCTGGCTAGAATGCACATTCCAAGCAAATCAAAGTGAATGCAGAAATGAACACTGTGCTGCAGAAAGAACAGACATGACACGTGAATAGAAATAGGCACAGTGTTTAGTGACAGGTGGGCATAAACAGCACAATGCCTAACACTGAAACAGAGTAGACCGATCCGCATCTATATACAGCAACGATACAAACAGTGAGCGGGTTTTCACTTATATTTTACAGCGCAATGTTTATTTAACACACAAAACGAGCACAGAGTTTTTGTTTCTCATTAAAGCATCGTAGTGCATACGATTTTCAATCTTCTCCTTTCTTTAACTACGAACACTTTTTACATGTATGACTTGAAATTCATTCAGAGTTTCGCTTTACACATGGTTCACCCTCCCCTGGCCCCCCTCTTCCCCACTGCTCCTCTCAATTTCTCCTCTCTCCCTCTCTCCCACTCTACCTGCCCCCTCTTCTTCTCTCATCTCTCTCCCACTCCCCCTGCCCCCTCTTCCTCTCTTACCTCTCTCACACTCCCCCTGCCCTCCTCTTGCTCTCTCACCTCTCTCCCACTCCCTCTGCCCTCCTCTTCCTCGCTCACCTCTCTCCCACTCCCCCTGCCCTCCTCTTCCTCGCTCACCTCTCCCCCACTCCCCCTGCCCTCCTTTTCCTCTCTCACCTCTCTCCCATGCCCCTGCCCTCCTCTTCCTCTCTCACCTCTCTCCCACTCCCCCTGCCCTCCTCTTCCTCTCTCACCTCTCTCACACTCCCCCTGCCCTCCTCTTCTTCTCTCACCTCTTTCACACTCCCCCTGCCCTCCTCTTCTTCTCTCACCTCTTTCCCACTCCCCCTGCCCTCCTCTTCCTCTCTCACCTCTCTCCCACTCCCCCTGCCCTCCTCTTCCTCTCTCACCTCTCTCACACTCCCCCTGCCCTCCTCTTCTTCTCTCACCTCTCTCCCACTCCCCTGCCCTCCTCTTCCTCTCTCACCTCTCTCCTACTCCCCCTGCCCTCCTCTTCCTCTCTCACCTCTCTCCCACTCTCCCTGTCCCCTTCTTCCTCTCTCAACTCTCTCCCACTCCCCTTGACCCCTCTTCTCTCACCTCTCCCCACTCTCCCTGCCCTCCTCTTCCTCTCTCACCTCTCTCCCATTCCCCCCGTCTCCCTCTTCCTCTCTCACCTCTCTCCCACTCCCCTTGCCCCCTCTTCTTCTCGCACCTCTCTCCCACTCCTCCTGCCCTCCTCTTCCTCTCTCAACTCTCTCCCACTCCCCCTGCCCTCCTCTTCCTCTCTCACCTCTCTCCCACTCCCCCGTCTCCCTCTTCCTCTCTCACCTCTCTCCCACTCCCCTTGCCCCCTCTTCTTCTCGCACCTCTCTCCCACTCCCCCTGCCCTCCTCTTCCTCTCTCTCCCACTCCCCCTGCCCCCTCTTCTTCTCTCACCTCTCTCCCACTCCCCCCGCCCTCCTCTTCCTCGCTCACCTCTCTCCCACTCCCCCTGCCCTCCTCTTCCTCGCTCACCTCTCTCCCACTCCCTCTGCCCTCCTCTTCCTCTCTCACCTCTCTCCCACTCCCCCTGCCCTCTCTTCTTCTCTCACCTCTCTCCCACTCCACCTGCCCTCCTCTTCCTCTCTCACCTCTCTCCTACTCTCCCTGCCCTCCTCTTCCTCGCTCCCCTCTCTCCCACTCCACTGCCTCCCTCTTCATCGCTCCCCTCTCTCCCACTCCCCTGCCCTCCTCTTCCTCTCTCACCTCTCTCCCACTCCCCTGCCCTCCTCTTCCTCTCTCACCTCTCTCCCACTCCCCCTGCCCTCCTCTTCCTCTCTCACTCCCCTCCTCTTCCTCTCTCACCTCTCTCCCACTCCCCCTGCCCTCCTCTTCTCGCACCTCTCTCCCACTCCCCCTGCCCTCCTCTTCCTTTCTCACCTCTCTCCCACTCCCCTCCTCTTCCTCTCTCACCTCTCTCCCACACCCCTCCTCTTCCTCTCTCGCCTCTCTCCCACTCCCCCTGCTCTCCTCTTCTCTCACCTCTCTCCCACTCCCCCTGCCCTCCTCTTCCTCTCTCACCTCTCTCCCACTCCCCTGCCCCCTTCTTCTTCTCTCACCTCTCTCCCACTCCCCCTGCCCTCCTCTTCCTCTCTCACCTCTCTCCTACTCCCCCTACCCTCCTCTTCCTCTCTCACCTCTCTCCCACTGCACTGCCCCCCTCTTCCTCGCTCACCTCTCTCCCACTCCCCTGCCCTCCTCTTCCTCTCTCACCTCTCTCCTACTCCCCCTGCCCTCCTCTTCCTCTCTCACCTCTCTCCCACTCTCCCTGTCCCCTTCTTCCTCTCTCAACTCTCTCACACTCCCCTTGACCCCTCTTCTCTCACCTCTCCCCACTCCCCCGGCCCTCCTCTTCCTCTCTCACCTCTCTACCACTCCCCTGCCCTCCTCTCTCACCTCTCTCCCACTCCACTGTCCCCTCTTCCTCACTCACCTCTCTCCCACTCCCCTGCCCTCCTCTTCCTCTCTCACCTCTCTCCCACTCCCCCTGCCCTCCTCTTCCTCTCTCACCTCTCTCCCACTCCCCTGTCCCCCTCTTCCTCTCTCAACTCTCTCCCACTCCCCTTGCCCCCTCTTCTCTCACCTCTCTCCCACTCCCCCGGCCCTCCTCTTTCTCTCTCACCTCTCTCCCACTCCTCCTGCCCTCCTCTTCCTCTCTCACCTCTCTCCTACGCCCCCTGCCCTCCTCTTCCTCTCTCACCTCTCTCCCACTCCCCTGCCCTCCTCTTCCTCTCTCAACTCTCTCCCACTCCCCCTGCCCTCCTCTTCCTCTCTCACCTCTCTCCCACTCCTCCTGCCCTCCTCTTCCTCTCTCAACTCTCTCCCACTCCCCCTGCCCTCCTCTTCCTCAATCACCTCTCTCCCACTCCCCCGTCTCCCTCTTCCTCTCTCACCTCTCTCCCACTCCCCTTGCCCCCTCTTCTTCTCGCACCTCTCTCCCACTCCCCCTGCCCTCCTCTTCCTCTCTCACCTCTCTCCCACTCCCCCTGCCCTCCTCTTCCTCTCTCACTCCCCTCCTCTTCCTCTCTCACCTCTCTCCCACTCCCCCTGCCCTCCTCTTCTCGCACCTCTCTCCCACTCCCCCTGCCCTCCTCTTCCTTTATCACCTCTCTCCCACTCCCCTCCTCTTCCTCTCTCACCTCTCTCCCACACCCCTCCTCTTCCTCTCTCGCCTCTCTCCCACTCCCCCTGCTCTCCTCTTCTCTCACCTCTCTTCCACTCCCCCTGCCCTCCTCTTCCTCTCTCACCTCTCTCCCACTCCCCTGCCCCCTTCTTCTTCTCTCACCTCTCTCCCACTCCCCCTGCCCTCCTCTTCCTCTCTCACCTCTCTCCTACTCCCCCTACCCTCCTCTTCCTCTCTCACCTCTCTCCCACTCCACTGCCCCCCTCTTCCTCGCTCACCTCTCTCCCACTCCCCTGCCCTCCTCTTCCTCTCTCACCTCTCTCCTACTCCCCCTGCCCTCCTCTTCCTCTCTCACCTCTCTCCCACTCTCCCTGTCCCCTTCTTCCTCTCTCAACTCTCTCCCACTCCCCTTGACCCCTCTTCTCTCACCTCTCCCCACTCTCCCTGCCCTCCTCTTCCTCTCTCACCTCTCTCCCACTCCCCCCGTCTCCCTCTTCCTCTCTCACCTCTCTCCCACTCCCCTTGCCCCCTCTTCTTCTCGCACCTCTCTCCCACTCCTCCTGCTCTCCTCTTCCTCTCTCAACTCTCTCCCACTCCCCCTGCCCTCCTCTTCCTCTCTCACCTCTCTCCCACTCCCCGTCTCCCTCTTCCTCTCTCACCTCTCTCCCACTCCCCTTGCCCCCTCTTCTTCTCGCACCTCTCTCCCACTCCCCCTGCCCTCCTCTTCCTCTCTCTCCCACTCCCCCTGCCCCCTCTTCTTCTCTCACCTCTCTCCCACTCCCCCCGCCCCCTCTTCTTCTCTCACCTCCCTCCCACTCCCCCCGTCTCCCCTCTTCCTCTCTCACCTCTCTCCCACTCCCCTTGCCCCCTCTTCTTCTCGCACCTCTCTCCCACTCCCCCTGCCCTCCTCTTCCTCTCTCTCCGACTCCCCCTGCACCCTCTTCTTCTCTCACCTCTCTCCCACTCCCCCTGCCCTCCTCTTCCTCGCTCACCTCTCTCCCACTCCCCCTGCCCTCCTCTTCCTCGCTCACCTCTCTCCCACTCCCTCTGCCCTCCTCTTCCTCTCTCACCTCTCTCCCACTCCCCCTGCCCTCTCTTCTTCTCTCACCTCTCTCCCACTCCACCTGCCCTCCTCTTCCTCTCTCACCTCTCTCCTACTCTCCCTGCCCTCCTCTTCCTCGCTCCCCTCTCTCCCACTCCACTGCCTCCCTCTTCATCGCTCCCCTCTCTCCCACTCCCCTGCCCTCCTCTTCCTCTCTCACCTCTCTCCCACTCCCCTGCCCTCCTCTTCCTCTCTCACCTCTCTCCCACTCCCCCTGCCCTCCTCTTCCTCTCTCACTCCCCTCCTCTTCCTCTCTCACCTCTCTCCCACTCCCCCTGCCCTCCTCTTCTCGCACCTCTCTCCCACTCCCCCTGCCCTCCTCTTCCTTTCTCACCTCTCTCCCACTCCCCTCCTCTTCCTCTCTCACCTCTCTCCCACACCCTTCCTCTTCCTCTCTCGCCTCTCTTCCACTCCCCCTGCTCTCCTCTTCTCTCACCTCTCTCCCACTCCCCCTGCCCTCCTCTTCCTCTCTCACCTCTCTCCCACTCCCCTGCCCCCTTCTTCTTCTCTCACCTCTCTCCCACTCCCCCTGCCCTCCTCTTCCTCTCTCACCTCTCTCCTACTCCCCCTACCCTCCTCTTCCTCTCTCACCTCTCTCCCACTGCACTGCCCCCCTCTTCCTCGCTCACCTCTCTCCCACTCCCCTGCCCTCCTCTTCCTCTCTCACCTCTCTCCTACTCCCCCTGCCCTCCTCTTCCTCTCTCACCTCTCTCCCACTCTCCCTGTCCCCTTCTTCCTCTCTCAACTCTCTCACACTCCCCTTGACCCCTCTTCTCTCACCTCTCCCCACTCCCCCGGCCCTCCTCTTCCTCTCTCACCTCTCTACCACTCCCCTGCCCTCCTCTCTCACCTCTCTCCCACTCCACTGTCCCCTCTTCCTCACTCACCTCTCTCCCACTCCCCTGCCCTCCTCTTCCTCTCTCACCTCTCTCCCACTCCCCCTGCCCTCCTCTTCCTCTCTCACCTCTCCCACTCCCCTGTCCCCCTCTTCCTCTCTCAACTCTCTCCCACTCCCCTTGCCCCCTCTTCTCTCACCTCTCTCCCACTCCCCCGGCCCTCCTCTTTCTCTCTCACCTCTCTCCCACTCCTCCTGCCCTCCTCTTCCTCTCTCACCTCTCTCCTACGCCCCCTGCCCTCCTCTTCCTCTCTCACCTCTCTCCCACTCCCCTGCCCTCCTCTTCCTCTCTCAACTCTCTCCCACTCCCCCTGCCCTCCTCTTCCTCTCTCACCTCTCTCCCACTCCTCCTGCCCTCCTCTTCCTCTCTCAACTCTCTCCCACTCCCCCTGCCCTCCTCTTCCTCAATCACCTCTCTCCCACTCCCCCGTCTCCCTCTTCCTCTCTCACCTCTCTCCCACTCCCCTTGCCCCCTCTTCTTCTCGCACCTCTCTCCCACTCCCCCTGCCCTCCTCTTCCTCTCTCTCCCACTCCCCCTGCCCCCCTCTTCTTCTCTCACCTCTCTCCCACTCCCCCTGCCCCCTCTTCCTCTCTCACCTCTCTCTCACTCCCCCTGCCCCCTCTTCCTCTCTCACCTCTCTCCCACTCCCTCTGCCCCCTCTTCTTCTCTCACATCTCTCCCACTCCCCCTGCCCTCCTCTTCCTCTCTCTCCCACTCCCCCTGCCCCCTCTTCTTCTCTCACCTCACTCCCACTCCCCCTGCCCTCCTCTTCCTCTCTCACCTCTCTCTCACTCCCCCTGCCCCCTCTTCTTCCCTCACCTCTCTCCCGCTCCCCCTGCCCCCCTCTTCTTCTCTCACCTCTCTCCCACTCCCCCTGTCCTCCTCTTCCTCTCTCACCTCTCGCTCACTCCCCCTGCCCCCTCATCTTCCCTCACCTCTCCCCCACTCCCCCTGCCCCCTTTTCTTCTCTCACCTCTCTCCCACTCCCCCTGCCCTCCTCTTCCTCTCTCACCTCTCTCTCACTCCCCCTGCCCCCTCTTCCTCTCTCACCTCTCTCCCACTCCCCCTGCCCCCTCTTCTTCTCTCTCCTCTCTCCCACTCCCCCTGCCCTCCTCTTCCTCTCTCACCTCTCTCTCACTCCCCCTGCCCCCTCCTCTTCCCTCACCTCTCTCCCACTCCCCCTGCCCCCCTCTTCTTCTCTCACCTCTCTCCCACTCCCCCTGCCCTCTTCTTCCTCTCTCACCTCTCTCTCACTCCCCCTGCCACCTTCTTCTCTCACCTCTCTCTCACTCCCCCTGCCCCCTCTTCTTCCCTCACCTCTCTCCCACTCCCCCTGCCCTCCTCTTCTTCTCTCACCTCTCTCTCACTCCTCCTGCCCCCTTCTTCCCTCACCTCTCTCTCACTCCCCCTGCCCCCTCTTCTTCCCTCACCTCTCTCCCACTCCCCCTGCCCTCCTCTTCCTCTCTCACCTCTCTCTCACTCCCCCTGCCCCCTCTTCTTCCCTCACCTCTCTCCCACTCCCCCTGCCCCCCTCTTCTTCTCTCACCTCTCTCCCACTCCCCCTGCCCTCCTCTTCCTCTCTCACCTCTCTCTCACTCCCCCTGCCCCCTCTTCTTCCCTCACCTCTCTCCCACTCCCCCTGCCCCACTCTTCTTCTCTCACCTCTCTCTCACTCCCCCTGCCCTCCTCTTCTTCCCTCACCTCTCTACCACTCCCCCTGCCCCCCTCTTCTTCTCTCACCTCTCTCCTCTTTTCAGATGCCGCGGCGCTGAGACGGGAGCAGAACGCAGAAACACACGTACGCTGTACTGCTGATCGCGACATTATTTGGAGAACTATACAGCGTTCTGCATTACCAGAACTTTCTAAAGACAGTTGTTACTCTTGGAACCTAGAGTTCCGCTGCCACGACAATGCACGGAAACTCCTTCAGTCTGTTTAACATTTGGACGAATAAGCCTGTCACCTTTGCTGTTAAACTCTAATAAAAATCCATGACACGGAGTGGATTGCTGAAGAGGCTCTTCTAGGCCGGATACGACAAGTGGTGAATGCCGAATGGTCACTGCACGTTTAGAATCAACCTTGTGCTAACCGAGTCAAGTTTGCCAGCTCAACCACTGTGGCGTTAATATCACTGTTTATGAACACCAAGTATTGGGGTATACAAGATCCAACTGTTAAGAAATGTATGTCCTGAAGATAGCCCGTATATCTATATCGATAAGGACACTAGGGATAGTGTCTAATGTAAAATGAGGCCGAAACATGTCGACTATCTGAAAAACCTACAATAATAAGAGTCTGGTTTTCTTGACACAAGTTATTTGTTTATGGATTACAAGTGTTGTGATTCTCATCCTCATGAAATTTGTTTTTCTTTGTTTATTTGTATTTTGTGGTTATTTGTGATAATGTTTTAGATTTGCAAACTATGACAACAAATGAAATTATCTTTTCCGGTTTGTCAATTGTTTTACATACTATGGCATTTAATAAATTATTTTTGAAATGAGTTTGACGTTTGGTCCCACTATCTAATTGTTTTGGTTCATTGAGGTTGTTATGTTAATTTTACTTTTGCATGAAAGCATTACCAATCCAGTTGCTATAGGCATTAAGAGGGGGTCATCATTTTCTCATGTTGTGTGTATATGTGCTTTGGCTAATTTTTCCCGTTTGAGAATTGCTCCCCCATAATCAAAAAAGAGGGAAAATACCTGATTTAGGTAACACCTGCTAAATAGATACTGGCTTGCCACCACAACTGATGAAAGGGGCTGATGATGAGACATTAAGCACAGTTTGTTCCAAGGCTGAGGCCTGTATCTAACCTTCACTCTTCTGTTCAACGCTGAGGTCAGGCTTTTTCCAGAGTCATCTCATTGAAGTGGAACAAAAGACAGCTCATTTCCATCAGGGATCCAAACAGGAACGACATTTCACCAAAATTCCAGGGGTAGCGGAAGTGACATCACATACACAATGACATCACAGGACATGATGTCATACGACCTTTGACATTGATGACATTTATCCCCGTTGTTAGCACTTAAATTGACGGATGGGTATAAAAACACACAAAAGCATACATGTCATGAAATACCAAACTGGCTAAAGCAGCCATAAGACTTTGTTAGATACCAACCACGTTTTAGGAATGGGGCTGCCTTAATATGCCACGGAGGGGGTCATGTTATGACAGGGTTAGACACAGTAGAACCAACATAAGCCTGGGACAATGCAATGCACATGCTACTTTAGCCCCATATGGACATGTATTGCCTACTGATACCAATTATTGCTACACATGTCATGTCAGATAATCAAATGCCAAGTAAAGCCCCATATTCCCCGGTGCTGCGATAATACAGAGTGGCTATTGTAGCCTTTGAGGATGCTGCCTCCCCATGTCTGTTATAGCCTCACAGCCGATGTATGGTCCATATATGTAAGTTACAGCTTTATATATCCAGATGCTGCTTTGATATGCAAAGTGCATCCTTTAATGTCCAGTAATGCCATCCAGTATCAGCTAATGACGTATACACCAGGTGTGGGATAAGGTGAGACAGAGGAACTGCCACCTGACGCAACACCCACACACACACTAAGTAACAAAGAACCCTTCATTTGATCACAGAAAGACTGTCATCATAATATCAATGCCAAGTTTGTAGATGCAATATAATCGATCACATTTCAAATCAAAAGTGTATACACAAACTGAAAGGGAATACACACATGGTTCACCATCAAGCAGATCAAGAGGCTGACACCACGGCATTGTACTCCTATATGCCACAGACGTTTATATGTTATTAAACATAGATGTATGAGCTATATGGTCAGTGGCATATATGGTTGAGTAGACCTTGCTAGGATTCAAACCACTACTGGCAGAACACACATATACCCCCAGCAGTGAGCACTTAACCCACTGAGCTATCTTACCAGCTATTTAGCCCTACATTTTGCAACCACAGCATTTGGTAATGTGCTGGCTATGGGGGTTACATATCTTATTAACATAACACTTATTGTTATAGTGCTTAGAAGCAGCAGGGAGATGCCATGGTGCACTAGTAAACCTGGTAATCGTTTTGCTATATCTTTTTTTAAAAGTCTCATGAGGTTGGTGGGCAGATACCCTCATGAATGTTTCTTTTTAACTGCACAATTGATTTTACAGCATATTGTGTGGCAAATGGAAAGCTCAGAGAGTTTAAATCATACAGCTTTTTTCTATCCCCGTTGCAAAATGTACTGTAAAATGTATTGTTTCGACCTGGGGATGTGTACAGCTCCCTTGCAACACTCGGTGTTGGAATCTCTGCCCCGTATCAAAAATCAAAAGCTGCCATCCATTAATATATGCACAGTAAGTGAACATATCTTAAAGTGAAATATACACATTTAGTTCAATTGACCTTTCCCTTTGGAAGAAAGTGCACAAGTCAAATGAGTATTTGCCTTGCAAAAAATGTAATCAACACGGGAATACAACTTGAGAGAAGAGAATTTCCAATAACTATGCTTGCTAAGTATAAACGGTGCCCACCTTTTAAACTCAACAATTTATAATGAAATATTCCAAGGAAAACAAAATCCAAACAGGAGACGTGTGCTTTGATGACACTTGCACTCTCATCCTTGCTCTTCTCAACCCCACGTTTGGCTTTCAACAATACTCTGCTTTATAAAGATAACTTGAAATGTACTCAAAATATAGTAAAGTGCTCACACAAATATATAAACCCTTATAGAAATATGCTATGCAAACAAATTACAATTCTGCATCATTCCCCCCACCTTGAGTGGAAGTCTAAAAACACCAGCATGCAATGCAGCAGAAGGCAAAACAATGACCTGTGAATTTTAAAAATGTACTTTCAAGACTTAAACACTCATAACAAAAAGTAATGCTGGAAAGGGTTACCCGTTTGTGTTTCAATGTTTGGCAAAGCCATACTTCATATACATAGCATTCAGACACTGCAGCCAGCTCGGCCACACCGATGCTGGACTGTAAAAGTCATTATGGAAGGCTTAAAGCCCTTCTCCTTCCTCTTCACTCCTCACCTCTGGCTTGATCTGCAGTAGTCTGGGCTCCCATGCACAGCCCAGGATCCGCAGTGCATTTTTTATTGTTCATTCCACGTGGTTTTTATGGGGTTCCGCAGTGTTTTGTGCTTAGGTTACATTTGCAAACATTTCAACACCGTTCTTTGGGACACGGCTGTGGTTACTAGTTAAGCGCCACATTAGAAATCGGGTCGCATTAGTGGTTTCCCAGTGTTTACAGAGGGACACACTGGGCCTCATTAGGACCCTGGCGGAGAGGGTATTACGCCAGCGTAGTGCATGGCGTACCTCTCCGCCATACTACGAGTTCCCGTAGCGCCATGGAGGTTTTCTCCGCCTGGTTTTACCAGCCGGAGAAAACCATGGCGCTACGGGACCTCGTTGTTAATTACGCCACCGTATTTTACGGTGGCGTAATTAACTCCTTCCCCACTCCCATTATACCCTATGGGGCAAGAATGGGAATGGGGAAGGGCAGAATGGGGATTGGGGATTTACCGCTCCGCCGAGGTCGGAATGGGGCGGTAAATCCGCCAACCCCCATGGCGCTATCGGCGGCTTTCCGCCATGCTTCGCGGTGCATTTAGCACCGCGAAATCCGCCTGGGTCGTAATGAGGCCCACTGTGTGTTATTGTGCACAGGGGCAGGGGTTTCCACCTGGCCGCATCAGTGGTGTTTATTTGCTGTCAGCAGCTGACTGGAAGCTCCCCAGGTCCAGCCCCACAACTGGTGCTCACTGCAAACAGCCACCCCGGCCCCTTTGTACAAGAGACCCAATCGCTCTTGGAGTCACTGCCTTTCACGCACTGTTGTCTTTGGCAGGGGGTTGCTGGTGGTCCCGGGCTGACATATGGCAGAAGTGCTTCCAGAAACTGCCCTGCACCGTGAAATAATGCAGCAAACCGAGCAAGCACAGACTAAGCAACCATGAGCTCGGGAACACTCCGAGCAAAGTGGCACTGGCGCAGCGCCCACCGTCCAGACAAGCATCATGGAGCCTGCGCTGTTTTTAAAATAGTTGGTTATTTCCAAAAGGGGTCCCATGTGGAAAACAACACATTTTTAAAAAACACAAGCTCCAGGGGTCGCAAAATGAAGCCAGGAGTTACAGGGGAATCACCACAGGTCGCAGCTGCGACCGCTAGCGACCCCAAATGATGGCCATGAATCCAAAACTGTGGAAAGGCACCCTTGTTCTGTTCATGGCCTAGAGTATCCGGGAAATGTCAGAATATTCTATCATGGAACCTCTTTGCAGAGGAAGCAAGCTCCTCCTCTGTCATTCAAGATACCCCCACCTAAGTCTGGTGCACATGACAGGTCAAACGGAGGACAGTCTGCCGCCATGGAAGGATTCAAGGGCAGAGGAAGCAAAGAATTCCTGTCATCCTCTGTTGTGCCCCAAAGAAGTATCCTACATGCGGCCGCAAGCATCATCTAGGGTCTACACAGATACAACCAGATCACACCGGCCCGATCAACCTTCAATGGCTCCCACTGCATGAACAAATCACCTTCAAGTCTTGCTGTATCTATAAGGCAGTCCCCCTCAAGTCATCCAGCTACCTCGCTGAGATACTCAGCATCTCTGGCAGACAATGCACCACCAGAAGCCAGGACACATGCAGACTTGAAATCCACTGCTGTAAAAGGAACGGATCAGTAAACAAGCCTTCCCTACCTACGCCCCAAGACTATGGAACCCTCTACTCATCAGCATCAGACTTGCCCCCATGCGCCTACAATTAAGAAAAAACTCAAGACCCTCCTCTTCAAAGAGTCTCTCCTCCTCAACAGCTAAGCCATCACATCGCCTCTCGCGCCACCTGACTCACTAGACGCTGCCCGCCCTTCTCCACCCCGTCACCCGGTACAGCTATACCCATCCTCTGTATCCAACCCCACCCTGCATATCTGTTATGATATGATATGATATGATAAGGCATTTGTAACGCGCCTATACACAAGTGTTTCAAGGCGCGACGAGGCAGGGGGAACAAGGGGAGACAGACAACGATCTTACTAGGCCAGGTGTCATTCAGATCGCGCAAGTGCAAGGGTAGAGGGGAAGGGAAAAGTGCATGGGGGAAAGGGAGAGGGGAAAGTGCAGTACAGGGTTATTAGCATACAGCATACAGGATAAATAACAAGGGCCAGCTGGTGGCAAGTGCGAGGTAAGTGCAGACAAGTGCTGGGAAGGGGGGCTGTATGGATACAGACACAGTCCCGTAGTGCAGGGGTTGCCATGGAGGCAGTGCAGGGGAGAGTGGCTGGGCCGAGAACGGTGAATGGCCCAGTTGCAGATTCAGTGCAGTTTCAGTAGTATTAGCAGGGGAGAGGGGGAGAGAAAGCGGAGGCAAAGAGGAAGGTTTTGAGGTGCTTCCGGAACCGGAGGTGGTTCTCCTCAAGTTTCAGGGAGGCAGGAAGGCTGTTCCAGAGGGAGGCCCCTGCAGTGGAAAGAGATCTGTTCTGTTGCATACCTCAGTAAAGTGCTCCATTGCTTCACAAAGCTAGGTCCATGCTCAATAAATATAATAATAATAATAAAAAGATGATGGGCAACAAAGCCATCAGCAGAGGTAAGGCCACTTAGAATGGCAGAGCCTCCGGTTGGGTAAGGCGCCCGCAGAGGCCTCAGGTAAGCTACAAGAAGTAATCCGGCTCCTTACCAGATGATGAGGTGACGGGCAGACGGACATGAATCTGTGGGGGTTGGGGAATCCCTTCCTTACTCAGGTTCCTAAATAAGCCCTGCATTGAGGGTAAGTGCGTCAGCACTTCAAGAAAACTGTCCTCTGAGGATGGATGTGAGGTGGGAGGCAGGGGCCTTGCCCATGAAACCTCAATTCTCTGTCCTCCTAAAGTCTGGATACACCAAAGGCGAACAGAAGGAAGGCAAACGATGCAAAGGGCCTGGCCACTCTACTTTAGGGGCAAAATGATCACTGCTCAGAGATGCGCTAGAAGTATCAATGAATTCTCTGGCCCCGCCGCGCAAGATGGTGCCGCCAGATCATGTGTCACTGGCTCCGAAACGTCGACCCTTTTCTGCTGTATCACTCCGATGGGAATTACAGTGCCTCGATGTCCCGGGGCTGCCAGTGCGCTTTATAAATGCAAATAAATAAATAAATAAATAGCGCAAGCTAGGTTAAAATGGAAGTCTGCGTGAGGCCTATTCTGAACACGCAACAGCGACATGGCCTCCTGCGCCAGTAATAGCAACAATGCTGGCGGCCTTTAGAAGCAAGAATGCTGGTATTAGACACAAAGGGCCTGATTCATGGAATTTCTTGCACGGTTCAAAGTGACTTTGCACTGCTGAAAAGTGACTTTGCACTGCCGACGCGAACCCTGATTCATGGAACTGTGAAAAGTTTATTTTGTGCTGCAAAAATGATTATGCACTGACTTATCAGCAGTGCAAAGTCACTTTGAACCATGCAAAAAAAATCCATGAATCGGGCCCTAAGGACGTGTGGTGGGGCTGATGCACAGCTCATCCCTTATCTGCAGAACACACAGATTGCATCGCCTTCTTGGGGATCCGCGTGTTTGCACTTGATTTGTGTCGCTTTCTTGGGAAACGCAGGGTCACACACTGAACGCTGCAGACGCCGGGAGAGCATCCTCACAGAGAGCCCGTCACGCCTCCAGCAGCGGTCCCAGGTATACCTAGTCTTCAAGCACTCCAGCCAGAGAGCCAGGGGATTCGGCCACTGCTTTCTGCTGCGCTCACCACAAACTTGGTTGGGGCTAAGAAAAAAAGCCGAGGAAATGAGGGAAAAATGAAATGCAGAAAAAGAACCGAAACACTGTAATATATGCCAGAAGGCTCCACTAATCTCTCTGGTGCAGAGAAAAAGACTGGTTGGGCGAGACTAGAGTGCAACTGGAGCGGCGTGGCAACCGGGCGCGCCTGCAAGTGGCCGTACATCATAGAATAACTCAGGATTTTTTAGTTGCAGGTTAAAAAAGTCTTCAGTCCTGTCCCTGCTTATGGAGCTTCCAAGAGTATGGACGAAAGGGGTCATGGGATGTATGAGTATTCACAGCACAGCCCATAGCACAAACCGTTAACAGTCAACCGCAATCTAAGTGCATTCTTAGTGCTCTTCCTCCTAGATGGTGGGTTTACAACGGTTCCTCCCACTGCCAAGGGCCTGGATCACACCAACTAGATAAGAGGAGAACCCACAGGCAAGCTCCACATTACCTCGTAGATTGTATTCTAAGGAAAAGTGCCTTTAAGGTCCAATGCTGGAATTGTGCTGGATGTCCTCAGATTAGGCATCTGTGAATAATTGTCGTTCTGGCTTCCCAAACCTGGGGAAACCAAAAGCCCATGCGCAAGCCACTGTATAACAATGCACCCGCAGTGATCAGCAGTTCCCAGCGTTTGAAGGCTCAACTTCCAAGCACAGAAGAGCCCTGCTACTGTTTGTCATTGTTTACACATTCAAGCATGATTACCATGTGATTGCTGCAGACACAGCAGTGTGTGGGCAATGGGGGTTGGCTATGGTCTGTGGCTTGTGCCTTAAAAGCTGGAAATGATAGGCAATTATAAATCTGATGCTGTGGTGAACAATGACTACAAGCAGGTGACCGCATGATGCATTTTCTTTGATTGTACTTCTTTCAGTTTTGGTAGTACATTTGTAAAAACAGATTTGTGTCTAAAATAACACAGCATTTTATTTCACTCTAGATCAGGAGCGTACAACATTTGTCCCTCTGACTCGTTTGGACTAAAACAACAAACAGCCCTAGCCAACATAGTCAATTGTAATGGATCGTGGGAGTCGTAGTCCAGAACACCCATAGAGCCGCACTTTGCAGACCCCCACTCTAGAAGTTGAAGATCTCACAGGAATATTACTGCCCAATGGCAAAACGCACCCTGCCGGGAAAGTGTAGCTGGGATGGTTACGGTACAGGATTATACTGAATAAATCTATGCTCTAGCGCTACTAGTCTCTGACACTGGGATTATTTGTTTATTTATTTATTTATTGTGCATTTGTACGGCACTTATACATAAAGTAAATTGTGTTTCAAAGTTTCAGATCATGGTAAACCAGTCTGGGCATAATTAAAAATTTAAATGCAGCATGGGCTCTTCTTACACTTTCCCATGCGGCTCCAGACTGTGTTATCACAATGCAGCACCGCCGTACTGCTAAAAAAAAAAAAACAGCTACCACTAACTCGTACCTGCTTTTACCATCATTTGGACTTAATCTGGGTACAACTTCTATTTACAATTACAGGGTTCATTATTAAGTGCCAAGGACGAGTATGCTCGTCTTTCTTGCATAGATTTGCATAATAGCCTGGCAGTTAAGGGGTCAAAAATGTGCAAAACAAAAACAAGGTCAAACGTTCCCGCCTGTTTTTAATGATGCAGCGCATTCCCAATGTTTACAATGGGTCTGCCGTGCAAAACCGAGCGCATTTCCACCGGCGACTGAATGTTATGATAATGTGAATGCCTTGAGATCCTATAGAAGGCCCCAGCTTTTATGCCACCCTAAGGTATGCATGCTGGCGGATGCCTTAGAAATCGGTGCAAATGACCGTCCGCCCGCCACAAAGGTAAATGGCAGGAGGACTTTACGTTCATCTTTGAATCACGCATAATCCCGGGTCCTTTCACTTCTGAGACCTTCTCAATAAGAAAATTCACAGTGGGGCGCGTCTCCATGGAAATGCAGATGACGCGGTCCCCTCAACACAATTAGCACGGATGATCCACTGTTTCTGAGGATTGCTATTTTAAGCTCTCAATTGATATATTTTTGGTAAATAAAATAAGGTCACGTTTAAGCCTTCTTACCCCTGTCCCCACACTGACGGGACGGCAACCGCTTTGTATTTTTCTCAATATTGATGAATGCGGTTGATGAACAGCACAGCAGCAAACATCCCTTAAACGGATCTGCAAACGCTGCAGGAACTGAGAGAGAGACATTTTGAAGTTTCAAATCTTCAAATATATCAAATGCAGTGCTGAGGCCGGCTGTGACATGAGAGGCAAAACCTGCCCTCTTTTCCCAGGCGCCAGCCTCTACCATTGCCTTTAAAGCAGGGGACGGCAACGGGACGGATCAGGGACCTGCTGCTGTTCATTGGTTTTACTGCTCAGTGTGCAGATACATTAACACAATTAAAGGACAAGAAACAACTGTCCTCGGACAAGAGGAATATTAACTCTCAAAGCCCCATCAGACCTAGGACTTCAGCTTGGTTTCCTCCATGCAGTGATCGAAGTGAAGAGGAACGGACGGGTGCGGCATTCCACTACTTTTATTTTTTTCTCTTTACCTTTCCTCTACTTTTTAGGACCATATTCACCATTCTATACAGAGGATTTGTCTATTCATGTTCCTGTGCAAGTGTAAAGTTGTAATAGGAGCCTTAGGGCCCGATTCATCGAATGTCTTGCACTGTTCAAAGTGACTTTGCACTGCCGACACAAACCCGGATTCATGAAACTGTGCAAAGTGTATTTTTGCTGTGCAAAATCCGTGCAAGGTCATTTTGTACTGCGAAAATGGCTACGCACTGACTTTGCATTGACTTTGCACTGCAAAAATACACTATGCACAGTTCCATGAATCAGGGTTTGTGTTGGCAGTGCAAAGACACTTTTCAGAAGTGCAAAGTCACTTTGAACCATGCAAACAATTCCATGAATCAGGCCCTTACTTACTAGTCACTTACACTATTGCAGTGCCCCGGCTGCAAGACCTTGTCACATGTTGCACTATGCTTCCACCTGCCCTCTCCCCTGCTGAGACCACGGATACATGACTTTTTTTGGTACACTTCTACCACTGTACGTTAGATAGATAAAATACAATAATCTCGCCTATTTCTGCGCTTACCAAAGATGAGCGCGAGCAATTATTAAACAGACACATCTTTTTGGCCAGTATTTCACTTCTCTGATGAGGGGACCTTCGCATGCATTTTTAGAGCTCTTTTACACATGTATGCTCTGCTACTTATTTTATTTATTTGTTTGTTTTATATCATGCAGTATCCAAGATTCGAACCTCTGTTGCTCTGCTTGGGTTTGCTTCCAATACCAGCACATTGCCCCTGTGCTATCCTCCATCCATATAATGAATAGCACTAGAACGTACATTTTCATTCTACAATGTAGATGTGTGCAGTGGAACTTCATATGCTTACTATAAAGAAAAGTACTGACTGCTCAAAACATAAAGTTCAGGGGTAACTAAATATTCCCAGCTCAGGCCCATGCAGGAGGCTGTCGTCGAGAATCTGCGGAAAAGTCTCTTAATACATTATTTGTGTATTTACAAGCGTTTTGCACATTACGCATGAGATCAAGGCGCGTGCATGTATCAAACAATGACTACAAACAGGTGATTGTTACTCATGCTGTTCTGGGGTATTTAAAACTGAGAGAAGTATATACCATTGAGTAGTTGTGCAAGGTTGGACATGAAGTAATAAACCAGTCGTGGGGTTTTACGCTGACCTCGCATGTTATACTGGTGTCTGCAGTTATGCATTCATTATACGTGCAGGAATGCAACATTTCAAGATTGGAGAGCTCTGGTTCAGCATATTTTTTTAGTAGTTTTTCGGCAATACTAGGTTTAGCAGGCTTTCTAATTTTTTATTCAGCAGTATCTTTTCATGCAGATTACTGTTTTGTTGCGGAAGAAAGAGCATTTACTGCCGGCAATTAACTTAGTTCACATATGTGCAGGTTTCCAAGGAACTTTGTGAGTCTTGCAAGCACAGAAGCTAGGATTCTGAGAGAGCCACCTCTTTCATTCCTCGCCTCACAGTCAAGATAATCGATACTGTTTAGATACGAAATTGATATATTCAAGGATTGCACACACTGAAGACTCTTACGCAGTGTCTTCCATGTAGGCTGTGTCTTCAGTACAGCAAACTTAAATGCAGTCATCTCATCAAGATATGCAAAGACACAGTACTAGATATCAATAGACAGCATGCAGTCAGGCCTCTGTCTCAGCTGTTCATCATGGAGCCCTCCTGTGGCCAGCAGGTGAACGTTCCATGATGTCAGAAGTTCTATTCTGCAATAGCCTGTTTGCTACTGAGAGGAAGGATCATCAGATAACAGAAATGCTAACTGATATTGAAAGCTGTGTTAAGCTGTGTTAAGCGAGCACATACTCGCTTTGATGTGGTGAAACTTACTGTAGCGCATTTGCCAGAACAGTGCTTGGGAGCCCATGTGGGTGGCTGTTTTAAAGACAGGTAGGGCCTCATTATGAGTTTGGAGGCAGCCATGAAGCTGTTAGCTCCATGGCTGCCTCCAAACCGGGCTCCATTACCGGGATCCTGCAATGGGGACTTACCGGGTCATTCCGACATAGGTGGACCTGGTAAATCCTCCTTGCAGGAACCATTCCCCATTCCCATATGAGCCCCCATAGGGCTCAATGGGAATGGGGAGGGAGGTAATAACGGGCACATTACAAGTGTCCCGTTGTTACCTCCCTCTTCCCCTCGCGGGACCCGGAAATGACGTCTGGTTTTACCAGACGTCTGGTCCGGGTCCAGCAAAGGGAACCTCGTAATAGGTGCTCCCGTAATGAAGGGGGCCGGTCCTGTACCGGCCGCCTTCATTACGGGAACGCCAGGGTCGTAATAAGGCCCGTAGACACCCAGATTCCCACTGGAAATGGGACATGTTACACAGTTTGCCCGCTCACTACTGACATTCTAGATCCTTCACTATCCCAGCATCTGGCTATGGGGACCTTGGCCTCCCAGGCGAAACAACAATCAACTGAGAATGGCCAATTGACGTAACAATTACATGCAACAAGTCTTTGATCAGCAGTGGCTGCATCTAGCCCCAATTAGCGATATTATCTTCCAAAACAACAAACAGAATCACAAAATAGCCCCCCTTTCTAAACTAGTTTATTTCCATATGTCTGCCTGTAAGACATTCAACACACTTTGGGCCTTATTACGACCCTGGCGGTACGGAGTGAACGGCGACGTAAACGGTTCCGGCGCCGTTCACTCCGTACCGCCGCATTACGAGATCCCCTCGCGGGACACGGTAAGCACACCTGGGAAAACCAGGCGTGCTTACTGGGTCCCGCGAGGGGAAGAGGGAGCAAACAACGGGCCATCTCGTAATGGCCCGTTGTTTTCTCCCTCTCCCATTCCCATTCAGCCCTATGGGGGCTGAAATAGGAATGGGGAAGGACCAACTCCGGGTCCTCGGAGGGAGGAATTACCGGGCCTTCCGAACTCGGAATGGCCCGGTAAGTCCTCATTCCGAGGACCCGGACGCCGACGCAATTTCGCCGAACTCGTAATGAGGGCCTTTGCTTTTTGGTTGCACTTCCATTTTATGTCACAACGCACACAGTAAGCTGCACACCCATATATATATATATATATATATATATATATATATATATATATATATATATATATATATATATATAGCTTTTTGTTTGCATTTTCTTTTGCATTTTTTTAAAGCACTCACACAGCCATGGGCATCGAGGAACTGTTACTGGAATTGTTTTTTTTCCTTAATTGCTTATTTATAACGCAGAACCTGTGTTGCTTCGTGTCGTCTTGCTTCCAAGGCGAGCACGTTGCCGCTGAGCTATCCTCCCAGGACAATAATAATAACTACAAGCATGTGCTCTTTTCTCTGCTGTGTGCCTTGGTAACTCAGAGATGTTTTGGTGTCACATCACTTTGTATTCTGCTACACGGGAAGGGGTTTAAGTTAAAAGTATGCATTTAGTTTGCGGCGAGCCTTGCCTTAGGTCCATGCATATACGTGCACATCCTGTCTATCAGCGCAGATACATTGCAGATTCGACAGGATCGTGTTTTGGCACAATTCAGAAAGATGCACAGGGTGCACAATGTGGGCCGATCGATGGAATATTTTGCACGGTGCAAAGTACTTTTCACTGGTGCAAAGTGACTTTGCACTGCCAACAAACACCCTGATTCATGGAACAGTGCAAAGTGTCTTTTTCTGGGCAAATTCACTTTGAATAACAGAAATACACTTCGAACTGTCCCATGAATCAGAGTGGAGCAGTTCAAAGTGTATTTTTGCAGTGCAAAGTGACTTTGCACGGCAAAAGGACACTTTGTACTGTTCCATGAATCAGAGTGTTTGTTAGCAGTGCAAAGTGACTTTGCACGGCAAAAGGACACTTTGTACTGTTCCATGAATCAGAGTGTTTGTTGGCAGTGCGTACTGTTCCATGAATCAGAGTGTTTGTTGGCAGTGCAAAGTGACTTTGCACGGCAAAAGGACACTTTGTACTGTTCCATGAATCAGAGTGTTTGTTGGCAGTGCAAAGTGACTTTGCACGGCAAAAGGACCCTTTGTAGGACACTTTGTACTGTTCCATGAATCAGGGTGTTTGTTGGCAGTGCAAAGTGACTTTGCACGGCAAAAGGACCCTTTGTACTGTTCCATGAATCAGAGTGTTTGTTGGCAGTGCAAAGTCACTTTGCACCAGTGAAAAGTACTTTGCACCGTGCAAAATATTCCATGAATCAGGCCCTGCATGTCTGCAGTATTTCTGGAACTCGGGCACCACCGTCTGAGAAGCATCCAAGCTCTGCCCTTGTGGCTAAAGCACACGGCGGGAGGCAAACATGACTCGGTAATGTAGCAGCACAGGAAATTACGGAAAAGTCAGAGTGGAAACTTGATAGAAAAACACGAAACTAGCTCAGGGCTAGATACATTTTATGGCAAACCCTGTCACACTTCCAATATGTTCACTTAAGTTAATTTTCTTTCCAGAGACACTCTGAAGAAAAAGGTAAAAGTATAAATGGAAAAAAGAGACTTTAAAAATCAAGTCATAATCTAGATGTTCTCGTGCACTGTTCATTTTTGGTTTTGGCGCTTTGGTGGCATAAGCCACCTCGCCAAAAACATTGATACTGTAATAAAAATAAAAAGAGAAAAGGGGAGTTTGGGAGCAGTGTATGGCGTTGGCATGGCAACTTGCCGACGCCTGGCCGATGAAATGGCTGCAGCACCATTCTTGCTCATGTCTGCCGTCCTGCTGCTGTTGCGGGAGAGCTGTGCACGCTCCGAAATAGGAGCAAAATGACTCCACTTAAATATATGTCAGTTATTTGCATTTTTATGTAATAATGCTTTTTGTTACTTACACATCTTCCGCCGCAGAGTGCTCTCTTTGGAGACTGAGGCAGGCTTCCCTTCTCAGGGCCTGTGTGGGATGGTTTGTCCGTCTTCCATCGTCTTGCCTTCTCCTCGGTAAGCTGGGAGTCGACTGTGTTATCGCTTTGGAGAGTTTGGGGGAGGCACGCGGGAGGCAAGGTGATCTGGGCCGCTTCTTCGTTCGGGCAGTGCTGAAGAAGAGAGAGCACTGAGGAAAGGGTGGACTGGGGTGCTATTGCGCCCCAAACCGTGCAGGCATTTCTCGGTTGCCATGGGACGAGGTGCGGGGAAGTGGCAGTGCTTATAAGAGCAGCGTGCAGCCTAAAAGCGCAGGGCGTTCGTGCAGATGCACAAGTCCTGATTCCCAGAGCATTTTCCTATGGGATTCAACCATTATAAAAACGCTTGTGTGAATGAGGCCCACAGTGGCAAATGGATCGTCTGCCCCGGAGGGCATAAGTCAGCCCAGTATCCAGGGGAGATGGCGATCGGAAACCTAAACGTTTTTCAGCGTGAATATCCCATTAAAAAACGCTTTGCAAATTAGGCCCAAGCAGTGTTTCTCGTTTGCACTTTGTTAACGAATCGGGCACCAATGCCAGCTCATGCTTCCCGAGCGTAGATTGCGCTTGCACACCTGGCGATGCATGGCCGGTGTTCGGTGCACAGCGGATGTTGTGGATATGAATTCGTTCACAAGGTCTTTTTTCACGAGTCAAATTTATCTCTCACTCCTTTGTCGTAAAGTTCGGTTTCCACACACTCTGGCACACCACGCTCACTGTCCTTTGCAGGCATTTGCCATGACACTGTGAGCAGACTAGTCCAATCAAGTATTTTAAAGGTGTTCACCCACTTCTGTGGTAATGAAGAGTTCTCGGGGGCAAGGATGGTGTAAGGGGTGCCTCTCTGCCGTCATTCATCCCACAGCAAAAGTGATTTACCAAAAAAATGTGCCCGCATCGATGAATTATGATATGATAGTTTATTTATATAGCGCCTATACACAATGTGTTTCAAAGCGCTTAAATGCCACAGAGACACTTTTGTCTATGGTAAACACTAATTTAAACAGAAACAACGACTTATTGTGATTAAAAATTGCAATCATAATACAGAAAGAGAACATCCTTGAACCCCTCATAACACCTTCGGGCAGACGATCACACCCATGTATTACCTAGCAACGTTACCAGTATCTCCCAAGCCCCTTGATACTATGTGAGCTATAAAAACGGCATATTGTTTTTGGTTCCATGTCATTTCACCAACCCCCTTCTTTCCGACGGGTGTTTAACCGCCAGAGGTTTGCTGGAAAACGTCAGCGAAATGTTTTCCACTTTTTGGGGGAGGTTCCCCCAATCCCTCCTTAATTTAATTCTTGTATTTATTTAACTTCCCCCAACCCCTTATTTACCCTTTCCCAACCCCACAAAACATTTTCATTGGAATTTTCGGCAAACTCCTGTGGCGAAACAGGTGTCGGCAAAATAGCATTATTTGTATAATCATTTCTTCTGTTTATTTCTTTTTCACTCGCTTTCACTCCATCAGCGTCGTTCTTGTGCTGGTGAGATAGGTCGCAGGTTTCAATCCCAGTAAGGCCAACTCAGCCTTTCATCCTTCTGATGTCGATCAATGAGTAGCGACTTCGGTTGGGGTGACGATAATGAATGTAAATACGTTATATGTACAGCGGTTAAACGTAAGCGCTACATAAATTACAGATAACTATCGTGTAACGTCGGTATTCATATGTGTCATGTTAGATCGCAGGTATGTCGTTTCCAGTGTCATGATTCACATTGCTAGAGAATCGTCTATTACCATGTGTTTGATATGATATGGCATGTATAACTCGCCTACACACGTGTTTCACTTCTAAAGAAGATTATAGGGCATTTAGTTCTTTTTTGCACAGCAGGTTCCAATAAACACAGTCAAGTGTAGCAATCGGCACTTGCTGGCGCGCAGGTGGTTTGCAACATGCTTTTATCATGTATGCACTAAAAACGTGTTGCTCATTTCATTCAAGACGTTTGCTTCATTTTCCTTAAACTCGTACCATGTAATGGGAACCTGTTAATGTGCGCTGCCTATTCAAATATGCATTTACGCAATCACTGTGACAACATATGCTATTTATTCTCCTTTATTGTGGGAAAATAAAGCGCTACCATTTGAGGGTATAGATCAGTCATTTTGCTTCACGTCTATAGGGCTTCCCGTGAGCTGCTGGTTCATTCTGGCTGCTCTACATTTTTGACATGCCATATTATAGAGAGAGAAAGCATCGCCAGGGTATTTGCCTTTGGGGAAATACGGTGATGATTGAGGGATGATATTATGTTAACAGGTCAAAAGCCCGAGCTCTGGCGCCATGTCTGCATGTTCAGCGTGTACTTCGCCCACCCTACCCCCACTCACCCAGGCTACTCCTATACCACTCTCTACCCCGCCCACCCTATCCCCATTCTCTCTACCCCACACAACCTATCCCCTTTCTCTAGCCCCACCCACTCCACAGCCTGTATTCCCACACACACCCACCCTACCCTTTCCTCCTCTATTCCTCCATTCACTCACCCTATTCACCCTCTCTGTATCCTATCATCCTTCCTCTCACACTCTCCCTTTATTTGTTACCCTCTCACTCTCACCCTTTCTCGCACATATTTCCTCTTGCACATCATGGGCGCCCTCCATCAATGGCTTCCTCCGCTGCTCTATTCCCCATTATCATTCTATTGCACACCTGCACCCCTTATCACATCCTCTCCTTCAAACTTTGCATCTTCCTCCTTGCACCCTAGTGCCTATACATGCACAATGCAAAAAACAAAAGTAAATGCCAAAACTATTGGCATTGCTTGTTTAACTTATTCTCAGCGAAAGTGCTAGGGCAGGGATTCAGGATGGAGACACAACATCCATGGTTTCTTTAAATGCTATTGCACGCCCTCCACATGTAAAGGAAAGAAACGCTATTGACTGGTTCCCCATTAGTAGCCCATGGCCCCCTCTGATAACAAAACCTTCTTTCTGGACTGCTTGTGCCCTTGAGATTTAAAAGAAAATAATGCTGTGACCCATATTGAGGAGGTGGTGGACTAGCTTATATTTAATAGCGCCCTTTCACGCCAGGATCATCCATTGTAAGGCTATTCCACAATGCAGCACACCCACAGTACAATCTACCACCCCCCATAATCAGATGGACCCTAGATCCTGATGGGTTTTCAGGATATCCATCATTAATATTCATAAGGAAAAATGGGCATACATTTAGAGCCATTGTATGCAAATGTATCTCATGAATAGTAATGAGGGATATCCTGAAAACCTGAGATGGATCCAGCCCTCGAGGCCTGTAGTTAGACAATATCTCGGTCCTAGCATTTCAGTTCATAATAGAGCTGAAAAATGTAACTATTTTAAGAGACTTTACCCCTTGGCTGGAAAGAGGCACATACAATAGTAAAAATAACTTACTTTCAAATCTTGCAGAATTACACATACACAAAAAGGAAAGAGACACACCCACATGGAGAGCCATACCTTTGAGGACATTCTAGAACCAGTGTCTCATTGGTTACCTCAATACCAACAGCGCTTGTCATTGACAGGCCACTATGCCATCACATTTCATTTAACTTCACCAATTTATGGTACAATAAAAAAGATAAATACACACCCACCACGGTTCTTCATCAAAGAACGATGAGAGCACCATCCACTATGTTGGGTTGGTCAGGAAAGGTCCCCATGATTACGAGGTGTTCATGTTGCGCACACCGTATGACTAACTGGGGATGGCGGCGAGCTGGAAGCCATGTTGCAATTTCATAGGTATCAAAGTGTAGTTAATTATGGATGGGATATGTTACTTTAGCATTCCTCGGGGTCTAGAAATTGATACATATTAGCTTGCTTGCATGTAGAAAGATCAAATATTAATCTTACCAAATGTAAAAACATGCATATACAATAATAACAGTAGTAGGTTTTCAGAAGGCAGGTGAATGAGTAACTTCAACCTTTGCGGTCAGTACAGCAGTAGAAAATAGCCATGAGTTTTTATGGTTTGATAAGCATCGTAGCTAGTAGATGTAATCTCCAGATGTCTGAGAGCGTGACAGAAGAAGTTTCGTTATCTATTTTGGTCATTAGTAAAATGTGGGTTAAGTCAGTCCCTGAAGCTAATCAGGAGTTTCAATTGTGCAGTGAAAAAGGGAGTTTTTGTAGATTGGACATTTTCAATGGAACAGTGACCTAGGGAATGAGATAGCGTCACTAACAAAGATAAATCATTCACCCAGCCTTCCTCATATCGCAGGGAATATTCATGCAAGCCATGTGCAAATTAAGAGTAAGGGTTCAAACGACTTAGGCCAGTTATTGCTAGTAATGAATTACGTTTCAATACCAATGTTAAACCATGTGTTGATATCATGACCTACAATGGACGAATCATAAGAAGAGGTGTGTTATGATTATGATCTGAAGATGATTAGTAAGATAAAAATGGCCAAAGAAAACATAGGAATTGGGAAAAGATGGAATTTCTTTGTAGAGGGTTTTGTGCAATCATGTTTGGAGGGTGGATTGCAATAAAGTATTTGGGAGTGTTTTAACTGTTGCAAAACTGTATGCAAGATGTGAACTAATGTGGTTTGTTGACACTTGGGTTAGTCTGGTCCTGCAACACCTTCTAACTGGCCCCCAGAGAAGTGTACCATAAACTTGCTTCATGTACAAACGTGCACTCACTTCCTAAGTAGTGGGCCTGTTTGGGTTAAGGTGGTTAAAGTACCATGCACACAACAGATACCCTGAATGTGCGGCTGATCCTCTGACCCAGTGCTCCAAATAAGTGCAATACCTTCCCATTTCACTCCATTAAAACTGTCAAATATAATCAAACAATGCAAAATAGGATTAACAAGTGGACATGTTTTTGATCCTTCATGCCATGTGCACATCTCAGGGGTTGTCTACAGGCCAGTGGCATGTGTGGCACCTTACGCAAAAGGGCCTCGGCTATGATGCTGCCACATGTGAAGACAGTATATATGACAAATATTCTTCTTTTCATGTATGTAATTTGTAACTATAGAGAAATGCTGGATTACAAGAAAAAATGCCTAACATACAAATATAAAATATATTTTTACTTGCCTAAAAATATGACATTTGGGAATAAGGACTATATTTTTACTCCCTAAAACATCCTTTCATTGCCAGTTTGTCAAAATAGGAAGTCAAGTGCTCTTTGTCAAATTCTTATCTGGCACGTCACGCTCACCCTTGCTGTTTCAATTAGAATAAAAATGTGTTACAATCAGGACTCGATTGACCAAACAGACTGAAAGACAGAAAATGTGCTCTAGTACATATCAGCTACAAAGGTTAATGAGGAAATTAGTAAACCCAAAACAAAAATGCATTTGGCAGTGAAATGGAGGAAACAATACAACAAAGAGACCAAAATAGTACAAGCTTGTAATGTGGTGCAAAGCAAAGCCTTATGTTTCACAGCACGAAACCACTTTTTACATGCCAAAATTGCTCTTTCAAAAACATCCGGGTCTGTAGCTCAGTGGACTAATGCACCCACTACAGTGGCCTGTGTTTGGCGTCATGGTCCCCGGCAGGTTCACTCAGCCCTTTATCCTTCTGAGGTCGATACAATTAGTACCATTAAGTTGGGTAACAGTATACACTGGTTATGTGTCAATAGCGCCAAGATGCCACTCTGGTGGTGAACGTGCACTCTAAAAATACACCTGTTATGTTATCCTTTCAAAAGACATTTCATTAAATGATTAATGTGTTTCAAAATCCCTAGGCTAGACAAACAAGAATAATACCTACTGAACTTGTATACAGCAAGACTGCTTCATTTTCTAAAACTGAAATTCACAAATGACAGAATAAAAAGCTAATACTAGTGGACGTTGAATCTAAATCTGAACTAATCATGTTAACACATGGCACCAATTCCTTACGCACTCACACAACATTACACAAATGTGCTCCTCTAAATACAGGCAGTCCCACAGCCTTTACTAGTTGCTGTCTGGGCTCTGCTGGACAATATCCAAAGAGAGACACAATCAACAATAGCCAAACAAATCTACTCTCTTACAAATAGCTCTCTTCAAACAGATGTGACAGGGTCAGGGTCATTTATTTATTAATTTATTTTGCATTTTTAAAGCGCTCGCGGGCATCGAGGCGCTGTTACAGGAATTGTTTTTTTTGTTGTCTTAGTTGCGTATTTATAACGCGCTTAAATACCCAGAGGTTTCTAAGCGCGGCCCCGGGGATCAAACCTGCGTTGCTTCGTTTCGTTTTGCTTCCAAGGCGAGAACGTTGCAGCTGAGCTATCCTCCCGGTGCATGACCCTGTCAAGAGGGGAGAGCGTGGATCCTATGCAATCTGGGGCAGAAGGCTCATTAAAACAAAAGGTAGAACCAGCGATGCCTCAGATATATAAAGTGCAAATGGGAGATCCCAGTCCTCGACAATTCTCCATCTCAATGTAACATAGCCATATCCAGCCCAGGGTCACGGCCACTCACCCGCATACATGTGCAGCAATCACTACTCGACTTCATAATGCACCTCTGCCATTAGAACGCAGCTGAGCCCCACGACAACAATTCTGTCCAGCTGGGCACGGACTCCTTGACTCGCCTACTCTACCGAAAATCTATCACAGCACCCATCTACTAGCCAAAGTCCCATGGGTTGCAATCAGGGACTTAGCCACACCCTACCTACCTCCGTGCTGACTAAAATGCATGCACACATTGTAAAAATCCTCCTTCAATTCTCACACCTCCAGCCCTTTGAGGCCATTAAAATGGCATTGGGCGCTATACAAATGCCATATAACATTACATGACATATGATACAAATCCCATCCTTGGTACTATCCTATATCTCCCAATGCTACCCTGTTGCTGTCCACTGTTCTCTCGTTTTTTTGTATAACCTCAAATGCCGAAATCCACCTGGGAGTGGCACAAAAAGCCCAGACTGTATCCAAACGAGGGCGAGAAAAGAACCACGACAACTAAAGCGATCCAGGAACCTTCCCACCATCCCAGAAGAAACCAGCACCTCAGGAAAACCGCAAACTCACCTCTGCCTCAGAAAAACTTGTTTTCAGCCACATCGCATGGCAGATAGCCAGCAAGAACAACATCAGCGACCGTGCTGGAAAAGGGAGAGAGGGGTTTGTAAAGCCTCTCACCTGGGTCCCGGGGGAAAGACAGGCATTGATTGGTGCAGAGTGTCGGATGAGCACTGCAGCCAATGGGGAGGTGGGAAAGGAAAGAACCACCAGCACTGCACTATACAATAGGCAGCAGTAGAGGCAGGGTGTGGGTTCTGTGGGTGAGGTCACAGGAGAAGCTAAAGGGAGAGGCCAAGGGACCAGGCAGCGAGCAGATAGCAAAGCAAAATGTTGACCAGCTGTTGACAGAGTTTGGCTAAGGTGAGGTACTTGTGAGAGAGAGTGGCACCATTTGTGTGTAATGTAGTGTATTGTAGGAAGTGCAGAGGAGGTTTATAGACAGTGTGGAAGAGAGATAGAGATAGTGTAAGAGATAGGAGTAGGGGAGTGGCGTAGTAGTAGTTAGTATAAGACACAGTGGCCATCATTACAGGTCTGGCGGTAACCCTGCCGGTGATACCGGTGGGTTG
The DNA here is from genome assembly GCF_040938575.1 of Ambystoma mexicanum. Classification (NCBI taxonomy): domain Eukaryota; kingdom Metazoa; phylum Chordata; class Amphibia; order Caudata; family Ambystomatidae; genus Ambystoma; species Ambystoma mexicanum. The sequence goes on from NC_090923.1 coordinate 121,421,972, forward strand.
CTGCTGGACCCGTAATGAATTACCGGCGCCTTACTTCCCGGTAACACCACGGAAGCACCGGCACCGTTTTTAACGGTGCCAGTGTTTCCGTGACGGCTTGCCTACCGTGACCGCTGTGCCCGGCAGGGTCTGCCCTGTTGGGCACAGCAGCTCCATCAGGCAAACTCGAGTGTGCCGGTCCGGAACCAACAGTGCCGGTACCAGCACTGTTTCCGGACCGGCACTCATGTAATGAGGCCCAGTGAGTGTTAGGATAGAGTAAGGCTAGTACAGAGGGGTTCAGGGGAGAAGTGGGTATTTTCTATTTTAAATTTTATTTTGTACATTTATGATCAGCTCACAAAGCCTACAGGCAATCTAGCTGCTAGTTACAGAAGGTTTGGTACCCTAGTGAAAGTCAATTGAAAAGGTAGAGTTTAAGGTGTTTCCTGAAGGTGTTGCAGGACGGTTCTATTTGCAGGTGTGTGTGGGGAGCTCATTCCAAAGGGTACGCGCCCAAGCAAGTAGGCAAGCACCCCCCGCTCTTGTCCTGCTGAATCTTGGGATGATGAGGCAATGTTTATAGATCGATGTCACCGTTCTGGTAGACAGGTGATTTTTTATTTCATCCGATAGATATTGGGGTGCTTCATTGGCGATGCAGCGGTGGGTGATGGAGTGTCTTAAACTTGATTTTGTCCTTGACCGGGAGCCAGTGGGCAGCCTTTCTAGCTTCTGAAATGGGGTTGTGCCTACCAATGTCCAATGCTGCGCACTGGGCATTGTTCTGAATTGTCGGAAGTCTGTGCACGTTTGTTTTGGATGTGCCACAAAGTCATGAATTGCAGTAGTCCAGTTTTGAACCTATTTGTGCACGTGCAATTTACAGCCGGTTTGGGGTGAGAGTAGTGAGAGTGTGTGAGGTGGAAGGGTGAGCAGAGCACCACATCCCTGAGTTTGGGGGACAGGAAGGGCAGGAATATTGAGGAGGTAGTGGTAGTAGTAGGGCAGACAGAGGAGTAACAACTAAAGGTGGAGGTGAGGACTAGCAGTGTGGAAGTCAATGGAAAGAAGTGTGGAGAGTGGAGAGTATTAGCAGTGGTAGTGTGGGGAGAGTAGTGTTAGTGCAGAAAAGGGAGAGTGGTAGTAGGGTGGAGAAGAGAGTGTGTGAGGCATGAATGTAGTGACATAGGAGGGTGGAGGCAGGTGGTAGAATAATGAGGAATTTAGAATTTAGGAGAGCCATGCGAGAAGGACGCGAGGAGGAGAGAAAGTGGATGGAGATTGACAGAGGAGATTAGAGGAAGGAGGACAGTAGTAAAGGGCGATAGTGGACACTTCCCAGACCCCTTTTCCAGCTGCACCCTTTAATAAAACATCTGCCTGGTGTGACAAGGCCTGTCCCTCAGGCTTTGTCATGGACGAAAAGAAGCCCCGTGCTTAACACTTATTCGGATGCCAGAGAGTGTTGGATACCCTTGTAAAGACTGGAGGGGTTTATCTGTACTCCTGCCCTCTATATGGCAGAGTAGAAGCACAGAGCACCCCAGCCAAGATTCTCTATATGGGATAATGGACGAGCAACCACGGCTTAAGCTCTCAGGATGTGATGTAGGCTGGTTCTTAAGTACAGTGTAGTCCCCAAGCCCCTCACAAAAGTATGTCCACACACTATGTTATGTGCTAACACAGTTCTTTATATATGAATAAGGTTCAAGATATATGCATTAATTGATAAAACACTTTGTACTTTGGCAAATCTAATATGGCAAATATATACAATGTCTATGTGGTCCCACACTTAGCTATTGACTCCTTTAAAATGCATCAATTGATGACAGCTATAATGGCATACAAATCATATATCAATGTGTATCAGCATAGTTCATGGGAAGGAAGAAAAGTTGGGTTAAATAATAGGAGAATGGTACTTTAGCTACTAAGACATATTCCTGTGTGAGGATCCCCACACAACCTGGGCAACCTGTAATGAAGAGTATTAACAAGCCCAGTTCATTAATGTTTAAATAGTCTTGTTTCCTGGTTAAAATGTTCCACTACCCCAATGTACCCGAGTTAGAATAGTTTCCTCGACAGTTCGTCGATGGATCCCTCGAGAGTGGATGACTCCCTTTAAAGCAGGAGCCACAGGGCGTCGAGACAGCAGCTTCGACCTTGGCGGTGTTCGTCGACGATCGATCATGGAAGTCCTGCGAAGATGAGACGTGCGGTGCACCTTGATGCAAAAAGTTTGGTGCTGCAAAGAAGACTCTGTGAAGAACGTAGGCCCAGCAGGGGGCATCGGCGTCGATGATCGGGACTCAACCACGGCTGGATTTCAGATCTTCACTTGTCAGAGTCTTTGGGGACTTCAGGTGGCGGGAAACCCACTGGCGGACTTTCCTCAGTCATCGACGACCTCGACTTTCTCCAGCGGGACAAATCGGTCGACGGTGATGGCAAGGGAGCCCTTCGTTCAATGTTCTGAGGCAAGGTGGAGCGTTGCAGCTCCGATCGTCGAACAGCACAGCGTCAAGCTGTCCCCGCTTCAGGGCAACACGACTCGACTGGCTTTCAGCGGTTTCGGAAATCCTCCAAACCCCGTTCGACGACGATGGACTTGACGGCCTCGAGGTCCTGGTGCTTTAGTTCAAGATTTCTCAGCGGACGCTGCCTCCGGTCGACAGCCTTTCACGACTGGCTTCCAGGGTGCCTCGATGAAGATCAGCTTCTGCGCGATGTTCCCATCGTAGCTCGGACAGAGGTCTCCTAGCCAGGTCCTCTCTTGGATCAGTCCTTGACAGACTAGACATCTTTCAGATTTTGTCGACGGAAAGCAGCAGCAAACCTTCTTCCAGCTGTGCTTCAAGGATAAGCAGCTTCAAGTTTCAACTTCAGCTTCTGAACAAATTGGGAATCGAGAGGTCCCCAGATATACACATCTGTCCCTCATTGACACTGCTGAGCCAAGCTCAGTCAGCCAATCAGACAGAAGGGCATTCATGCAGGCAGGCAGCCAATCTGGCTCACAGTGCATTCAGGCCATTTACGTCCCATTGTGGCAAGCACCCAGTCTTTCAGCACACCACACTGCATTCATGTTAGTTTCAGGCGGGGCTGTCTCATTCATTGTGCAACATAAATAGAAACCAGACACCCATAACATGGAATGCATATTGGTCACACACTCCATTCACCCAGGTCCCACCCCAAGGGTGTACCCACAACATACATTCACTGGGAAGGCTCAAGCCAGTCTGGCCTGGACTTCCCCACAAAACCATATATGGTTTTTCCACCTAACAGCCATTCAGGGGAAGGGACAGAGCCAGAGCTTCCCAGGACTTTGGGAAAACAAGGTAACAGTTAATAGAAACCAAGAGGCTGCAGGGGCAATCTTGCCTTCAATCAGGAATACACTGATTCCTATGGCAGGGCCTGGGTATCCCAAAATGGAGGATACTCAGAGTACCTGTCAAATTCAGCATGTAGCTGCCACCAGCCCATACCATGCTCTGTGGGCCACACACAGGTGCCTAAAAACATACACAAGTCGTACAGGGTTTTCCCCCCACCCATGGGTGCCATAGGGGTATCCCAAGGGTCTGTTCCCCATGATCAAAAAAAGGAAGAGCTGCACTGCCAGGAGTCCCACATGGACTGCAGAAAACAACACCGAACACACATGATAATGGAGTACAGGAGAAGGACATGGAGGCCCTGTCCCTCCAATGCATTTCCAGCATCACACCCCTCCCAAACCCTCCGTACATGAGGCAGTGGATTCCAGACCATGTAGAGGAGCCAGCAGGAATGCCGACAGAGCGAAGAGCCAGCAGCTGATTCCACAGAGTGGGCAAGGCTTCATTCAGTTTCTAACCTGCTCCTTTATTTCAATGCAGAGAGAGCTGTAACTCACCATTTGCAGACCTTTGTCAAGTCTAACCTACTTCTGGGTCATACCCAGATGGATTTAGACATACAAGAGGGGCAGTTATTGAATCATACTGGGTGAATTAAGGTCTAGTGCCGAAAGGAACAGCTGCTGGATGCTGGTGCTGCAAGACGTGTCATCATCTTTTGATTTGGTGAATCATGTCATTTCACTGTCTCTGACAAAACAATGGGCGTCATTACGAGTCCGGCGGTAACCGAGCCGGAAAAACCGGCAGGTTACCACCGGACTCGCATTACCATTCCGCCTCCGTGATTCCCGGAATCCCTGGGGCATTAAAACCCCGGTGACCCAGGAATTCCAGAGGCAGAATTGTGTAAGTCCCCATTCCCATGGAGCCCCATAGGACTCCATGCGGATGGGGACAATGGAAACACTGGCTCCGTCTATGACAGAGCCGTTGTTTCCATGTCCGCCTGCAGGCTGGCTGTGTTAAACCCACCAGGTCAGACCTGGCGGGAGTGACAACTCTTAATCAGCCGGTCTGGAAAGAATGGTGGCAGCGGTTTTACCACCACCGTTCTTTCCGGACCGGCAGGGTCGTAATGAGGCCCAATATCTTTGACGCTGTCTTCAATTGGGTTAGATCCTCATTGGAGGATTGTCAGCAGATTGCTGATATGGCAATTTACATATCTCATGTCAAATGCGTATCAAGGCCCATGACACCCAATTATTATTTTTGATGGGTCCTAAAAGTAATTCAGGCATTATGCATGACAACAATTGACGATGGCTGTACTTGAACATGCCTAAGGCTAAATCCATACACTATTTATCTTTATAACAGGGGATCACAACTCCTTTCCTTCAAAGCAACCATGGCCACGGACAATGGGAGAGCATCTCCCACCTTCATCAAAAGTTAGATGAGATATTTGGTCATGCAGATGAATTCACAACTTACTATGGAAATACTGACTGCATAAGTCGCAAATAAGGATTTTGTCCACCTGAAAATTCCTTAAAGAATAATAAATGAGATCTGCAGAGGCTCGGCTGACCATTGTACCCAGAACTAAGAAACAACACAGTGGTTGAAGGACTTTCTCAGCATTGGTCTTCTGAACCTTGGAGTCCAGAAACTGGAATTCTGTTGCTGAAAATATAAGGAAAACAGACAACCTTGACCTGTGTAAAAACTCTCTCAAAGCACTCTAGATGTATATAACTGGCTGTTTAAGTGCTGATGTTTCACCACCAAGCAACCACTATGCAGTATAGATACCGCGTAACACAAACAATACTTGTAACAATGATAATAATATGAATAGCACATGCTAAAATCACACACAGGCACTACAACAATCAATGTTTACATAAAAAGAGATTTCACATTGAATCAGTGCACATGAACCAAGTAGACCATAGATATCTTCTATATGTGTTATTGATGCTGTCCTGCTCCTGTCATGTCCTTACCTTGCTGTTGCATGGAGAATAGTACTTTGAGGTGTCCAGTTAAAGTACCTAAATCAAAAGGATTGAATGCCAAAGGTGAGAGGCCATTCGACCGAAAACAAAAGGATCAAATTTCTTTTTAAATCTATATTTTTTTTGCTATAGTTTAGCTAAAAAAAAGGTGTTTTTACACCAAAAATGGGGATTTGGGGGGGACCCCCCAACAAAAGAATATTTGATCCTTTTTTGGGTCGAATTGACTCGACCCTTTTGTCATTCAACCCTTTTGAGTCGATACTTTGACCTATGACTGTACTTTGACAGCGTGGAATGATATTATTTCTTGCACTTCCTCTCAAAAGAAGATTGAAGGACCCCTCCTTTACACAGAGGCTCATCATTCCCATGGACATGATCTGAGAAGAATAACAGCCCAGTGAAGTCCAACCAGCTGTTTGACCCATCACGCAAATTGAGCACCTAAAGAGCTTCTCAACTACTGCCCATCCAATTTGCCTGGCCAGTGCATTGGCAACATCTCAGATCTGTCCTGTGCACTACAATCTAATGACTGGCAGATACCCTTTAAGCTATGACTAATTGCTGAGTTGCACATATCCATCCACACAGTTACCAAGTAGAATCGACTTACACAGTTGATGTCGTCTGACATGTTCAGGATGATGTAATTCTTCCCGGCCAAGTTGCTCCAATCTTTGCAAATGACCTGAGGATAAAGTGGATATGCTGATGGGTTCAATGTTAACATATTCTTACATTCTTGACAGACTATGGCCAGAATCTGAGAACATGGGCACAATGTTGACATGCATCAAAAAAATACAAGAACACAATAACATTCAGAGATGAAGAGCTGAGGCTGAAAATGGCAAAAAGCATCAAGCTGGGACTAGTCTACATTGAGGACAAATTAGATTATGGTTTTGAATATTAACTTGATTACATGCAACCGCCTTATGAGAAATCAATGTGTATGCGTTTTAGGATGGGAACGATTTATTTACCGTCCTTTGCTCAATCTTGGGACCTAGGCGAATTAGGCACAGTGGCTTAGGAATGGAAACTGTTTCTCACTTTGTTTATCTGTGTCCAACTGAAAGATCAGAAGATTTGATATTTAAGACCACTTCTCAGGACAACCATTTTTTTATCTACTATTGAAGCGAGGACATTTTGTAGACTCACTACCGAGATCCATATTGTATTTGCAGTAGATCGCTGTATTATGAAGGGTGTGAGCTCACTTCTGCGACCAGCCCAAATACACTCCTCTCCCCTCTCTCTCAGTTTCTAACTTTATGCGACACACCAATGGTGACCGTATCTAAGAGGGTATTTAACAGGGCAATAATCCCGACATGGAGACGAAGGGTGGAGTCGCTAGAGGATGGGGCGTTCAGGGCCACGATAGGGTTAGGGAATAATCAGGTTCTTGGAGCAGAAGGAGGGGTCAGTAGAATAGGTGGGGACTATGTGGAAAGTCCCTAAGGTGACGCTGAGAGAGGTATGCATCTCCAAAGTGGTGGGAATATGGTGATTTCTACCAGACTCCTTGAAAGAATCAGAGCTGCAGATATGGAGTCTGGAGAATGACATGGGTGAGGGGCGCAGGGTCGGGAAAGACCTTGCAGAGGCATTTCACATTCAAATAGAACATCAAGAGAAACTGACCAGGTTTGATAAGGGGCGGTATACGTGAAAAATACACAGTGAAGGGGACAAAGCGGGGCGACTACTGGCCTGGCTGATTAGGAAAGAGAGCCCGAGGGGGGACTCCTACACAGATTTACAATGAGACAGGGACACAGGCAGTAATACAGCAACATATTCATAGGGTATTCCAGGAGTATTACAATATAATTATAAACTAGCAAAGGCAGGTACACAGAAAGGGAGGCAGGTGATTTGTTGGACATAGCGCAGGTGCCTCTGTTGTCACAAAGTCAGAGGGAGAGCCTTGACACGAGACAGGCTTTCGCTAGAGTATGCAGACATATTGGTTCCCCTATTGAAATGGGTGTATGAGGCGGCATTTGTCAAGGGAACTCTACCAGGGAGAATGAGGGAGGTGTTAATTACGGTACTGTTGAAACCCCAAAAGGATCCAAATTATTGTGACCCCTATAGACCTATCTCTCTGATAATTGTGGATACAAACACTTTAGGGAAGTTGATAGCATCCAGATTGGCAGACATGGTTCCGGCACTCGCATTAATGTGGGTTTGTGGGTGGGGGAAATACATCAATGAATATAAGGATGTTACAAAACATAATGGAGCAGGTACGGGGCTCCAAGGAAGAATTGACCATAATGGCCTTGGATGACACCAAAGTTTTGACTCAGTGGAATGGCCCTGGCATTTTAAGGTATTACAAGCATCCGGGCTGGGCCCTAGTATGCAAAAGTGGATACATCTACTGTATAATGTTATGTTATGTTATATTTATATATACAGCCCACGATCGCCCAAGGGCATCTTGGCACTAACCAGCGGAGGAGAAGTAGCAGAAGCAGAGGAACTTAAAATAACAACGTTTTCAGCGAGCAACGGAAGAAAAGATGGTAAGCAGTGGCTCGCAGAGTGAGCAGAAGTTTATTCCAGGACCACACCTCCGCTACTGAGAAAGCATGTCCTCCTATGTTAGACAGTCTGACCCGATGGACCAATAGCAAGAAAGCAGACAGAGCGAAGGTAACGAGTGGGACATACTTAGGGAACTTTTCCTGGAGATATTCCGCTCCCAGCTTGTAGAAGGCAAAGTGGACAATACACATCGATTTTAACAAGATCCGCTTCTCCACCGGAAGCCAATGGAGATGTCTAAGCAAAAGGGACATATGAGCCCGTGGACGGATGTAAAATTGCTCTAGCGGCGGCGTTCTGAAGCAGTTGAAGTCTATTCATCAGATAGATTGGTTGGCCGAAATAGAGCGAGTTGCAGTAGTCGGCCGTGCTAAGAACCAGTGCGGCAACTACTAGAGCATGAAATTGATCAGGAATGTAGGGAAGAACCTTCCTCAAAATGTGTCGTTTGAAATGGCCAGATTTGCTCACTGCCGCAACCTGATCAGCCATCAATAGAGAGGATGATAACTTTACACCCAAGATTTTTACTGTGGCATATGGGAGAGGGAATGGGCCAAGAGAGGTGGGCCAAAAGTCAGAAGTCCAAAAGGAGAGAGGGCACGTGGTACCCACTACAAGAACCTCTGTCTTATTTTTGATTCAGTTCAAGAGAGTACAGTGCCATCAATGCACCTAGATCCTCCAGACAACTCCTAAGCCGAGACGCAGTATCAGCTCGAGTAAGGTCCAGACAAACCAACAGCTGCATATCATTGGCATAGGAGTAATATCTAAGTCCATGCAATCAAATGAGAAGGAGGAGGCATCTGATGTATAGGTTGAATATTATAGGCAAAGTGCGGATTCCTGAGGGACCCCACAAGTAAGCAATACCGGTTTAGAGCAAAATGGAGGAATAGAGACCGAATGGGAGTGATCAGCCAAAAAGGCAGAGAACCAGCTCAAAACTTGGCCAGATATCCAAGCATCTAACAACCGGGAGATCAAGATGGTATGATCCACTGTGTCGAATGCTGCGGATAAATCTAACAGAAGTATCGCTCCACCCCGCCCTGATCGACCAGGTGGGCAAGATCATCTAGTACAGAATTCAGAACCGACTCAGTGCCCCTCCCTGGCCAAAAGCCATATTGAAAGGCGTCAAAGCACCCAGAAGATTCCAAATAGGACGAGAGAAGAGGAGAAACGAGAGCCTCCATGACCTTTATCAGAAAAGGGAGAAGAGAAATGGGGCAATAATGTTCAAGCACCCCCGGGTCCAACGGGGGTTTTTTCAGCAGAGGTAACACAAAAGCATGTTTCAATGGACTAGCAATGAGTCCATCTAAGAACGAGGCATTACCTGCAACAGTAATGTGAGAGATAAATTCTCCTGAGATGTCTTTAAGCAGGGTTAAAAGAATGGCGTCAGCCGGAGAGGCCGATTTAAGGCGCTGAATAGCCCTTAGTATATCAGAATCAGAGAACAAGGGAAAAGAAGACCAAGTAGAATTGGACATAGCAGATTCATGAGAGATCAGAGCCGGTAAAGATTGACTAACCACAGCTCTGATGCCACTGTGAATTGTTTCAATCTTAATATGGAAAAATGAAGACAGAGAATCGCAGAGAGCTTGAGAAGGCGTAACAGAAAGGCCAGTTATGCTAGGAGCGGACAAGGATTGAACTAATTCGAACAAGGCTCTAGGCTTATTAACAGCAAGTTGTACCTTCTGAATAAAAAAAGATTTTTTGGCATCACTAATTGCTTTTTGGTAGCTAGACAGGGTGGGACAGAAGGCACATTTATCTGCACTCAAATAACCTGCACGCCACGTCCACTCCGCCTGTCTGCAGCGTAGTGTATGATCTCTGAGTTCGTCAGAGAGCCATGGCTCAGAGCAATGGTTCCTTGTCTTGCATAGCCTAAGCGGAGCCAGCAAATTGGCAACTGCCGAAAAAGACTCTCCTAGAGAGCTTAGCGAACACAGACTATGTTGAGCCAGCTGTGACTGTAGGGAGTCCACCAGTCCCATATTGTTCACTTTACGCCAGTTGCGCTTAAGGATAACAGGTTTGATCGAAGGTAAGATAGCGTCCTGCAAGGGGATCGAAAAGAAATTCAAAAGTGGTCAGACCCCAGAAGAGGAGAGAGAGAAGAAACAGAACAGCAGAGTTTGGGGCAAAAATAAAATCGAAAGTATTACCCAGTTGGTAGGTAGGTTCCAGAATCAACTGCGGTAGAACAAGATCCGCCATTAAAGAAAGAAAATTGGCGACCTGGCTAGTGGAGGTAGTGTTGACCGGGAGGTTAAAATCTCCAATAACCCACAAATTGGGGTAATTTGTCTGAATCTCAGAAACCAGGTCAGGGAAGTCAGTGCAGAACGCAGCATCAGGACCAGGGGGGGGGGGTATAGCACTAAAGTAGTAAGCGTGGACGTGGGAGAGACAGAGATCCAAGACAGAAAACACTCCATCTTAAGTGAGTGCTCAGGCACTGTGCATACTGTTTTATAAAAAGCCTCGCGAATAATGGGCAATCCCCCTCCGGTTGGGCCGATACGCTGTCGACGTGGGCCAGAGGCCCACGGGCGAGAATCCAAACGTGAGGTTGGAGTTAGTGTGTATTAGAAAGGGGCACTAGACCAGGCTGCCCAGTCTCACCATTGTTGTTCACCATGGCTCTGGAACCCCTGGCGGGGTATTTTAGAAAGTACATGCCAGAGACTGGGATTAGGGTCCAGGCACTGTACATAACATATTTCTATACGCAGATGATGCATTGTTATATGGCAGTAACTCTGGTGCGAATATTCCGGTATTATTGGAGGTACTGCACAACTTTAGACAGCTTTCCGGTTTCTTGGTAAATAAAGAGAAGTTTCTTCTGTTCCCAATGGGAGGGCTACGTGGGCGTCCGAGGTAGCTGCCCCTACAGTGAGAGGAGCGATGGGAATTGGGGTCATTCCGCTACTTCGGTGTCACTGCTTTTCATGAGATGGAGGAAACCTTTATCTATAACACAGGAAGGGCACTATCGGGCATAGGTGACTCAGTGGAGTTATTTGAAGACCCTACTGGTATCATTAAGGGGGAAAATTGCACTTTGCAAGATAGTGGTGTTACCTAGATTACTTTACGAACAAATCATACAGGATAAAGAAAATCTTCTTTAGAATGTTGGCTATAAAGATTGGGGGGTTATTGTGGGGCACGGGGCACAGACGGGTGGCGTTAGATACATTGCGCAGATCATACGCAGGTGGTGGGCTCACGCTCACGGATTTTGAAGCTTACTTCATGGCAGCTCAATTGCAGACAGTTACCCGCTGTGATGACTCCCCAGAATGGGATCAGAGGAGGTTCTTACCAGGGTTCTCGTAAACAGGGAAGGAACTGAGCTGTAATGGGACCCAATGGGGGTGATGGGAACGAGCCCAATATAAAGTATAGCCCAACTTTACCGGTGGGGTTTAATCCAGTCAAACGGGAAATACTGTCAAATTTGGGTGTGGGCAAGATGCAAGGGACGGGCTGTACCAGGATAGGAGATCTATACACAAAGGGGAAGTTACTGACGTTTGACCAGTGGAGACAACAGTATGATATGGCAGCGGAGCTCAGGGCAGCCTTTTTGGGATATGCCCAGTTAGTGAAATGACCAGGTGATTTATGGAGTGAGACTCCTGAGGAATCCTTATTGCAGCAGGTGTTGGACGTGGGTGGGAGCAGAGGAGCAAACTCAACCCTGTATAAGGGGATCAGGGAACAGAAACAGAGACCGGTGCTGGGGGAGGGGGTCAAAGAAAAGTGGGAAAGGGACATGGGGTGCGAGATTTCAGAGGAGAAATGGTCTCGAATTTGGGGGCAAGCCAAAAAGGTATCTAGGAATGCAAAGCTTCGCTTAATTCAGTATAATTTATTGCACAGAGTGTACATGACTCCATCTAGGCTCCATGCGATTAGCCCACAGCAGTCACACTGCTGTCCTCGATGTGGGGAATTCTGGCATAGGACCTGGGGGTGCCCAATGATCAGAACGTGCTGGGAGGAAGTGATGGCGAAATTGAACTAGTGGGCACCCAGTACATAGGAATGCACCCCAGAAATGTGCCTATGGGGACAAATGCCGGGTGAGAAACAGGCCAGAATGTGAAAAACAATGGTGACATTTCTACTAATCTTGGCCAAGCGTGGAATAGCCCTCGGTGCAATCTTGGGCAAACGATGTGCAACGCTGGGGGTCGGCCGAAGTAGAAGTTTTAAGAGGGCAGAATGCCATGACGAAGGAAGAGGGGGCCGGAATGGATTGAGGACTAATGCAGAGTGAACTAATGACAACACCGGACCTGCGGCTGCCCTGAGGAGGGGCAGATAAGGACCAAGTGACAACGAAGGGTTAACCGAGAAGGAGGCGGGAGGGGGGGAAGTTTGCAGGGGGTGGCCGGGGGGTAGGTACTCTGCCTGATGAATGCTTGATCGGAATGGGTCCTGTATGAAATGTTCACCAAAACTAACTGTACCCACGAACTTGTTCATTACTTATGTGACGGAAATGCGTTGTATGGAAAAAGGAAAAATAAAATGTAAAAACAAAAATGTGGGCTCTCAATGAAGCTGCGAGCATACTTTCCTCTTTTCAATAAGGAAGGGAAAAAGAGAAGGGAAAAGAAATATATTTTTCTTAAATTTTCTAAGGATAATTTTTCCGAAAATATTTTTCATTTTTCTGCAACCGCTTTTTGGGCTTTTCTGCACAGGCTTTCGTGCCTGTAGTACAGGCACAGCTGCTGCTGGTATTCATTTTTTTCCAGGGCCCAGAAAAGGGCAATAACCGGGTCATTACGACCTTGCCAGACCCGGTAATTGCCCTTTTCTGGCCGCTGGAAAAAATTCTTCCCCATTCCCATTTGAGCCCTATAGTGCTCAATGGGAATGTGGAGGGTGGTAGTACCGGTACCGATGGTACCATCATGTTCTGCTCGCGGGTGCCGGTACGGCCAACAGGTCAGACCTGGTGGCTGCAAGGGCACCCGCGAGCAGAACTCATAGTATAACGGTACGGTAGCAATGGTGCCGGCAAGCTTACCATTGTTACTGTACCGGCAAACTCGTAAGGAGGCCCTATAGACTTTCCACCCATGATGGCTTTCACGTTGGCTACAATCCTTGCAAATGTCACTTTTTAAGAGTCTTTAAGATCTGACTAACTCTTACTTTTTTGATAAACCTTTGTAATAAAGCACGCCCTTAGCATTTAGGGCACACAGGTTTTGGGGCGTGTGCACTTAAACCCCAGTCCTCCCTTGTCATCTCGTAACTATGTTGGTCCAGTTCAGTTCAGTGGTGTACAAAAGGAGAAGGGTCACCCCACTACAAGCCATTTACTTAATTACTGCCTCGGGCAACTGTGACTCCAGGGATAGGGCTCAAATCGAGGATACATGCCCCCCCTACTTTTTTCCAAAGGCGGACGCCTTTCCCCAGTGTATATTAGTGGCCGTGAGTAAAACAAGACATGGGACTTGGGGACTGGAACCTCGGTCACGTGGTTCACAAGTCGGGCACTTGACCACTACACCATATAACCTGCTGAAAAGCAACCAACAACTAAAGGTGAAATGTCACATTTTGGGACTGCACCCTCCAGGGAAAACTTTGCCATTGATTCTTGGGGTGCACACCTTTTAACATTTTTAAACCCTATTAGAAGAAAATATCCTCTCTTAGATTTTTGTGTATGTTGATTGCATGAAAGGCAAATACCCATGTCTCCTGTGCAATTTGTATGGTTATGCGAAGTCAATTGAATTCAATTTGCATATTTCACCTTGATATGCTAATTTCGGATGATTTCACATCCCATCCTGTACTTTAATGAATCCCTGCACTTTATTTTTTAAGGACTTGACCGTTGCAGAGATAAGTAGTTGGAAGAAAAGGGTCGTATATCCCAGATGAATTCAGCAACCTGCTAGTGAGTGCCCAGTCACCACAGCACCCTAGAATTCCCCATTGATTTCCCAGCAGCATCCAATGACGCCTCGGGTAGCAGCCTCGGTCCTGCAATCTCAGCAGAGACCTTCATAAGGCCATCCTAACATGGAGGTGTCTTCAGGGTCACCAATTTATCCCTACTATTGTGTGTGGCTGTTCAGAGCTGAGGGGCCCTCTAGTGCAGATCTTGGGTATATATGTGTTTACATTGTTGCCTACTGCCTCAAAGACATCCTCCCCGCTCTTCACCCTCAGTGCAGTGCAGTGGCCTTACTGTGTTATAACGCAATGGTAAGGCCTTATGCCGGTGCGGTGGCCAAACTGTGTTATAACGCAATGGTATGGCCTTACACCGGGACAGTCATGTAACTCATTCAGTACCAAGTACAAGAACCCTGAGCTGTGCAACGACTGCTCTCCAGCAATATATTACAAACTATCACAAACTCCATCCTTACCCCATTGCCTTTCTTGCCTTTTCGAAGCTTTCATGAACATGTTGACCTTTCTATCCCTTCCCCCTTTCCCTTTCCATGCTGCTCTTTTCTTTTCTCTCTCAGACCAAGGTCTGAATGTCTAACAGAGACACAATAGGCCACTATCTGATTAGTCTCAGCACTATTAGACCACCACAGTTGTGAATGATGCAGTATAAAAAACATAAACGTTGCAACGAGTAGCGAGTTCAGACTAGGAATTAGCAAACCAGCTCAAATCTCATCTGTCGAATAATGGGGTTCAAATTAGTTGGAATGATTAGAACCATTTGGAGTTGAAACTCAAAATGATTTGAAAGATTTAAACCTGATGTCCAGAGGTTCACAAGATAATTTGTTGGCTGAACCTCGCTAGAAGTTCTGTCTTGATTTAATTTTTTTAATTTTTGTTGTTTTATATTTGATGTAATGTGATATTCTTCGGATGCTGCCCTTTTTTCATGTCAAATCCATTTGTTTCTCATTTGATCCAAAAAGTTCTTATGGTTCGAGTCTGTCTAAATCACAAACAACGCGTGGTTCGATTCCCATCCTCAGTCGTCTCCAATGAGGGTCTTCTGGGCTTGATCTAATTCGAACCACATTTTTAATGATCCAAACCATGATTTGAGTCCAACAATTACAAAGTATATGTCATCGAATGGTTTGAAAGTTAACCCAACCAAAACCACCATTATGCACTTTGGGGGACCTAAGAGCAAACCCCCCAAATTCCCTTGCTGGATGGAAGGGAAGTCTTTGATTGTGGAGCAGACATTGAAATATCTAGGGTTTATTCTTGCTAAACTTCACTGTAAGCGGCAAGGGTAAACTCTGTACAAGAGTTGAGAGCCCAAATGTCTTATATCTATAAAACGTATTGCCGATTTAGTTTGCAACTCCTAATCGCTATTTATAAACTAAAAACAGTGCCCGCTCTTTTATATGGCTGTGAGATAACGACGTTAGTGGAAGATTATGATTTTGAAAAATCGGTGGGCTTTAAATGGAGGAAAGTTCTGTAGCTTCCTAACTCTGGCCCATCTCTCATCTGCGGTACGAGTTGGGCCTTACCTCGCTTTCCTGTTGGAGAAAATGGAATATGCTCAGAGTATATGAAGCTAAGAATGGCGGATCCAAAATGATTGCATTCCCTAACACATAGGAACTTGTTGAAGATAAAGATCAGGGACAACAAATCTTTCCTGGATAATTATAAAATAGTTTTAGAGGAAAATGAAGTGCCAGAGGAAGGCACTAGTCGTAACTATGTTTTAATAAAGAGGAATCTATTAGAAAATGATTGGGCACAAACATGTGAAAATCGAACCTCATAAAGACTACTGAGTGATTTTAGTACAGAGCAGAAAAAGAGAAACGTTCTGCCGAAGGATTTAACACGATGCCCTGATGAAGATTCATGAAAAACTTCATGAGGGTAAGAAGGAATCTGATATATATACACACAAGAGATTCTGCATATTTGAGGGCAAGCTAACGGCCCGTTATGTAGATATTAACTGGCAAACGAATTTTTAAAACATCTCTTGATTGACTGCTGCTATTTACCTGATCTGGGAATACAATGTTTCATAGAATACAATGTTTTATAGTGTATGGGCCTTATTACGAGTTTGGAGATAGCCATGCCCTTAAAAAGGGCATGGCTGCCCCCAAACTCTGGTCCGGAGTCCCTGAATGGGGAAATACCGGGCCATTCCAACCTTGGAGGGCCCTGTAGTTCCCCATTTAATGAACCCGGACCATCCCCATTCCTATTCGAGTCCCCATAGGGCTCAATGGAAATGGGGAGGATGCAAACAACGGGCCAGTTAATGTATAACGGGCCCGTTGTTTGCATCCTGGTCTCCTTGCGGGACCCGCTAAGGATGCCCTGGTGTCCTTACTGGGTCTTGCGAGGAGACCTCGTAATAGGGTGGTAGGGGGTTAACGACTCTGGCAGCTTTATCGGCGCGGTTAACCCCTTACTGCCCACCTCGTAATGAGGCCCTATGTCTACGAGGAACGCTTTCTTGACACATTGGCTTTTTGGGAACACATCCTATTCGGTCAGCCAACCGCGCTACTAATCAAAGTAGCCACTTTTTTAATTAAGCTGAAATTGATCGATAAGTTTTAACAATACATCATTTTTATTGGAAGTATCTATTATTATTATTGAAGCTTGTATTAGTAATTTTTTTATATGGAATTAGTAAATGTAGATTTTAAAGTTGATGACGGTGTGAATTTTGTATGTGTTTTGCAAATCCTGTGTCGAATTTTGTATGTACTATGCATAAGGTTTGAAATAAACCAATACAATAAAATAAAAAAGCCCCACAATCTCTAGTCTAGGTGTTGAACAATCTCTTTACCTGAGGAGAATTCCAGAGGACTTCTGCGGGAAGAGTGGCTTTGACAGTGTCGGGAGCCTCTGGCATCTCACTCGTTATTGATGGTGTAATCGTGGCAGCCAGGGGTATCTTTCTGACTTGTGTGGCTATGGTGGCAAACTCCTTCTTTTCTACAGGCAAAGTAGAAGAGCTCCCATTGGAAGAGCCATGGGGGTCCACCGGCACTTCCAGATGGTTTATCTCCTTATCAGATATTCCCTCTGCCTGCTTCCTTTCAACAAAGTTTCCTGTAGGGTTTTCTACTGGGCCTGCATGTGTATCAACAAACGTGTTGGAAGAATCCTGCGGTATATAAGACATTGGCACCAAGCTTGGATGTAGACTCATCTCTGGCGTTGAGTCGGGAGCGTGTCTTAAGGAGGCCTCTTCTTCCAGACTCTCCTTTCCCCCCACTGGATCTGTGACGAGAGTTGTGTTAGGAACTGCGGAGGACGCTATTGAATAGAGCGGATCATCCTTCCACTTTGAACCCGGAGAGTTCGAATCCTGCACAGGCACTTCACTGGCTTTGCCCCTGTGGCGCCGGTCCACCTGGAGCACTGCATCCTCTTCTGCCAAACCATGGGTGTACGATGTGTGTGTGACTTGGTCCACCACGTCCATCGACAACTCCGGCGTGGCGGTTTCCCAGGGATCTCTGTGCTCTGTTTCATTCCCTCGTGGACCGGCCTTGTGAGATGATACTGGAAAGGTGTCATCTGAAATAAAAAAAATGGTACTGATTAAATTCGCTTCTGAATTAAATATCCTTCTACTAATCAGATTCCATCTTTACATTGAGTCTGCTGTGTGCACAATCTGATCACCAGGTAAGAACATGAGTGACCCACCTTTATGTGGCATTCCCATCCCACCTTTGTAAAAACTAATATCCACCCCTCCCCTATTACCACCTGCCCATCCTCAGGTGCCTTAACTAATGTACCCTTTCCAGGTTGGCCTCCACACCACTGTTTTCCCAAGTCCAAGTGCCCTCTCCCGCCTTCAAGAGCTTCTCTCCACTCCACAATGGCACGTCCACTGGCTCAACTAATGTCCCCATGCGCTAGCCCTGTTTCTTATGCCCCGCCACTCCACACTTCTCTGCTGCACCCCATTCCTATATGCTTATTTTATGCCACCTTTGGCGGGCAAGTCCTTCTCTCTTCTAGCTCAAACTCTGGAAGTTTTTCATCTCCCCCTTCTTCAGCCGCTGTCTGAAACAAACTCTGCATCTTATCTCCTGCGGCCTCTCCCCTGACTCCCCAGTATGAACCTATTTATTTCGTTATTGAAAGTTTAAATGCAGCATATGCTCAAAGAATTCACTTTGCAAGTACAAGTATTCTCATTTTTTTATTAAATGGGTGGTTGCTTGTACTACTTATAGGGCGATTATGACTCCTGATGCCCCTGATGATGTCCTAGGTATGGAACCTGCGACCTTTGGCCCTCCAGATGTTTTGGACTATAACTCCCTCCAGCCCTATCCAGCATGGTCAACGCTAAGGGATCATGGGTGTTGCAGACACCTTCAATGTCCACACCTCTTGGGAGTTCGCTGTCAGAGCTCTACGGACAGAGCAGTCTCCAATGATTACAGCAGGTACAGCAATGTAGTGAAAAATAAGGTATTAGCCTATTTGACCTAAAACATGCAACCTTTTGACCACATTGACCTTTTCTGAGTGGTCCAAAATGATCTTTTTGTTTTAGGTCGAATAGGTGCATACCTATTTAACTGAACATGAGGAGCAGGGGTTGCGGGGGTGTCCCCCGCTCCTCATGTTTATGTAAGTAGGTCAAAAGGGGAGTGCAGGGGTGTCCCCCACATCCTTAACAATGGAGGTCAATTTGGTCAAAAGGTCAAATGTTTTTAGGTCAAATTGCAGAGGCCAATTTGCACAAGGTCAAACATACCCAAACCAAAAATAGTATATTGGCTTGAATCCATGCCTGCAAAAGGGATTCTATGCAGTGGAATTACCTTTATGGATGAAGCGCATGGAGGCTTATCAGGAAAGAGATTCCCTGTTGTTCATTGGTTCATAATCTTTTCTATTTCATTTTGGGAGAATTGGTCAACTATGAGTATTATTGGCTGAGCCAGTAAAAAGGTCCCTGGAGAGAAACTTCCTGGGAATGTTTCATCCATAAGATACCTTGCATTGGTAATCACAGGACCCTCTTTCCTGTGAAAAGATGCTGGTGGTGGGCAAAATAAAAGAATCTTTTGTTTTTCCCTCGTCCCACCCCCCCACCCCCACTTCATTTTTCAAGGCGTCAAGTTTTTGTCTGAATATCATTTGATTAGGTTCATCCATTTATTTTATTTGAAAGCAATTCCTGATAAATAATAAAGTCCCTGGCCAGGTAAAGCAGTTATGAGGAGCTTGGGCAAACCAGCCCTGAATATTCTGGCTTAAATGCAATCCTGGCAACTGCCCACCGAGTTCAGCGTTGGCATCCAAGCCTGTGGTCGAGTGCCCTTGGCTAGGAAGAGGACAGCTGCAGTCTGGAATGCTAGCAGGAGTAAAAAAAAAGAAACTGGCGCAGCATTGAAGCTTGCAGTTATTAAATAGAATATAAGTATTTGAATTTGGCCATGGATTATTTATTCAATCAGATGCGGTTACTGGTAACAGAAAAATGCAGTTCTGCGAACTACAATGTGTCACTGTCAGCCCTATGTATGTAACAGGCAGGGCCGGAATTTCTCAACAACCATCCATGACTTATTCAGAACGCCAAAGGCAAGAGGAACTGAAAGAGCAATACAGACAAGGGCTGCCATGTGCAGTCTTTAATGACATGATAATGCCCTCTAGAAATGTAGCCAATGTGAGATCTATCATGACGGATTAGTGCTGCATAGGAACTTAAAACATCATAGGGATGGCTCAGCCATGTCTACTCTCATCCCAGCATCCATATCTAAATATGTGCATAGAGAAGGAGTGCAACTTCGAAGACAGGCACCAGAGAAACACATCAGATGCAACACTTAAAGTTCCACTAGGTTTAGTAGAGTGACCCACAGGGATGTCCAACTCCAGGCCTCGAGGGCCAGAATCCTAATAGGTTTTCAGGATATCCCTCATTAATATGCATGAGGAAAATGTGCATACATTCAGATTCACTGTATGCAAGTGCATCTCATCAATCTTATGTTTATGTTTATGTTTATTATTTATATTGTGCTCCAGGTACCCAGAGGCTTAAGGGCGCAGGCAAACAAAAAGCAAACAATACAAACAAATCTTACGTGAGGCAAAAACAGGCAGGATATATCAACAACAATATACAAAACACAGGACTGCAAAAAAACAGGGAATAATGTAGACCTAAAAAATGTAGACCAGAGAGAGAAGCCTCCTTAAACGAAATGCGTGATCAAATGATCAGATTACAGCTGGAGGATTCCCTCGGAATGTATCTACACAGTCTTAGGAACGCAGGGAGGGTACTAGTCCCACAACCCACTAGGACGCAATCCTTGTTCCCATGCAGGCTCCAGTATTTCAGATCCAGCCTACAGAGAATTCTAAGATCCGATAGTCTGACCACACCTGGTCCAGTTCTCTATCTAAGCCAGGCTGAGACCTTAACCCGCAGAGCTTCTTTGGGTTCCTGACCATTAACCTTGCTGATATTAGTAATAATGAAATTTCTCTGGTGCATAAAAAAATCCTGAGTGCTCATGTCTTCTATTTTGGGCATATGACACTTTCTTATACACAAGTTCTGGGAGGATCCCAACTTGGGAAGGGAATTCATCTGTATAGAAGGTTAATAGGCCTCTTGGCCCGATTTCTGTGCGGATGCTGGAAATGGCAGCAGATGGTTCCAGGGCAGAACTGACAGTGTTGGACTTTGGTGGTTATAATACTTTTGTTAATAGACAAAGGGGACCTGTCAAGTGCCGGAACTTCACTGCTACAACGATCAGATTGTGAGGCCTTGTCTAGCAGCTCTTTTTGAAAGTTGACTTGACAGGCCTTATCCAAGTTACCTGTCTGGATCCCATCAGTTGGACTAAAGGATTCATTTGTTTGTGAGGCCATATTCTTACTCAATGAACATGGATCCACAGCCAATTTCCTTAGTGAATCTACTAAAAGGCGCAGATCGAAGGGGCTTGTGCATAGCAGCAGCTCCTTAGCAATACTGGCCATGAGATCCAGCCACTGATCAAGTATTGATTGATCTGGGAGGGATGGGAAGGATCCAGTCTCCTCTTGCGAGACACCAACAGATGACTTCGGATGCTCCATGTTGTTTCCTGTAAGATTCTCACTTCCCTCATGGGCAGAGGAGACAGCAGGATTGATAGGATGCTCCATAGTGATACTATTATCCATTCTTAAGACACTCCCCGGGGATACAGGCAATTCGTCTTCTCCGGGTAATGAGAGTCAAGACCTCCAGTACCCAATCTCTTGCAGGCGAAGTAAAAGAGTTAACAAGGCCTGCCTGACCCATTTCCATTTCCGTCTGAATTGTGAAAACCTTATCACCACACCCAGGGGTATGAAGAAACTTAATGAGGAATATCCTGAAAACCTGTCAGGATTCCAGCCCTCGAGGCCTGGCGTTGGACAACCCTGCAAGGCGATTTCAGAACAGGTTATTTGACAATTTATTAAAGACAACAGGATATATACCAGTCACATTCATATGTTTTTCTGAGCCTCTGTGGTGATTTTGGAAAAAGGGCATCCTTTCCCCATGGGTCTTACGTGAAAGGGGGGAGTCAGGCCAGGCCATTGGAGGGACATGTGTGAGAAGTTGAGGAGATTGGTGGGTCTTTGGTCGGGGAGGAGGGTGAGCGGACTGTGCAGTGGGGCCACAGGGACAAGGGAAATAGCCTCAGCGTAGGGTTTCCAGTGGTGTCCCCCAGATTAGAGGCAAAGGAACATGGAGGTGGGCAGGGGGAGGGTATTAGGAGAAGGATTGTTTCCCCAAGAATCAAGATGAAAGGAGAGTTTTGCAATGCACAGGCCGCGATGGACAGATCTTTTATTGACAGTCGTCCTAGAGGAAATATTATTGTTGGATTTTCGGAATAGTTTAAATGTACACAGTCGCATAATGCATCCCCGTCAGCATCAGACATGCCCCCACGCTCCTACAATTCAGAAAATAACGCAAGACCCACCTCTTCAAGGAATCTCTACGCCTCAACACCTAGGCCATCACATCGCCCCTCGTGACACCTGATCGCTAGATGCCACTGGCCCCTCTCCTTCCCGCCACCCGGTACAGCTGTGTCGCTCTGTATCCCACCTCCTGCTGTATAGCTGTTCAGTTGTTACCTCTGTAAAGCACTCCGTTATGTATCTGTACTGTTCTATACCTATATAAAGCACTTCGTTATGTATCTGTATTGTTGTATATCTCTGTAAAGCGCTCTGTTGCTTCTCGAAGCCGGGTCCGCTCTCAATAAATACAATAATAATAATAATAATAATAATAATAATAATAATAATAATCCGTAATAATGTCCTTGCTAACTGTCTGCATATGTGCAGGAGTTATCCAAAGAGATCACCTACAATTTAACATATTAATTTCTTCCGTTGCGAAGGAGGGGGAAGAATACCTCTCAAGACCATGGCCAGCTGCATACCTCTGCATCCTCACAGCACAGTATTTGCATCAAAGTGAGCCACTGCTTGGAGTGACACTGCAAGGCCACCAGAACAGCAGCCAGCGAGTAGAACCTTTTCTCGGGTACCCAACCCGAATCACACTCTCCACCCACCTCTCGCAGTCTCATCACGCTCTGGCTCTGGTCCTGAGACAGCACTAAGGAAGACACCACAGCATTTGGCAACACATAAGACGCTATTATCATCATCTCAATCATCAACATGTCACTTATGCCAGTTTGAGGGTCCCCTTCTCACTTTGCCAGTATGTCCATGTTTTGTGTGCTAAAGGAAAGGATAGTGTTGCTCCATGTTTTCGATCATCGAAGCTCAAAGATAAGAGGTTGCACCTGGTTCGTTTTGGCTTTTAGCACCACCTATAAAACCAAACTATTGCAATAGTGTGTAGCTAAAGAGAAATGGCACACAAGGAGGGATACAAAGATTGTAGGTGTTGGTTGATTTACCCAACCAATGACTACCCATGGACATGTTAATCCCTATGGCCATTCCCAACCACTTTGTGCCCCTCACCCTCCAAAAAACAACCTCTTTCAGCTGCGTTTATCAACCTTTGAGCTCAAAGTGTATGCCAGTTTTTTTTTAAAGCAGTCTTTTGAAAGTTAATGACTAAATTGGCGCTGTAATGGTGCTGTAACTGGTGTAATACAAATGTTTTAACTAGGTCTGAAATCAGCCACTTGTGTGTCCTTCACTGGAGTCTTGTTTTAAAACAAGCATTGGCAAAGCCAACACTATATATATATATATATATATATATATATATATATATATATATATATATATATATATATATATATATTATATATATATATTCAGTGAAAAAACTTTGTTAAAGGGACGTTATGGTTAAGTTGCGCTACTAAAAACCTATGAAATTCAGTAAAAAAACTTTGTTAAAGGGACGTTATGGTTAAGTTGTGCTACTAAAAACCTATGAAATTCAGTGAAAAAACTTTGTTAAAGGGATGTTATGGTTCAAAGTAAAACCGAAAAACCCCTGAAATTCGGCGGTTATGGTAACATAAGCAACCATAACTTGCGCCACCATGCACTGCTAACACTAACACCCAGGACATCAAAGATGACATCACAAATGTCATTGATGACAACCAAGCATTCCAAATCAGTCAACAAAGTAGGGGCACTGACGTTTCCCAAATGGAAAGCACCATAGTGCAAAACTACCACATGCGGACTGTTCATCGTGGCCATATCCTCACAAACTTGTACAATTCCCTGTACATTGCAATCAGGCACAGTGCTCCACACCACCTCCACTCCTTTCACATCAAAGTTCTTTGCAACATGCCTGCATTGAGCATACTGTTGTAAACCATGCACAAACATATCTCCAAGCACCAACACCCTGACTTTCTCTACTTCTGCCATCTTCACCACACACAGTCTCTTTCAACACAAATCCACAACCCCGACATCTGATTGGCTGATCCGTACAGTCTTCTTTCCATGTTGGATTTCCTGGAAAAACCCGGATGTAGCACGCCCTGTCCACAAACAGCCGCGGTGTCCACGGACGGCCTCCACTTTACTCTCTGTGCCATTCCCTCATTTCATACAGCTAAGCAATCACATAATACGAATAACGTCCTCAGAACACCCCCATTTTGTGAATTTTCGAACATTTCAGGACAATTATCATTTCATTATTCAACATATTAACATTACAAATATTATACTTTCATCTTGTACTCTGCACACAATGCTATGTTTCTCCATTAGTAGCTCAGTATACTAGATAGAATTCCATAATACAATGCTATTTATATCAATGCATCGTTCAAAGCACTAATAACGGTATGATATTTATTGCAATATCCTTGACACTTTTTTCGCAACATTATAATAAAAATCCCTAGTACACAAATTCCATGAAAAGTACATACACATGTGATGTCATCAGTGATTTCATCAATGACATTTGCGATGTCATCTTTGATGTCCTGAGTGTTAGTCTTATCAGTGCACGATGGTGGCGCGAGTTATTTTTCATAGCTTACCATAACTTGCGATTTTCAGGGGTCTTTCGGCTGTACTTAGAACCATAACGTCCCTTAAACAAACTTTTTTTAATATCACGCAAACAATATACAAACATGGCGTGCAAAAACCAACTTCTACAGATGGCTTTACACAGAATGTTGCAAAGTAAGAATTTATGCTCGTTCACAGTGAAGGTCAGCTGCTTCCATTTTTTTCTCGGGCCCCGGAGAGGCTCACGAAGCGGACTATAAGGTTGTACTGTGTTTTGACCTTGACAGACAGAGATTGTGATGAAATACTTCTCTTGAAGGAGTGTTGCTAAAACGTAAGAGAAGATAAGGATGAAATTTCTGAAACGAAACCACTTTTATATATTATATCACTATGCGAAAGATTGTTCGCACACGCGGAGTCGCATTTTGGGACTGCACTACTCGTCGACAATGGAAATTGCAATTGTACTGTAAGTAACCCTTTAGATTATTTTATACCAAATATAATTACAATAGCGTAGCATTAAAGACCGCTCAAGTTGAACTTGTTCGTTGAAAGTGGCATAATGTTTTCTACCACGCACTATCACTGCTGAATTGATCCCCTGTCGTTTAGAGGGCTCTGAAAAAGGCAGATGACACAGGGTGGGTTAATAGAAATAATTTAACCGGTCTATAGGCGGTCAAGTGCTCTACTCGCTGTGCCACTTCACTGTAGCCTGTCAAGTGGCACAGCGAGTACAACGCTGGCTTTGACATCCGTGCACAGCTTGCTAACACAAGTTTGAATCCCGGCAAGGCCAAACTCAGCCTTTCATCCTTCCGTGGTCGATAAATGAGCACCACACACCGTGGTTAATAATAAGCACCGCTTAGATACCTCACGGTTCTTAGCGCTATATGAATTGGAAAATATTATTATTTTATTATTAACATACTCTCTTTCACGCCCAAATAAATAAAATTATGATTTTTAATGAAGATCGGCTGGTGAGACTAATTTATGTTTTTTAAAAC
This sequence comes from Ambystoma mexicanum, assembly GCF_040938575.1. Classification (NCBI taxonomy): domain Eukaryota; kingdom Metazoa; phylum Chordata; class Amphibia; order Caudata; family Ambystomatidae; genus Ambystoma; species Ambystoma mexicanum. The sequence goes on from NC_090923.1 coordinate 121,447,454, forward strand.
AGGTATGTGGCCCCATTTTGCCTATGTCACGATTTACAGACTCCAGCGGATGGGGTCTTCAACTGCCAGGTGCAGGTCCAAATATGCAACTTCATGACCCTCACCATTGTATGGGACAATCGCCAAGGACCAATATGCCCTTACGCAGTACTAGCGACTACAAACAACATACCAACCAATAGGGTGGTCTAATGGCTCGTTGTTGGAGCAACCTTCCGATTATCAGAGCGACCATTTACTGCTTTTATCATAAACCAACAGCCTATCTACCGCAAAGGAACAACGCGTGGCTCAAAATAAACTTTTGCTGATCGACAGCAGAGACAATAGCAAATCGCTGAATATTCACTAAACATTTCATGTGAAATAAATGTACTTTACCAAATGTACAATCCTGCTGTTTACTTTTAAACCACAGTTTCATATTCCGAATTGTGGCGCACTGAGTTGTAAGCTGATCTAACACCCTCTGTAGCGCAAAGGAACATCACGTGCCTCAACATGAACTTTTGTGGATCGACAACAAAGACAAATGCAAATTGCTGAATATTCTCTAAACATTTGATGTCAAATAAATGTACTTTACAAAATTTACAATCTTGCTGTTTGCTTTTAAATCACTGTTTCATATTCCGAATTGTGGCGCGCTATGTTGTGTCATAATATGTGTTGTCTTCCGGGTTCTGTGTAAAGTCATTTAGGACTGCAGAGAACTAGGCACGTTTGATGACGCACCCTGTAACGTCACAGAGAGAGGCGGGGAATATGAATGCTTTGATAATATCCGGTTTAGGGGCGGGAGATATGATTTAGTGTCGCAAAATCAAGTCAGCCAGGTCAATAGCGCCAGTCATAGGATTATCACATAATGTCGGCGCACACCAGCCGGATTTATCGTTTCTTTAGTGGACAAAAAGTCGGTTGACGCCCATAGGAAATTGTACTATTAGCGGACAAAAGGAGTGGTCTTAAAACACTTTCACCCTGACAACAAACAATACAAACAACGTTCTCAGAACACCCCCATTTTGTGTAATTGCAACCATTTCGGGACACCGTGAGTGTTCTTAGAACACATTCAACTAGACAGATTACAATACGGACAGCGTCCTGAGGACACCCCCAGTTTGTGTATTTACAAAGAATTAAGTACACCGCGAGTGTTCATAGCTCATTTTTACCTTCCTTGCGAACAAAAATGACGCATACTCTATCCTCTAAACACCCCACCATTTAGTTTATTTACAAAATGTCAGAACAGCCGTGTTCTCCGCTGACAAATCGAACGCAACAAAAACATCTAGCACATAAAAAACAAAACATTGAACCTATCTCATACTCCCCCACCCTCCCCAAACACTCTTACACACCAACACACGGCACTAAATACAATTTTTTATCCACGTTTCACCGCGCTGTACGCGGTCGACGACGAATACAAGATGGCGAGCGCCACAGAAAATCTGACGCGCTCCACGCCCCTCGCCGTCCAATCAGCGAACACGTAACATGTCCGCGGACATGACGCAAGGCCATGGGCCAATCGGGGTGCTGTCAGAGGAGCGAGCAGGGAAGTCCGTCCGCGAAGCGAACACAGATATCACTAATTTTTTTGCCTTACGTTTTGGTCATTTTATAAAAAAACTACTGGATGGATTTACACCAAATTTGCAAAAGCACGCTTTCGGGACCAAGCCCCCGCTCCTGCCGCAAATTTGGTGTAAATCCGTCCAGCGGTTTGGCCTGTGGCTGTGCGCAAAGTTTTTTCCCATTATGTCTATAGGAAAAAACAAAAGTTTTGGGACCCCCCTTATAACTTTGCCCCCCCTAGACCAAACCTCTCCAAACTCTGCAAAAAATTCAGAGTGGGCCATATACTTTTTCTGCAAAGTTTGGTGAGGATTCATCCAGAGGGAGCGAAGTTATAAGCCACCCAAAAAATGCTCTTCCTATGGAAACACCAATTTAACCATAACTACATGGACGCTAGCGCGTCCATGTAATATATCTATATATATATATATATATATATATATATATATATATATATATATATATATATATATATTTATATTTAACATTTGTCATGCACTTCTAGTATATGCCCAGGTGCTACCACCATTTTACAGCTGCTACCATTGATGGCCAGTTAATACTACTAAGGCAGTGCCTGGAACATGCCTTTCCTAGGCCTACACAAAAGCAAAAACTGTTGGCATTGCCAATGCGCATTTTGCAGCTATGTGTAGACTTTGATTTCCTGTGCTGCTTCAAGCACAGACGGCTGCTGTAACTCCCTCCCCCCCCCCCCAACCCCGATACACGTCTAAGCATCTCTACATTTGCATCAATGTTCGGTCAGATTTTTAGGCTAGTTTACTTTTCCCAAATCCCTCTTTAGAAATGTGTTTCTTAATTACTCTTTTTTCGAAGTAGGTCGCTATAGTTCGAACTCAATAACCATGTTGCTGCCCCATTACTTCTGGATAGCGTCTCCTTGCTTTATCACATGTGTCACTCCAGCTTGCTCTAACACCAGTCGTATATGTAGAGGTCACCCCAGCTTGCTCTTTCACCAGTGTCTCATGCAGATGGCATTGCAGCTTTCTCTTTCACCAGTGTCTCATGCAGATGCCATTGCAGCTTTCTCTTTCACCAGTGTCTCATGCAGATGCCATTGCAGCTTTCTTTTTCACCAGTGTCTCATGTCTGTAGCTATCACCCCAGCTTGCTCTTTCATCAGTATCACATCAACATGTCATTCAAGCATGCTCTTTCACCAGTGTCTCGTGTAGATGGCATTGCAGCTTGCTCTTTCGCCAGTGGCTCAAGCAGATGGCATTGCAGCTTGCTCTTTCACCAGTGTCTCATGTACATGTCTTTGTAGCTTTCTCTTTCAGCTGTGTCTCATGCAGATGGTATTGCAGCTTGCCTTTTCACCATTGTCTCATGTAGATGTCATTGCAGCTTGCTCTATTACCAGTGTCTCGTGCAGATGGCATTGCAGCTTGCTCTTTCATCAATGTCTCATGTACATGTCATTGCAGCTTGCTCTTTCGCCAGTGTCTCATGTAGATGGCATTCCAGCTTGCTCTTTCACCAGTGTCTCATGTACATGTCCTTGCAGCTTTCTCTTTCACCGTTGTCTCATGCAGATGGTACTGCAGCTTGCCTTTTCACCAGTGTCTCATGTAGATGTCATTGCAGCTTGCTCTATTACCAGTGTCTCATGCAGATGGCATTCCAGCTTGCTCTTTCGCCAGTGTTTTTTGTAGATGGCATTCGAGCTAGCTCTTTCACCAGTGTCTTATGTAGATGGCATTAGAGCAGCTTGCTCTTTCACCGCTGTCTCATGCAGATGGAATTCCAGCTTGCTCTTTCAGCAGTGTCTCATGTAGATGGCATTGCAGGTAGCTCTTTCACCAGTGTCTCATGAAGATGGCATTCCAGCTTGCTCTTTCACCAGTGTCTCATGTAGATGGCATTCCAGCTTGCTCTTTCACCAGTGTCTCATGCAGATGGCATTGCAACTTGCTCTTTCACCAGTGTCTCATGCAGATGGAATTGCAGCTTGCTCTTTCACCAGTGTCTCATGTAGATGGCATTACAGCAGCTTCCTCTTTCACCGCTGTCTCATGTAGATGGTATTCCAGCTTGCTCTTTCACCAGTGTCTCATGCAGATGGCATTTCAGCCTGCTCTTTCACCAGTGTCTCATGGAGATGGCATTGCAGGTAGCACTTTCACCAGTGTCTCATGGAGATGGCATTTCAGCTTGCTCTTTCGCCAGTGTCTCATGCAGATGGCATTGCAGCTTTCTCTTTCACCAGTGTCTCATGCAGATGCCATTGCAGCTTTCTCTTTCACCAGTGTCTCATGCAGATGCCATTGCAGCTTTCTTTTTCACCAGTGTCTCATGTCTGTAGCTATCACCCCAGCTTGCTCTTTCATCAGTATCACATCAACATGTCATTCAAGCATGCTCTTTCACCAGTGTCTCGTGTAGATGGCATTGCAGCTTGCTCTTTCGCCAGTGGCTCAAGCAGATGGCATTGCAGCTTTCTCTTTCACCAGTGTCTCATGCAGATGCCATTGCAGCTTTCTCTTTCACCAGTGTCTCATGCAGATGCCATTGCAGCTTTCTTTTTCACCAGTGTCTCATGTCTGTAGCTATCACCCCAGCTTGCTCTTTCATCAGTATCACATCAACATGTCATTCAAGCACGCTCTTTCACCAGTGTCTCGTGTAGATGGCATTGCAGCTTGCTCTTTCGCCAGTGGCTCAAGCAGATGGCATTGCAGCTTGCTCTTTCATCAGTGGCTCATGCAGATGGCATTCCAGCTTGCTCTTTGACCAGTGTCTCATGTACATGTCTTTGTAGCTTTCTCTTTCAGCTGTGTCTCATGCAGATGGTATTGCAGCTTGCCTTTTCACCATTGTCTCATGTAGATGTCATTGCAGCTTGCTCTATTACCAGTGTCTCGTGCAGATGGCATTGCAGCTTGCTCTTTCATCAATGTCTCATGTACATGTCATTGCAGCTTGCTCTTTCGCCAGTGTCTCATGTAGATGGCATTCCAGCTTGCTCTTTCACCAGTGTCTCATGTACATGTCCTTGCAGCTTTCTCTTTCACCGTTGTCTCATGCAGATGGTACTGCAGCTTGCCTTTTCACCAGTGTCTCATGTAGATGTCATTGCAGCTTGCTCTATTACCAGTGTCTCATGCAGATGGCATTCCAGCTTGCTCTTTCGCCAGTGTTTTTTGTAGATGGCATTCGAGCTAGCTCTTTCACCAGTGTCTCATGTAGATGGCATTAGAGCAGCTTGCTCTTTCACCGCTGTCTCATGCAGATGGAATTCCAGCTTGCTCTTTCAGCAGTGTCTCATGTAGATGGCATTGCAGGTAGCTCTTTCACCAGTGTCTCATGAAGATGGCATTCCAGCTTGCTCTTTCACCAGTGTCTCATGTAGATGGCATTCCAGCTTGCTCTTTCACCAGTGTCTCATGCAGATGGCATTGCAACTTGCTCTTTCACCAGTGTCTCATGCAGATGGAATTGCAGCTTGCTCTTTCACCAGTGTCTCATGTAGATGGCATTACAGCAGCTTCCTCTTTCACCGCTGTCTCATGTAGATGGTATTCCAGCTTGCTCTTTCACCAGTGTCTCATGCAGATGGCATTTCAGCCTGCTCTTTCACCAGTGTCTCATGGAGATGGCATTGCAGGTAGCACTTTCACCAGTGTCTCATGGAGATGGCATTTCAGCTTGCTCTTTCGCCAGTGTATCATGTAGATGGTATTCCAGCTAGCTCTTCCATAGTTATCACATCAACATGGCATTCCAGCTTGCTCTTTCACCAGTGTCTCATGCAGATGGCATTCCAGCTTGCTCTTTCACCAGTGTCTCATGCAGATGGCATTCCAGCTTGCTCTTTCACCAGTGTCTCATGCAGATGGCATTTCAGCTTGCTCTTTCACGCGTGTCTCAGGCAGATGGCATCGCAGTTTGCTCTTTCACCAGTGTCTCATGCAGATGGTATTGCAGCTTGCTCTTTCAGAGGTGTCTCATGTATATGGCATTCCAGCTTGTTCTGTCAGAAGTATCACATCAACATGTAATTGCAGCTTGCTCTTTCACCAGTGTCTCATGTAGATGGCATTGCAGCGTACTCTTTCCCCAGTGTCTCATGTAGATGGCATTGCAGCTTGCTCTTTCATCAGTGTCTCATGTAGATGGCATTGCAGCTTGTTCTTTCACCCGTGTCTAATGTAGATGGCATTGCAGATTGCTCTTGCAGCAGTGTCTCATGTATATGGCATTCCAGCAGCTTGCTCTTTCACCACTGTCTCATGCAGATGGCATTCCAGCTTGCTCTTTCACCAGTGACTCATGTAGATGGCATTGCAGATTGCACTTTCACCAGTTTCTCATGCAGATGGCATTGCATCTTGCTCTTTCACCAGTGTCTCATGCAGATGGCATTGCGGCTTGCTCTTTCACCGGTGTCTCATGTAGATGGCATTCCAGCTAGCTCTTCCATATTTATCACATCAACATGGCATTCCAGCTTGCTCTTTCAGCAATGTCACATGCAGATGGCATTGCAGCTTGCTTTTTCACCAGTGTCTCATGCAGATGGCATTCCAGCTTGCTCTTTCACCAGTGTCTCGTGCAGATGGCATTTCAGCTTGCTCTTTCACCGCTGTCTCATGTAGATGGCATTCCAGCTTGCTCTTTCACCAGTGTCTCATAGAGATGGCATTTCAGCTTGCTCTTTCACCAGTGTCTCATGTAGATGGCATTGCAGGTAGCTCTTTCACCAGTGTCTCATGCAGATGGCATTGCAGTTTGCTCTTTCACCAGTGTCTCATGTAGATTGCATTGCAGGCAGCTCGTTCACCAGTATCTCAGCCAGATGGCATTTCGGCTTGCTCTTTCACCAGTGTCTCATGCAGATGGCATTGCAGTTTGCTCTTTCACCAGTGTCTCATGCAGATGGCATTGCAGCTTGCTCTTTCAGCAGTGTCTCATGTATAGGGCATTCCAGCTTGTTCTGTCAGAAGTATCACATCAACATGTCATAGCAGCTTGCTCTTTCACGAGCGTCTCATGCAGATGGCATTCCAGCTTGCTCTTTCACCAGTGTCTCATGTATATGGCATTCCAGCTTGCTCTTTCACCAGTGTCTCATGCAGATGGCATTGCAGCTTGCTCTTTCAGTTGTGTCTCATGCAGATGGAATTGCAGCTTGCTCTTTCACCAGTGTCTCATGTAGATGGCATTACAGCAGCTTGCTCTTTCACCACTGTCTCATGCAGATGGCATTGCAGGTAGCTCTTTCACCAGTGTCTCATGGAGATGGCATTTCAGCTTGCTCATTCACCAGTTTCTCATGAAGATGGCATTCCAGCTTACTCTTTCACCAGTGTCCCATGTAGATGGCATTGCAGCTTACTTTTTCACCAGTGCCTCATGTAGATGGCATTCCAACTTGCTCATTCACTAGTGTCTCATGTAGATGGTATTCCAGCTTGCTCTTTCACCAGTGTCTCATGTAGATGGTATTCCAGCTTGCTCTTTCACCAGTGTCTCATGCAGATGGCATTTCAGCTTGCTCTTTCACGAGTGTCTCATGTAGATGGCATTGCAGTTTGCTCTTTCACCAGTGTCTCATGTAGATGGCATTGCAGGTAGCTCTTTCACCAGTGTCTCATGCAGATGGCATTTCGGCTTGCTCTTTCACCAGTGTCTCATGCAGATGGCATTGCAGTTTGCTCTTTCACCAGTGTCTCATGCAGATGGCATTGCAGCTTGCTCTTTCAGCAGTGTCTCATGTATATGGCATTCCAGCTTGTTCTGTCAGAGTATCACATCAACATGTAATTGCAGCTTGCTCTTTCACCAGTGTCTCATGTAGATGGCATTACAGCTTGCTCTTTCACCAGTGTCTCATGTAGATGGCATTCCAGCTTGCTCTTTCACCAGTGTCTCATGCAGATGGCATTGCAGCTTGCTCCTTCACCAGTTTCTCATGCAGATGGCATTCCAGCTTGCTCTTTCACCAGTGTCTCATGCAGATGGCATTTCAGCTTGCTCTTTCACCGCTGTCTCATGTAGATGGTATTCCAGCTTGCTCTTTCACCAGTGTCTCATGCAGATGGCATTTCAGCTTGCTCTTTCACGAGTGTCTCATGCAGATGGCATTGCAGGTAGCTCTTTCATCAGTGTCTCATGCAGATGGCATTGCAGATTGCTCTTTCAGCAGTGTCTCATGTATATGGCATTCCAGCTTGTTCTGTCAGAAGTATCACATCAACATGTAATTGCCGCTTGCTCTTTCAGCAGTGTCTCATGTAGATGGCATTGCAGCTTGCTCTTTCACCAGTGTCTCATGTAGATGGAATTGCAGCTTGCTCTTTCATCAGTGTCTCATGTAGATGGCATTGCAGCTTGTTCTTTCACCCGTGTCTCATGTATATGGCATTCCAGCTTGTTCTGTCATAAGTATCACATCAACATGTCATTTCAGCTTGCTCTTTCACCAGTGTCTCATGTAGATGGCATTGCAGATTGCCCTTTCACCAGTTTCTCATGCAGACGGCATTGCAGCTTGCTCTTTCACCAGTGTCTCATGCAGATGGCATTGCGGCTTGCTCTTTCACCGGTGTCTAATGCAGATGGCATTGCAGCTTTCTCTTTCACCAGTGTCTCATGCAGATGGCATCGCAGCTTGCTCTTTCGCCAGTGTATCATGTAAATGGCATTCCAGCTAGCTCTTCCATAGTTATCACATCAACAATGCATTCCAGCTTGCTCTTTCACCAGTGTCTCATGCAGATGGCATTCCAGCTTGCTCTTTCACCACTGTCTCATGCAGATGGCATTTCAGCTTGCTCTTTCACCGCTGTCTCATGTAGATGGCATTCCAGCTTGCTCTTTCACCAGTGTCTCATGCAGATGGCATTTCAGCTTGCTCTTTCACCAGTGTCTCATGTAGATGGCATTGCAGGTAGCTCTTTCACCAGTGTCTCATGCAGATGGCATTGCAGTTTGCTCTTTCACCAGTGTCTCATGTAGATTGCATTGCAGGTAGCTCTTTCACCAGTGTCTCATGCAGATGGCATTGCAGTTTGCTCTTTCACCAGTGTCTCATGCAGATGGCATTCCAGCTTGCTCTTTCACCAGTGTCTCATGCAGATGCCATTGCAGCTTGCTCTTTCAGCAGTGTCTCATATATATGGCATTCCAGCTTGTACTGTCAGAAGTATCACATCAACATGTCATTGCAGCTTGCTCTTTCACCAGTGTCTCATGAAGATGGCATTGCAGCTTGCTCTTTCACCAGTGTCTCATGTAGATGGTATTGCAGCTTGTTCTTTCACCCTTGTCTAATGTAGATGGCATTGCAGATTGCTCTTTCAGGAGTGTCTCATGTATATGGCATTCCAGCTTGTTCTGTCATAAGTATCACATCAACATGTCATTGCAGCTTGCTCTTTCACCAGTGTCTCACGTAGATGGCATTGCAGATTGCTCTTTCACCAGTTTCTCATGCAGATGGCATTGCAGCTTGCTCTTTCACCAGTGTCTCATGCAGATGGCATTGCGGCTTGCTCTTTCACCGGTGTCTCATGCAGATGCATTGCAGCTTGCTCTTTCACCAGTGTCTCATGCAGATGGCATTCCAGCTTGCTCTTTCACCAGTTTCTCATGCAGATGGCATTGCAGCTTGCTCTGTCACCAGTGTCTCATGCAGATGGCATTGCAGCTTGCTGTTTTACCGGTTTCTCATGTAGATGGCATTCCAGCTTACTCTTTCACCAGTGCCTCATGTAGATGGCATTCAGCTTGCTCTTTCACCAGTGCCTCGTGTAGATGGCATTCCAGCTTGCTCTTCCACCAGTTTCTCATGTAGATGCCATTGCAGCTTGCTCTTTCAGCAGTGTCTCATGTATATGGCATTCCAGCTTGTTCTGTCAGAAGTATCACATCAACATGTCATTGCAGCTTGCTCTTTCACCAGTGTCTCATGTAGATGGCATTGCAGCTTGCTCTTTCACCAGTGTCTCATGTAGATGGTATTGCAGCTTTTTCTTTCACCCTTGTCTAATGTAGATGGCATTGCAGATTGCTCTTTCAGCAGTGTCTCATGTATATGGCATTCCAGCTTGTTCTGTCATAAGTATCACATCAACATGTCATTGCAGCTTGCTCTTTCACCAGTGTCTCATGTAGATGGCATTGCAGATTGCTCTTTCACCAGTTTCTCATGCAGAGGGCATTGCAGCTTGCTCTTTCACCAGTGTCTCATGCAGATGGCATTGCGGCTTGCTCTTTCACCGGTGTCTCATGCAGATGGCATTGCAGCTTGCTCTTTCACCAGTGTCTCATGCAGATGGCATTCCAGCTTGCTCTTTCACCAGTTTCTCATGCAGATGGCATTGAAGCTTGCTCTGTCACCAGTGTCTCATGCAGATGGCATTGCAGCTTGCTGTTTTACCGGTTTCTCATGCAGATGGCATTCCAGCTTGCACTTTCACCAGTGCCTCATGTAGATGGCATTCCAGCTTGCTCTTCCACCGGTTTCTCATGTAGATGGCATTCCAGCTTACTCTTTCACCAGTGCCTCATGTAGATGGCATTCCAGCTTGCTCTTTCACCAGTGCCTCATGTAGATGGCATTCCAGCTTGCTCTTCCACCAGTTTCTCATGTAGATGGCATTCCAGCTTACTCTCTCACCAGTGCCTCATGTAGATGGCATTACAGCAGCTTGCCTTTTCACCAGAGCCTCATGTAGATGGCATTCCAGCTCGCTCTTCCACTGGTTTCTCATATAGATGGCATTGCGGCTTGCTCTTTCACCAGTGTCTCATGTAGATGCCATTGCAGCTTGCTCTTTCACCAGTTTCTCATGCAGATGGCATTGCAGCTTGCTCTTTCACCAGTGTCTCATGCAGATGGCATTGCGGCTTGCTCTTTCACCGGTGTCTCATGCAGATGGCATTGCAGCTTGCTCTTTCACCAGTGTCTCATGCAGATGGCATTCCAGCTTGCTCTTTCACCAGTTTCTCATGCAGATGGCATTGCAGCTTGCTCTGTCACCAGTGTCTCATGTAGATGGCATTGCAGCTTGCTGTTTTACCGGTTTCTCATGCAGATGGCATTCAAGCTTGCACTTTCACCAGTGCCTCATGTAGATGGCATTCCAGCTTGCTCTTCCACCGGTTTCTCATGTAGATGGCATTCCAGCTTACTCTTTCACCAGTGCCTCATGTAGATGGCATTCCAGCTTGCTCTTTCACGAGTGTCTCATGTAGATGGCATTCCAGCTTACTCTCTCACCAGTGCCTCATGTAGATGGCATTACAGCAGCTTGCCTTTTCACCAGAGCCTCATGTAGATGGCATTCCAGCTTGCTCTGTCACCAGTGTCTCATGTAGATGGCATTGCAGCTTGCTGTTTTACCGGTTTCTCATGCAGATGGCATTCAAGCTTGCACTTTCACCAGTGCCTCATGTAGATGGCATTCCAGCTTGCTCTTCCACCGGTTTCTCATGTAGATGGCATTCCAGCTTACTCTTTCACCAGTGCCTCATGTAGATGGCATTCCAGCTTGCTCTTTCACCAGTGCCTCATGTAGATGGCATTCCAGCTTGCTCTTTCACGAGTGTCTCATGTAGATGGCATTCCAGCTTACTCTCTCACCAGTGCCTCATGTAGATGGCATTACAGCAGCTTGCCTTTTCACCAGAGCCTCATGTAGATGGCATTCCAGCTTGCTCTTCCACTGGTTTCTCATATAGATGGCATTGCGGCTTGCTCTTTCACCAGTGTCTCATGTAGATGCCATTGCAGCTTGCTCTTTCACCAGTTTCTCATGCAGATGGCATTGCAGCTTGCTCTTTCACCAGTGTCTCATGCAGATGGCATTGCGGCTTGCTCTTTCACCGGTGTCTCATGCAGATGGCATTGCAGCTTGCTCTTTCACCAGTGTCTCATGCAGATGGCATTCCAGCTTGCTCTTTCACCAGTTTCTCATGCAGATGGCATTGCAGCTTGCTCTGTCACCATTGTCTCATGTAGATGCCATTGCAGCTTGCTCTTTCACCAGTGTCTCATGCAGATGCCATTGCAGCTTGCCCTTTCACCAGTGTCTCATGCAGATGGTATTGCAGCTTGCTCTTTCACCAGTGTCTCATGTAGATGGCACTCCAGCTTGCTCTTCCACCGGTTTCTCATATAGATGGTATTGCAGATTGCTCTTTCACCGGTTTCTCATATAGATGGTATTGCAGCTTGCTCTGTCACCAGTGTCTCATGCAGATGGCATTGGAGCTTGCTGTTTTACCGGTTTCTCATGCAGATGGCATTCCAGCTTGCACTTTCACCAGTGCCTCATGTAGATGGCACTGCAGCTTGCTCTTCCACCGGTTTCTCATATAGATGGTATTCCAGCTTACTCTTTCACCAGTGCCTCATGTAGATGGCATTCCAGCTTGCTCTTTCACCAGTGCCTCATGTAGATGGCATTCCAGCTTGCTCTTCCACCAGTTTCTCATGTAGATGGCATTCCAGCTTACTCTCTCACCAGTGCCTCATGTAGATGGCATTACAGCAGCTTGCCTTTTCACCAGAGCCTCATGTAGATGGCATTCCAGCTCGCTCTTCCACTGGTTTCTCATATAGATGGCATTGCGGCTTGCTCTTTCACCAGTGTCTCATGTAGATGCCATTGCAGCTTGCTCTTTCACCAGTTTCTCATGCAGATGGCATTGCAGCTTGCTCTTTCACCAGTGTCTCATGCAGATGGCATTGCGGCTTGCTCTTTCACCGGTGTCTCATGCAGATGGCATTGCAGCTTGCTCTTTCACCAGTGTCTCATGCAGATGGCATTCCAGCTTGCTCTTTCACCAGTTTCTCATGCAGATGGCATTGCAGCTTGCTCTGTCACCAGTGTCTCATGTAGATGGCATTGCAGCTTGCTGTTTTACCGGTTTCTCATGCAGATGGCATTCAAGCTTGCACTTTCACCAGTGCCTCATGTAGATGGCATTCCAGCTTGCTCTTCCACCGGTTTCTCATGTAGATGGCATTCCAGCTTACTCTTTCACCAGTGCCTCATGTAGATGGCATTCCAGCTTGCTCTTTCACGAGTGTCTCATGTAGATGGCATTCCAGCTTACTCTCTCACCAGTGCCTCATGTAGATGGCATTACAGCAGCTTGCCTTTTCACCAGAGCCTCATGTAGATGGCATTCCAGCTTGCTCTGTCACCAGTGTCTCATGTAGATGGCATTGCAGCTTGCTGTTTTACCGGTTTCTCATGCAGATGGCATTCAAGCTTGCACTTTCACCAGTGCCTCATGTAGATGGCATTCCAGCTTGCTCTTCCACCGGTTTCTCATGTAGATGGCATTCCAGCTTACTCTTTCACCAGTGCCTCATGTAGATGGCATTCCAGCTTGCTCTTTCACCAGTGCCTCATGTAGATGGCATTCCAGCTTGCTCTTTCACGAGTGTCTCATGTAGATGGCATTCCAGCTTACTCTCTCACCAGTGCCTCATGTAGATGGCATTACAGCAGCTTGCCTTTTCACCAGAGCCTCATGTAGATGGCATTCCAGCTTGCTCTTCCACTGGTTTCTCATATAGATGGCATTGCGGCTTGCTCTTTCACCAGTGTCTCATGTAGATGCCATTGCAGCTTGCTCTTTCACCAGTTTCTCATGCAGATGGCATTGCAGCTTGCTCTTTCACCAGTGTCTCATGCAGATGCCATTGCAGCTTGCTCTTTCACCAGTGTCTCATGCAGATGGTATTGCAGCTTGCTCTTTCACCAGTGTCTCATGTAGATGGCACTCCAGCTTGCTCTTCCACCGGTTTCTCATATAGATGGTATTGCAGATTGCTCTTTCACCGGTTTCTCATATAGATGGCATTGCAGCTTGCTCTGTCACCATTGTCTCATGTAGATGCCATTGCAGCTTGCTCTTTCACCAGTGTCTCATGCAGATGCCATTGCAGCTTGCTCTTTCACCAGTGTCTCATGCAGATGGTATTGCAGCTTGCTCTTTCACCAGTGTCTCATGTAGATGGCACTCCAGCTTGCTCTTCCACCGGTTTCTCATATAGATGGTATTGCAGATTGCTCTTTCACCGGTTTCTCATATAGATGGTATTGCAGCTTGCTCTGTCACCAGTGTCTCATGCAGATGGCATTGCAGCTTGCTGTTTTACCGGTTTCTCATGCAGATGGCATTCCAGCTTGCACTTTCACCAGTGCCTCATGTAGATGGCACTGCAGCTTGCTCTTCCACCGGTTTCTCATATAGATGGTATTGCAGCTTGCTCTTTCACCAGTGTCTCATGCAGATGGCATTCCAGCTTGCTCTTTCACCAGTTTCTCATGCAGATGGCATTGCAGCTTGCTCTGTCACCATTGTCTCATGTAGATGCCATTGCAGCTTGCTCTTTCACCAGTGTCTCATGCAGATGCCATTGCAGCTTGCTCTTTCACCAGTGTCTCATGCAGATGGTATTGCAGCTTGCTCTTTCACCAGTGTCTCATGTAGATGGCACTCCAGCTTGCTCTTCCACCGGTTTCTCATATAGATGGTATTGCAGATTGCTCTTTCACCGGTTTCTCATATAGATGGTATTGCAGCTTGCACTTTCACCAGTGCCTCATGTAGATGGCACTGCAGCTTGCTCTTCCACCGGTTTCTCATATAGATGGTATTGCAGATTGCTCTTTCACCGGTTTCTCATATAGATGGTATTGCAGCTTGCACTTTCACCAGTGCCTCATGTAGATGGCACTGCAGATTGCTCTTTCACCGGTTTCTCATATAGATGGTATTGCAGCTTGCACTTTCACCAGTGCCTCATGTAGATGGCACTGCAGCTTGCTCTTCCACCGGTTTCTCATATAGATGGTATTGCAGCTTGCTCTTTCACCAGTGTCTCATGTAGATGGCACTCCAGCTTGCTCTTCCACCGGTTTCTCATATAGATGGTATTGCAGATTGCTCTTTCACCGGTTTCTCATATAGATGGTATTGCAGCTTGCACTTTCACCAGTGCCTCATGTAGATGGCACTGCAGCTTGCTCTTCCACCGGTTTCTCATATAGATGGTATTGCAGCTTGCTCTTTCACCGGTTTCTCATATAGATGGTATTGCAGCTTGCACTTTCACCAGTGCCTCATGTAGATGGCACTGCAGCTTGCTCTTCCACCGGTTTCTCATATAGATGGTATTGCAGATTGCTCTTTCACCGGTTTCTCATATAGATGGTATTGCAGCTTGCACTTTCACCAGTGCCTCATGTAGATGGCACTGCAGATTGCTCTTTCACCGGTTTCTCATATAGATGGTATTGCAGCTTGCACTTTCACCAGTGCCTCATGTAGATGGCACTGCAGCTTGCTCTTCCACCGGTTTCTCATATAGATGGTATTGCAGCTTGCACTTTCACCAGTGCCTCATGTAGATGGCACTGCAGCTTGCTCTTCCACCGGTTTCTCATATAGATGGTATTGCAGCTTGCACTTTCACCAGTGCCTCATGTAGATGGCACTGCAGCTTGCTCTTCCACCGGTTTCTCATATAGATGGTATTGCAGCTTGCACTTTCACCAGTGCCTCATGTAGATGGCACTGCAGCTTGCTCTTCCACCGGTTTCTCATATAGATGGTATTGCAGCTTGCACTTTCACCAGTGCCTCATGTAGATGGCACTGCAGCTTGCTCTTCCACCGGTTTCTCATATAGATGGTATTGCAGCTTGCACTTTCACCAGTGCCTCATGTAGATGGCACTGCAGCTTGCTCTTCCACCGGTTTCTCATATAGATGGTATTGCAGCTTGCACTTTCACCAGTGCCTCATGTAGATGGCACTGCAGCTTGCTCTTCCACCGGTTTCTCATATAGATGGTATTGCAGCTTGCCTTTTCACCAGAGCCTCATGTAGATGGCATTCCAGCTTACTCTTTCATCAGTGCCTCATGTAGATGGCATTCCAGCTTGCTCTTTCATCAGTGCCTCATGTAGATGGCATTCCAGCTTACTCTTTCATCAGTGCCTCATGTAGATGGCATTCCAGCTTGCTCTTCCACCGGTTTCTCATATAGATGGTATTGCAGCTTGCTCTTTCACCGGTTTCTCATATAGATGGTATTGCAGCTTGCACTTTCACCAGTGCCTCATGTAGATGGCACTGCAGCTTGCTCTTCCACCGGTTTCTCATATAGATGGTATTGCAGATTGCTCTTTCACCGGTTTCTCATATAGATGGTATTGCAGCTTGCACTTTCACCAGTGCCTCATGTAGATGGCACTGCAGATTGCTCTTTCACCGGTTTCTCATATAGATGGTATTGCAGCTTGCACTTTCACCAGTGCCTCATGTAGATGGCACTGCAGCTTGCTCTTCCACCGGTTTCTCATATAGATGGTATTGCAGCTTGCACTTTCACCAGTGCCTCATGTAGATGGCACTGCAGCTTGCTCTTCCACCGGTTTCTCATATAGATGGTATTGCAGCTTGCACTTTCACCAGTGCCTCATGTAGATGGCACTGCAGCTTGCTCTTCCACCGGTTTCTCATATAGATGGTATTGCAGCTTGCACTTTCACCAGTGCCTCATGTAGATGGCACTGCAGCTTGCTCTTCCACCGGTTTCTCATATAGATGGTATTGCAGCTTGCACTTTCACCAGTGCCTCATGTAGATGGCACTGCAGCTTGCTCTTCCACCGGTTTCTCATATAGATGGTATTGCAGCTTGCACTTTCACCAGTGCCTCATGTAGATGGCACTGCAGCTTGCTCTTCCACCGGTTTCTCATATAGATGGTATTGCAGCTTGCACTTTCACCAGTGCCTCATGTAGATGGCACTGCAGCTTGCTCTTCCACCGGTTTCTCATATAGATGGTATTGCAGCTTGCCTTTTCACCAGAGCCTCATGTAGATGGCATTCCAGCTTACTCTTTCATCAGTGCCTCATGTAGATGGCATTCCAGCTTGCTCTTTCATCAGTGCCTCATGTAGATGGCATTCCAGCTTACTCTTTCATCAGTGCCTCATGTAGATGGCATTCCAGCTTGCTCTTCCACCGGTTTCTCATATAGATGGTATTGCAGCTTGCTCTTTCACCAGTGTCTCCTTTAGATGCCATTCCTGTGAATATTTCATCTATAGCATATATTGCATTGACAATCACAGGACTCTCCTTCCTGTGAAAAGATGCTGGTAGTGGGCAGAATAATAGAATCTTTTGTTTTTCCCTCTTCCCACTCCCCTCCCCACCCCCACTTCAATTTCCACAGTGTAAGGTTTCTGTCTGAATATAATTTGATTAGGATTATTCATTTCATTTCTTTAAAAGAAATTCTGCAGAAATAATAAAATCCTTGGCCAGGTAAAGCAGTTATGAGGAGCTTCGTCAAACCAGCCCTGAATATTCTGGCTTAAATGCAATCCTGGCAACTTCCCACCGAGTTCAGCGTTGGCATCCAAGCCTGTGGTCGAGTGCCCTTGGCTAGGAAGAGGACAGCTGCAGTCTGGAATGCTAGCAGGAGTAAAAAAAAAAGAAACTGGCGCAGCATTGAAGCTTGCAGTTATTAAATAGAATATAAGTATTTGAATTTGGCCATGGATTATTTATTCAATCAGATGCGGTTACTGGTAACAGAAAAATGCAGTTCTGCGAACTACAATGTGTCACTGTCAGCCCTATGTACAACCATCCAGGACTTATTCAGAACGCCATAGACAAGAGAACTGAAAGCGCAATGCAGACAAAGCTGCATGTACAGTCTTTAACGACATGATAATGCCCTCTAGAAATGTTGCCAATATGAGATCTATCATGACGGATTAGTGTTGCATATGAATTTCAAACATCATAGGTATTGCTCAACCATGTCTATTCTCATCGCAGCCTCAAAATCTAAATCTGTGCACATCGAAGGAGTGCAACCTCGAAGACAGGCACCAAAGAAACATATCAGATGCGACACTTATAGTTCCTCTAGGTTTAGTAGAGTGACCCACAGGGTTGTCCAACTCCAGGCCTCGAGGGCCAGTATCTTGATAGGTTTTCAGGATATCTCTCATTAATATGCATGAGAAAAATGTGCATACATTCATTATTGTTGGATTTTCTGAATAGTTCAAATGTACACAGTTGCATAATGCATCCCCGTCAGCATCAGAGGCGCCCCCACGCTCCTACAATTCAGAAAATACCTCAAGACCCACCTCTTCAAGGAATCTCTCCTCCTCAACACCTAGGCCATCACATTGCCCCTTATGCCACCTGAATCGCTAGATGCCGCTGGCCACTCTCCTTCCCGCCACCTGGTACACCTGTACCACTCCTCTATGCCCCTCTGTATCCTACCCCACGCTGTATATCTGTTCTGCGGTTACCTCTGAAAAGCACTCTGCAATGCAGCTGTACTGTTGTATAGCTCTGTAAAGCGCTCCGTTGCATACAGAAGCTAGGTCCACCCTCAATAAATACCCTAATAATAATAATAATTATTATTATAATAATGCGTCCATACTTGCTAACTGTTTACATTTGTGCAGGAGTTATCCAAACTGATCACCTACATTTTAACTTAAAATATTAATAGTTGCTATTTGTTTCCCCAATCACAATTCATTTCATCCGTTGCGAAAGAGGGGGAAGAATACCTCTCAAGACCATGGCCAGCTGCATACCTCCGCATCCTCACAGCACAGCAATTGCACTGCTTGGAGTGCCACCATGTGGCCACCAGAACAGCAGCCAGTGAGTAGTACCCTTTCTGGGGTACCCAACCCGAATCACACCCTCAAACCACCTCTCTCAGTCTTATCACGCTCTGGCTCTGTTTCTGAGACGGCACTAAGGAAGACAACCCCGCATGCGGCACCATACAAGATGCTATTATCATCTCGATGTGGGGGAAAGGGCTATCCCTCACTTAACATGTCACTTATGGCGGTTTGAGGTTCCCCGTCTCACGTTGCCAGTATGCTAAACTGTTTGCCAGCTTTGCCACTGTCTTCCCACGTCATGTCCAGGGTTATCTGTGAAGACTGTAGCATCCATGCCTTTGCTTTAGTCTGTTCTCTATCTGAAAGCTCCACACTTCCGTGTCTGAAAGTGGAATTCGTGGATAGTCTTGCTCCATTTTTTCGATCATCGAAGCTCTAAGGTAAGAGGTTGCACCTGGTTCGTTTTGGTCATTAGCACCGCTGGTAAATCAACACAATTTTAGGTGAGCTGCTGCTCCTTTTGACCCTCCTGGGACATTAATATCCTGGTGCCTTAACTGTTTGTGTGCCCCCCAGGCCCGCTTGCAGCATTGAGTCCCTGTTCCCCTTCCACCCATTTCCTTCCGCCCCTCCCTCTACCCGCCTCCCAGTCCTCCCTCCTCCCTTGACTGACTATATCTCTGTTCTTAACGTTCACTCCAGGGGCAGCCCTGTGCCCGGCAGCCCCTGCGGCTAAGGGCCGTAGGCAAAGGGCGGCTCCTCCAGTGGCGGCTCCAGCTAGTGTCTGCAGGTGTCCACAGGGGAAGCCAGTTGCCAGCCGTCAACCAGCAGCGACTAATGAAGGTCGGAGTGGCCCAGGTTAGGTTTAGAACCTCACTCTAGCTTGCAAACCTGTCCATTTAGCATACTCTCAAACTTAGGTGTGTTTTTCCCCAAGTTTTTAAAATACCATTGTGAAAGTATTTAAAATTGCATTGTGAAACCTAGGTCTTTTTCCCACTATTCAGGATTCTCAAACTTAGGTGTGTTTTCTCCTGTTTTTAAAATTGAATTGTGAAAGTAGTGCCATCTGTGGCTTTGCCTCCTAGCAAAGCACTCATCTAGCGAACCTTTCTACAACTTTTTAAGCTCCTGTCGTCTTGTCCAATTGTCAACCTGTCTCGTTTCTCTGTCTCGTCTGCTTGCTCCCTGCCCCGTGTCTTTCCCTAGTGTTCTCCCCTACCCCTACCCCTTCCCACTCCCTTTCTCTTCCTCTTCTCTCCTCTCTCTACCTACTCTATGGTGCTCTCTGTCTCTCCTATCTTTTCTAACTGCTTCTCGATCGACTACCCTGCTCTCCTCACTAAATCTGGTAGGAAGAAATTTAAAAAGGACATCCAGGTCTCCAAACCAGGCCTCCCTATCGCCGACACCTATACCAGTGCCTCCTCCAGGCAAACCTTCATCAACATCCTCTTTGTCGTTCCCTCACCAGACCTATGGACTCTACATATGGTCTCTGTGCTCTCTCGCTTCTCTTCCTCTCCCATTAATGGTGACACCCGGTGGGAGGCTCACCTGGCCTCCTTCCACTCCTCTAAGGTAATCATTAATGTTTACTTGAATGGTACCGTCTTGGTCCAAGGCCCTCAAGCCAACCTTCTCCTCTTTGATAGATGCTTCCTGCGCCTCATCATTTTCCTTTCTTCTCCTGCTGTCCCCACTCTCCATTCCACGGCTTCCTCGCCTCCCCCTGCTGTCTCCTCCTTTGCTATCTTGCCCTCTCCTCCTTCCTCTTCTGCCCCCCTTGGGCTGCTTCTACACCTCCACAGGGCATACCTCTGATTTGTACCCCTCCCCGGAAGTCTTTCAAGGTAAGCAACCTTCTCCATATTGCCACTCTAAACTCTCGCTCAGCTGTCAAACACTCCTCTAATATCTGCCACCTCCTGGAGGAACTTGACCTCTTTGTTCTCAGTCTCACTGAGAAATGGTTCATGGCCATCTCTGTCACGAGATTTGACACTCTCCTCCCTGATGGCTACAAGATCCTCTCTGCGCCCAGATCCAACCGTTATGGAGGGGCTGTAGCCCTAATCTTGCCTGAGAGGATTCCTGCCTCTGTCATTCCTAAGCAGGCCTACTCCTCTTTCGAATGCATCATCTGCAGGCTCTCTCTCTCTCTCCTGGCCATTCCCATACTGTGGCTACCATCTATCCGCCACTGGTCAGATCTTCTCCTTCCTCTCTGAGTGGGCGGACCTCTCCTCTTCCCTCCTGGTCTCAACCTCTCAACTCCTCCTTCTTGGTGACTTCAACATCCACCTGGATGCTTCCTGTCCTTACACTGGACTCTTTCATGACCTTTGCGACTCTCTCTCACTCTCTATTCTCCCCTCTGGCCCTACTCACTCTGCAGGGCACACTCTGGATGTTCTGATATATTCAGACCTTCCCCTATTGACCCCTCTCACCACTCCCTTCTCCTGGAGTGATCACTTTCTCCTTTCCTCCCATCTCACCCTCTCTACCCCTCAGGCCAAGCCAACTCCCCCACTGCCACCTACCTTCTGGGTTAACCCGAACCATGAAGCGTGTGTCATTTGAGGCTTTCGCAGCCTCTTTCTCACCCCTCCACCCCCCTTGGCTGACCCACACCCTGACTCATCCCTTTCCATGATCCACTCTGCTATATCAGATACTCTCGAAGTTCTTTCCCCTGTCATGAGGATCCCCTTGAAGCCCAAAGCCAAGTGCAACTCGTGGTACAACTCAGACCTTGTCACCTTTAAACGCAAGTGCAGGATGGCTGAGAGGAAATGGCCTGTTTCCGGTACATCCTCTGACAAACTGGCCTGCCGCCTGCTCCAAAGGCAATGCTGGCTCTCTGCCTGCTCCAAGAAGAGAGCCCACATCCAAGCCTGCATCTCTGCGGCATCTAACAACTCGGCCAAACTCTTTAAAATCTGCAAGGAGGTGGCCAATCCTGCTGCAGTCTTTACCTCTCCTGTCCCCTCCCAGGACCTCTGCACGGCCTGGTTTCTCATTTCATCTCTAAAACACTGGACATCCTGTCCTCTCTCTCTTCCTCTCCCTCTCCTCCCTCTACTCCCTGCTCTTCCTATGGCCCTTCTTCAGCCACCTCTCCTCCCTCCGTCTCTACCTTTCCCCCGTTCTCCTCAGGCGAGGTTTCTAGACAAGTCTGATCTATGAAAGTCTCATCAAAACAGGGTCACCCCTGTTCCTCCAAAACCATCAAGGATCACATTGACACCCTGGCTCCTGCTCTGGCTGATTTCTGCAACCACTCCTTCACCACTGGAGTCTTCCCCTCCCCCATGAAGCACTCCCTTGTGCACCTCTTCTTAACAAACCCTCTTCAGATCCTTCCTGCACGGCTAACTATCATCCAACCTCCATCACTCCTTTCCTGGGCAAACTCCTGGAAAAGCTGGCCATCTCCCAGCTTAAAGGATAGTTCCGGGACTTTTTTTTTATTGTCCCTACGGGTCGGCCATGTGTTTGTAAGCATAAATCGGTAGATCGTAGGAAACTTTCCTATGGACCTTACCCGACTTTTCGCCCATTATCGCACTCGAAATCAGCCTCCATTTTGTGATAATCCTATCATTCCGCCGCATCGACCTGGCTCACCTGCCTTTGCGGCACTAAATCAAATCCCCCGCCCCTGAGCCTGACATCAGCAGACGCGTACTGCCCATTTCAAGCACGTCTCGTGTCAACAATCGCTGCGCCTCAGCTATTGACGTGTTGCCATGGAAATGGCAGGACGCCTCTTTCCCCAATAAGTATAAACAGACCGTTTCACAACACACAGCAGCAGATTTTCGATTCCATTCCTCTCTCTGTGTTACTTTGAGTATTCTGTGACTCGTTTCAGTGCTCTGGTCAGCTACCTTCGCCGCTTGTAGCCCGTGTGAACACCTGTACCATCTCTGTAAATTATTTTACTATCTTTACCGCACAATGGCCACAATAATGCCGTATATGTACGAGCCCGAGTACACCGAGGAAGAACTACTGGAAAGTCAAGCACGCGAAAACGATGGGGATTCGGACGGCAGTTGGGAGGACCAGTCAACGGATGAAGAGCCTGGACCATGTCGCATGGACGGCGTCTCCACCTGGTGCACGTGCAATCGGTGCGAGCTAATGCCAACTGAGGAGGAGAACTGCTGCTGCCGTGAAAATTCCGGGTGCTTGGCCTACATTTCGGAAAGCGAGCAAAGTCTGCAGGAAGGCGAGCAAAGTCCGCAATGCATCACCGAGCTGCCAGAGTTCAGGGAAGCCTGCCTCTCACGGACCGTGTTGAGGATGATGATGTTGCTTATGCACGAACTTCGCGGCACTGTTCGTCCGCGTAATCCGAGTAACGAGTAAGTATACTCTGTTTGTGATGTCAGTGATGCCACCACTATTTCATGGTCGTCTCCCACATATAAAATTACATTTACATATCATTCGAACGCATGTAAATTTGTTCCATATAGTGCATTTTCTAGATATAATTTTTTTCTAAGAAAAATGACATGTGTTACCTGAATCGACATTGATAAGAAAGTTTGGTCAGTTTAATACAGTTTGCATCTTTTTTTTTCACAGGTGGTACAGGCTGGTGGCCTATCGTTGCTTCACTTGGTGGCTTCACGGGAGGCTCGGACACCGCGTTCGGAGAGTAATACCTGCCTGTGCGGTACTTGCCATTAGACAACATTTCCCCAGTGACAGTGGACAATACCGCAGATTTTCCCTCGATGTGCTGCAACCTCAACTTTACAATGTGTAATGTTTATTATTTATGTTTAATTAAAATCTAAAATAAAGCCCAACATATATTTTAACAATGGTTGTTTTGATTTTTTAAATGAATCTAGTGTATATTCTCCTGGGAGGGTGAGGTATTTATAAACTCACCCCCCTGCATTCCATGTAGTAGATCCTGCAGCCATCCTCTTACATTCAGTTAGATGGCCTCTCCTTGGTGAGGCCCTGCGGCAAACTGGTCTTGTCTGCACGACCACCGCCCCGATCCACCCCCCGCCCTATCAAAGGCAGTTCGCACCGGGGTACTTGTGCTGGCAAGTGGAGCTGTCAGGGAGCGATAAAGGCCAAGAGGTGCCAAAGACCATGTACACTTCAAAGTGGTCTATAGAGCATGGGTTGTTGTTCCCATGTCTACCTACAGACCCCGTGTCTCCTGCCAAGCATCCCCCCTCACGCTGGACGGCCCCCTGCAATCCACATAAGTGTGTCTCCATTCACGAGTCTTCCTGTGTCTTGTCTGCACGACCACCGCCCCGATCCACCCCCCGCCCTATCAAAGGCAGTTCGCACCGGGGTACTTGTGCTGGCAAGTGGAGCTGTCAGGGAGCGATAAAGGCCAAGAGGTGCCAAAGACCATGTACACTTCAAAGTGGTCTATAGAGCATGGGTTGTTGTTCCCATGTCTACCTACAGACCCCGTGTCTCCTGCCAAGCATCCCCCCTCACGCTGGACGGCCCCCTGCAGACCGCATAATGCCACGACATATACACGTCATTCATTCACAAACACACCCCTGTTTCGAATTCTTTATAACCCACTTCATATTTCTAATGAGAACTTCTTTGCGCTTTGCTAGTCAACCCGTGAAGGTGCTGGTTATCTGCTCTTCGTCTCTGTGAACTTCCGTGACCACTTTGAGCAAACTCGTCAGTTTGCAACCTGTGAACTGCTCCCTGTTCTACGACAAGAAACTACTCTGATCCCTGCATCTAACTGTTTGTTCGTCAAGGTAAGTCCATGTACCATAATCATTTTGCGTCCAATTTTTTAATTTATATCTATTTGCTAGTAGTCATCAAATTGCATCCATGTTTTCTTTTCGTTCACGACAGTACATGCAAGGAACTAGTCACATGTTCTGAGTTTAGTCAAATTACTTTTTCTATTTTTTGAAAGTTATTGAAATACTTATCCGCATGTGAATAACGTGTATAGTTCCAAGAACCAAAACGGACCTTGCATTGAACCTTTTATGTGTCATTTAATGTTTTAACACATTGGTATTCATAGAGAATTGTTGATCTTTACTTTTCAGAACTTTCCATAATGCCTGCCTGTTCCATTGGCGGTTGCCCTTCGAAGACCCATAACAAATCTGAAGGTACTATAATGCATGTTTTCCCTAAGACAATAGATCAGATAAGAGAATGGGTCCGATATTGCGGATATCCAGCCTCTGAGATAGAAAGTAGAGTCCTAGAAGTCTTTGCGGACAAGAGGGGTGATCGATACCGCATCTGCAGCAGGCACTTTAGCCCAGACATGTACTCCACATCATTGCTAATAAGGACGAAAACACCGCGAGCGAGGCGAAAATTGCTCTCAACCGCTATTCCCACTCTATTCGTCCACATCCCTCCACTGGTGAGTCAAGTTTACGTATTTATCTCTCGGCATTGCGGTAGTGTGTAGCATTAGCTAACAATAATTTCCCCATTTATGTATCCACTCAATATGAAGGCTGAAGATTCTCCATCCGTGTCGTTATTGCAGTCATCAGCCACTTCAAGCGCCTATCGGGTAATCTTACTTAGCTATTCTGACACTGACTTGTTTTAGGCATGTAAATCAATAGTTTTAATTGATCGTGTAATTATTTTACCTAATGGTACACCACAGTACTCGTCCTCTAGTCTTTGTTTTCAGTTATAATTATTGTTATCCAAAATAATGCAAGTACTGTCTTTCAGGGAGATGCTGAGGAGTCCAACGCATTGACGACAACCGTAGATGTCACTCAGATGCTCGAGGTACGTTTCCGGACAGTTCCATCGATGGAGATCATCAGATCTTGCATTCTTGTAGCGTGATTGTTACACACAATGTTTCTTTCGTTTTTAGCCATTGGTATGTCCTTCTGTCGTCGCCCTCCTATGTGTCTTCTTTTTTCAATATTGTGTTCATTACTAATGAAAGTCCTATGTTTCAGGGAGTCGATGGAGCATTAGTCCAAGAGGAAGGGGGAGCATGCAGTTACGGGTCGGCGCAACAGCTTGCAGAAGTGTGCACCGCAGTTACAGCGTCCCTTGATGTTCTTATGCATTTCGAGGTATGGATACTGACAGATCAATCATGCGAGATCAAATGACGTGATTACATCCGCTATACTTCCTTCTTTATTAACGCAAGTACTATGTTTCAGGGAGCTGACGGAGCTTCTTCAACAAGAACATCACCCCTAGTAGTTGATGCAGATCTCTGGGTGGTGACACTTCCAACGATGGAGCAAATCGAATCATATTTAGATATCCATTATTTATTTTAGACAACTGATCATTTGTGCAGGTCTATTTAGATGAGCCGTTGACGCCTGCAGAAAGTTTATGTTCTTTTAAACAAAATACAAAACCATACTAATGCAATTACTGTGTTTCAGGGAGTTGCTGAAGCCTCATCTTCAATAATATCATCAATGGAAGTCTATGCGGAGCCCGAGGTATGGATCTTGACAGTTCAATCTAACTAGATCAACAATGCGTGAACTATTGTCGTTTGAATGTTCTACACAATGCGTTCATTCGTGTTTTGCTATTGAGATGTACGTATGGGTATTGGTCCCCAAGTACATTTTGTGTTTTCAATATTATTATACATACTAATGAAAGTTCTATGTTTCAGCGAGTCGATGGAGCCTCAGTGAGTGATGGATGTGCTTATCATGAAAGTATAGTCGTTGCAGCGCGAGAGGAAGTGGAGACATGCACACACGAGTCGGAGCAACAGCGTCCAGATGTTGAAGTTCGAGGAAAGAAAGTTTCAAAGAAAAGAAAGCAAAAGAAGGTTAGTGTCCTGTTCACTATATTATGTTGTCTTTCACTGTCAATAGTTCAATACTGTAAGTTGTGTTTAAACTGAACATCCCTTTTCTAATCTGTCCTCTAGTTGCGAGTGGGTGTAAGAACTAGATCTACACAGACAGTGAAGCGAACGAGAGATGTTGCTTGTCAAACCTTTTGGCAGGGACTTGAGACTGGAGATGCATCGTGCCAATGGGAAGAATATGAAGTGATTGACAACGGAGCTATACCACCACCAGCCATTGATAGTGAATGTCCTCCTGGTAGTTTGGATGCAGTCGTAGATCAATTCACAGAATCCACACCCGCAAAAAATAAGAGCACGCGAAAGTTGAAGACATTGTTTTTTTCTCCCATCTCCGGACAAGGAACAGATGTTGCAATGGAAGAGAATGAAGTGGACGACAATGAAACACCATCAATATCACTCAGCATAGCGGAAGACGATATCAGAGATTGTACCTTTCATGCGAGTGACATGTCCTCAACGTTACAGGCCGAACCAGCTGGGATGCAGAGTGACAGTATAAGGAAAGAGGCCAAATTCATTGTATTCGATAGCTGTTTGATGGATATTATTATGATGATGAAATGTGGGCATTGGGTTGGTGGGGAAGTATGTGGGGAGCCATTGATTAATGTGACTCGTGCAATTCGAGGCACTAACCTTAAAATACATGCCACCTGTACACAATATCATCCGTTCGCATGGTCTGCACAACCCATGCTGGGGCAACTGCCAGCAGGCAATCTACTTTGTGCAGCGGCCGCACTTTTTAGTGGTTCAAGTTTTAAAAAGTTACAGTATTTCTTTCAGTTTGTGGGAATCCATTTCATTGCGAAAAGTCAGTTCTACAAATACCAAACCGATTATCTATTTCCAGCCATCAGCGAAGCTTGGAGAATGGAAAAAATGTCAATGGAAAGTACATTCGCGGGCAAACGCTTCAGGCTAGCCGGTGATGGACAATGCGACAGTCCAGGATTTTCAGCCAAGTACTGCACCTACCACTTTCAGGACATGGAAAGTAAGAAAATTGTGAGTTCGGTGGTCGTGCAGGTGTCACAAAGTACATCCTCAGTGGCCATGGAGAAAGTTGGCTTTGTAGCATCATTGCAAGAACTACAATCGCGGGGAATGGTGATCGACCTGATAGCCACGGACAGACACGTTTCAATTGCCAAGACAATGAGAGAACAGTACAAAAATATAAATCACCAATTTGACGTTTGGCATCTTGCAAAATCAATCAATAAAAAATTGTCGGCTGCAGGAAAAAAAAAAGATATGCAAGGTATTTCACAGTGGTCCAAGTCAATCAGCAACCATCTTTGGTGGAGCTCAAAAACATGTGAAGGGTCGTTGGAAATTCTACTGGAAAAATGGCGGTCAGTAATGTTGCACTGTAGCAACGTACATCGATGGTCGACAAATGAGCATTTCCACAAATGTGAACATGGCCATTTGTCCACAGAGGAGGCACGGAAGAAGAAGTGGTTGATTCCTTCATCACCCACTCACAAGGCCATTGAAAAGATTGTATTTGATAAAACTATAACAAGAGATTTGAGGGGACTCACGGAATTCTGCCACACAGGAGATTTGGAGGTGTTCCACAATATGTGCCTAAAGTACAGGCCCAAAAGATTGCATTTTGGCATGGAAGGCATGATAAATCGGACTCTTCTAGCGGTCTTGGCACATAACCATAATGTTGGCCGTCAACAAAGTAGGACGACCGGAACTTTAGGGACGCTTCGCTACAATAAGGCCTTCACTAAAAGAAGTAAACAATGGGTGATCAAACCAGTGTTTGAGGATATGCAATATGAGTTTATTGAGAGACTTATCGTAGATGTCCTCGATAGGCACATACATGGAGTGGTGAACGAACCTATGCAGGGGACAACTGCATTGCCACCCAACATTGCCTCTGTTCCATGTCCACCTAAAGCAGAGCTCATTGAGAAATACACATCACGGTTTAAATGATTGTAATTCGATTGTCTGTTCTCTCGAGTCTCCTCATGTTGCAGGCCCATTGCAATTAAACCAAACAGTAATATAAATCATTTTTACAAAAATTATAGAATGTTTCCGTATTACAAACACATGGCCGACCCATAGGGACAATAAAAAAAAAGGCACGCAGACAAGATGCCCTTACACTAACTGGAGCTAACTAGAAATGTGTGCTCGCTCAAAGTGAAGGTCAGCTGCTTTGATGTTTTGCTCGGGTGGCGGAACGGCCCACGACCCAATATAAGGTTCTATTGTGATTTGACCTTGACAGGCCGGGACCATCCTGAAAGACTAAGAAAAGATAATGAATAAAATTTCAGAAACGAAACGATGAGCCACGTTCATTAGAAGAAGTAACGTCGGCAAAGAAGGAGTGGTGTTTCGGGTCTGCCCTACACAGAGACACAATGGAAAATGCAAATATAATGTAAGTAACTTTTGATGAGTTTATACCGCAATTTCATTACTATACAGTGGCTTTAAAGACGGGTTCAGTTGTACTTGTTCGTTCTATGTGGCATAGTGTTTTCTACCGCGCACTATCTGGAGGAGAAACATCTGCTTTTACTGAAGCACCTCAAAACCTTCCTCTTTGCTTCTGCTTTCTCTCTCCCTCTCCCCTGCTACAACTGGTCCACTGTCTGCGACCTCGGTCCTGGGCCCTTCCACTCTCCACCTGCACTGCCTCCCTGTCAACCCCTGCACTGGGGGACTGTCTCAGTATCCTACAGCCCCCCCTTCCCAGCACTTGTTCTGCACTTACCTTGCACTTGCCACCAGCTGGCCCTATTTATTTATTATTTTATGCTACTTACCTTGTACTCCACTCCCCCCCCTCCATGCCTCGCCACGCCTTTAAACACTTGTGTACACCCAGTAGCGCTGTCCTCGCTATGAAATGAATAATTTTAATAAGGATCTGATGGTGAGACTAATTTCATTTTTTATGTTTTTAGGTACATCATTCACTACTGTCTGTGTCACGAGTACCAGACACCGGCGGACGGCTTCTACAGCCGCCAGTTGCTTCTCCGCGTGAACAACGTTACCACCCTGACCATTTTATGGGACGATCGCCAAGTACAAGTATGCCCTTACGCGGTACTAACGGTTAGATGCAACATACCTACCGTTGTGGTGGCCTAGTGCCTCGTTGTTGGAACAGCCATGCGATTATCAGTGCGACAGAAGAGCTTATTTTTATCGTAAACCAACACCCTGTGTACTGCACACGAACATCGCTTCCCTCAAGACGAACTAATTTGGATCGAGAGCAAAGAAAAATGCAAATCGCTGAATATTCTCTAAACATTTGATGTCCAATAAACGTACTTTGCCAAATGTACAATCTTGCCGTTTGCTTTTAAACCACGGTTTCACATTCCGAATTGTGGAGCTGTATTGTGAGATGCTCTAAGACCCTGTGTACAGCAAAGGACCATCGCGTTCCTCAATACGAACTTTTTGGAACATGAGCAAATAAAAATGCAAATCGCTGAATATTCTCTAAACATTTGATGTCAAATAAATGTACTTTACCACATTTACAATCTTGCGGTTTGATTTCAAAGTACAGTTTCATATTCCGAATTGTGGTGCGCTGTATTGTGAGCTGATCTGTGTTGATTTCCGGGGTCTGTGTGGAGTCGCGTAGAAGACGCCTGGGCGCGTTTGCCTACGCAGCTCAGTCACGTCACGGATAGAGGCGGGGAATATGAATGTTTTGATAAAGTCTGTTTCAGGGGCGGGGGATTTGATTTAGTGCCGCAAAGGCAGGTGAGCCAGGTCGATGCGGCGGAATGATAGGATTATCACAAAATGGAGGCTGATTTCGAGTGCGATAATGGGCGAAAAGTCGGGTAAGGTCCATAGGAAAGTTTCCTACGATCTACCGATTTATGCTTACAAACACATGGCCGACCCGTAGGGACAATAAAAAAAAAGTCCCGGAACTATCCTTTAATCTTCACTCTGAATCTGTTGGTTGTCTCCATGACCATCAGTCTGGCTTCAGAGCTTCCAGAAGCACGGAAACTGCTCTCCTGAACATCTTTGAAGACCTGCTCTCCAACCTTGATTCCAACACCCCCTGTGTCCTCATCTTACTTGAACTCTTTTCTGCCTTCGGCACGGTCAACCATGCCATCCTGCTCAACCATCTCCATGATAACCTGGGTATCACTGATCAGGCCCTGGATTGGCTGACCTCCTTCCTCTCCGATCGACCCTCCCAGGTCCAACTTGGGTCCTTCCTCTCCTCTATATCTATCTCTACCTGTGGTGTTCCCCAGGGGTCTAACCTCTCTCCCTGGCTGTTCAACCAATACTTGGCACTTCTTGCCCACTGCATGGCCTCTCTCTACCCCAACTTTCAGTGCTATGCGGATGGCCCTCAGGAGGGTGTGCCACCAATGATCTCTGCCTTAATGCCAGTAAGACCGAGATTCAGCACACCTGCTCCCTCCTTTCCTGTCACTCTGTGGCTGACCTCTCGGCCCTCTTCCTGCTCCCACCTGTTTTGATTTTTATTTTCAGTATTTTTAACACGCACCAGGCAGAATAAACTGCATTCGGGCGCAGATGTTTACTATGGTTTGTACATTGATCAAGGTGTTCAAGGTGTAACGGCTGTAATATAGATCTCTTAGGTTTACTTAAATAGGAAGGTTATTAGTGCCTTTCTAAAGCTTTCCAGCGATGAACATTAGAGGATAGTAAGTGGTAGCTGGTTGCATAACTTTGGACCAAAAGCTGAAAACCTCATATCCCCCTTTGAGGTCTGTTTAGTCCGGGGTATGGTCATTAACATGTTATCTCCCGATCGGAGGTCTCTAGTTGCCTCAAGGTGGTGGATCCTAGCACTCAAATATTTTGTTGTGTGGTTGTAAAAGCATTTACACATAAGGCAAGCCATCTTGAACTTTACCCGATCTTGCACCATAAACCAGTGGAGAGATCTCCGTGAGGCTGACACATGATCTCTTTTTCCCAGATGGGTGATCGGCCTAACTGCTGCGTTCTGACCCCTCTGAAGTCTCATCATC
The DNA here is from genome assembly GCF_040938575.1 of Ambystoma mexicanum. Classification (NCBI taxonomy): domain Eukaryota; kingdom Metazoa; phylum Chordata; class Amphibia; order Caudata; family Ambystomatidae; genus Ambystoma; species Ambystoma mexicanum. Next base: position 121,478,638 of record NC_090923.1, read on the forward strand.
TGTTTGGTTGGGATCCCTGCCAATAGGCTGGGAGTTAGTTAATGCCCCTATGACCACTGGGTGATCTTCCGCTGCCACAAAAGGAAGCACATTCCTGAGCATACGCAGCCTTCACCGTGGCGCCTACCTGGGCTTCACTCCCTAGGTTTTCCTGCCATATGCATCCATGGTTCTTTATTTTCTTTGAAAACTGGATTTCTTCTCCTAACATCCGTGGAGTTATCTTTGGTTTTTCAGCCTTCAACTTGCTCCCTGCTCCAAATAGAATTACCTCGATTTTGGCCGCATTAAGCTGTAGCTGATTCCATGCCATCCATTTTTTAATTTCCTGTATGAACTGGTCAATTTTTTCAAAGGCCTCCTCTATATTCTCTGTTTCCACAGAAATCTGGGTGTCGTCAGCATAAGAGTGAAATCTCAATCCATACTCCCTTAATATATCAAATACAAGATCTCTGCAAATCAAAAGTCTTTTAATCCTACAAATAGCTCCGACTCATCCTCTGAACTATACCAGCTACTTTCCTGCTCTTCTGCCTTATCCTTGATCTCTCCTAGCAACCCTGCTTTTTCCCCTGCACTCACTTCTGAAATTTCACATTTGATTAACTCTGCTCTCAGAAACAATTGCGACATCCGCAAGCCTTCACAGGCTACATTTCTGTCTAAGGCTTCCTCGCTTGCACATTTCAATAAACGTTCTGCTCATTCAGCTAAACGCCCAGCTCCTTTTTCTCTGCTACTCTATTGCAGACCATTGCCCTTCACACAGTATGACCTAAATGGGAAATCCGTCCTGGAACTTTTTTCAGACATTCCTGCTCTCGAAGACATTGTTTCCTCCGATATTGAGCTGGTCGAATTTACACAACAAAATCAGTTATCTTCTGTTGAGCTGTGGATGAATTCCAGATTAGTACAAAACACCATATGGCTTCTCAAATCACAACTCTTTGATATGGGATTAATTCTCTTAGCAGGCCCCACGCTTTCCACTTCTGCAAATACTGATCCCTCCATTTTGCCTATTACACCTGCTCCCCTTTCTTCTTCCAACTCTAGGCAAACTGCAACTACTCTACTTGCCCCACAATGCGTGTGTAAGTGTTCCAACTCGCAGCATTAAATAGACGGCAACCAACCGCAGGTTTCCCTTTCATTACGTAGCTGGAATTCTCGTGGGTTCAAGCAACTAATAAACAACCCTAGCCTGGAACTTAATTGTCATGATGTGATCCTGCTCCAGGAGACATGGCTCACTTCCACTCCACTTTGGGATAATTATGACTTACATCTGAATCCGGCTCTGAAAGCCTTGCGAGGTCGTCCATCCTTAGGCCTCCTTATTGAAATACAAAAACAGCCATATATCTCCTCTGAGCCCTGGATTTCTCCCAATGCTTATTTGCAGATGATTAAACTACATACCTCTGGGACAACATATGCCCTGATTAACGTCTACTGGAATCCAATTGGGATTTCAGATGACAGATTTCTCAAAGATCTAAATGCCATGATGGATCGCATATCTCTTGACTCTAAGGTTTCCAAAATCATACTTGCTGGAGACCTGAACTTACACTGTTTGAAACCAAATCCCTCGCCCTGTGTGGGTAGACTGGCCAAGTGGTCTCACTTTGTCGAAGCCCGGAGTCTCCAGATGCTCAATGGCTCCTTTAAAGCTGACACACCGCCATGTCCTACTTGGAACAGGGACAAGAGTTCTGTGATCATCGACTTCATTTACACAGACTCTTGCCTACTCACCCAGGTTCTCGATTTTCAAGTTTTATCATCAGCCTTGAGCAATCATAACATGCTACAAATGACTTGGAGTGTACATCTAGAGCCCACATTGAATGGTCAGAACATTTACAGAAACTCCCTCATTGTTAATCCCAGTTGCAATCGTCTTCGCTGGTCGGAGTCTTCCTTGCATTTGTTCAACCATCATTTAACGATTGCAAATGCCTTAGCCAGTGGGGGTGAATTTGCACAGAATTTTGCTTACTGTGATTTAATTCAGATGTTTCAATCAAAACCACGCAATCAAGTTAAAGCTATTCCAAAATTACATACTTATGATCCTGACCTAAAAGAACGGAAAACATTATTCCGTCGTCAAAAACGTGAAGCCATGCTCGGGGTGTCGCCTTGGTTCTCCTCAAAACCAGCTATAAAAACTGGCTTTGCAGCCGTAAGGCCTCCTTATATCAACGTGATGGGTTCAAATGTTGAGTGCTCTGTCCACAAAAAACACTGCTGCAATTTGGTGAGCGATAAACACCACGCTGAGCGGCCCCCAGGTAATCTTTCAGTCCCAGGGAGTTAGTGAACAGGAGTGGATTTCTTACTACTCCAATCTCTACTCTCTCCCTGTTGATTTCAATTCTTCTTCTGACTGCTCTGTCATTTCTCATTTTAAGCTACAAATCGACAAGGATGACATTCTATTCTTCATTCACAAAGCAAGTCGATCTCGAGCCCCAGGTCCGGATGGTTTGTCAAACTACCACTTTAAACAACATCCTTGTTTGTGGTCTTCAGTGCTGTACACCATTTTATGTCACGTTGTTCACTCCAAATCAATGCCTCGAACATGGAAGCACTCAATAGTTCTTCCAATTTATAAAAAGGTGGACAGAAGTAAACCAGCAAAATACCGACCAATAGCATTATTAGATGCCCCAGGCAAGATTTTTCCTCGCCTTCTTTTACGGGATCTCAATAAATGGTCGTTTTATGCAAACATGCGAGGTCCATTTCAATCGGGATTTGTCACAGGTCTTGGGACCCTTCCAAATCTAATCGCTGTGAATCTGCTTAAAGCCTCTTATGCCACTCAGAAACAACCATTATATTTAGCTTTTGTAGATTTCCGAGTGGCATTTGACTCTATTGATCGTTCCCTTTTGTTTGCAAAACTTGCACGTTACAACTGTCCCCCCTCACTGCTCACACTAATTCAACTATTACATACAGACACGACTATGCAGGTGAGACTCTCAACAGAGGGGCTTTTGTCATCTAGCTTCCCAACTAAGCGGGGTCTCAAACAGGGGTGCTTCCTGGCATCCATCTTGTTTAATTTGTTTATCCTTGACATGGCTAATACATTCACCTCTATTCTGTCAGATGCTCCCAGATTGGGCTTTCAACGCCCAATATGGCTACTTTACGCTGATGATCTCGTCCTACTCTCTCAGACCGCTAGGGGCCTTCAAAATCTTCTGGATGGTTTGGCGAGATATGCGTCTGACAATAACATGGTAATCAATACTGATAAAACTCAAATTCTTGTTTGTAAAAATTCGTCGCCACGATCCGCCTGTGTCAACTTCAGGTGGACTTGTTGATCTCAAGGTTGTTTCCCAGTACAGATACCTGGGTGTACCCTTCACTAACCTGTCGTCAGATACCTTTCTTGATCAATCCCTGGAACTGAAGATGGTCACGCTAATCTCACAAGCCAAGACCCTTATGTATAAGTTTGGCAAGTTTTCATGTAAGCATGTGATGATCTTCTTTCAGCAGAAAGTTGTACCAATTCTACTCTACGGCATTGAAGCAAGACTACCTCGTGATCAGCAATTCTGGGATCGCCTAGAGGAGCGATTCTGGAGAAAGATTCTGAGATTACCAAGTTGCTCACCTCTTCCCATTTTACACCATGAATTTGGTTCACTTTCTCTATATGCACACGTTATTTGGAAAATGGTCTCGTTCTTTCGAAAATGCCTGTTGGGACTAAATACCAATAACATACTGAGAGTGGTTGCCTATTATCTGCTTGAGTCTGACCAACGTTTTCCTATCAGATGGAGGCTTCGCGTCCTAGACGCTTTATCTGATGCCTCCATTTCATTGGATCTTCTACTTCATAATCTTCTTCGGGCAAAAAATAAATTGTTTGATCATGACTGGATTACCAATCGTGTTAAATGTACATTTTTACACGATTTCAACAAAGCACCCTTTGGCCACAAACAATTATGGCATATGGCTGACTATTTAATCAAGTGCCCTGCCCCCTATCTTCGTCACAAATTTCTTTGATTTAGGCTTAACTTATGGCCGACTGCAGTAATTTTGGTCAGACGGGGACTTCTTCCAAGTGACCACAAGTTTTGTAGATTCTGCATGGACAATCTCCAAAAAGAAACCCTTCAACTTCTGATTATAGATTGTCCAGCTTTAGAGGAGGTGCGTAGTAAACACTTCAAAAATGTCATCTCCATTTTCTGTCCCCGAGATTCTAACCCCATATGGCAGATTCTTTTTACCAACCCTAGGATCGCTGTCAAAATTGCCATAGTTCATTTCTTAGATGCCATTTTTCCAGCACAACCAAGCACTTAAAACTCAACTTTAAAGAGGCCCCTTATACTCCTAGCATCTCGCTGATAATGGTAACCTGCAAATCATTGGCTTGCAATTGGATTGCTTTTTGTTTTTAAATCGAATGTCTATGCAATTCCAGGATCATGCATTATTCTATTATTTTTCTTTTTTCATCTATTGTCTGTTTCATGATCCCATTGCCTCCTGCATGTTAAAGCGAATTAAGTTTTATGTTTGTACAAATTGTATACTTTAATGCTAAAAAACTTAATGTAAAACTGTGCATTTTTCACTCATTTTGTGTCTGAATTTAGTTCCCATTTTGAAAGGTTGATTTTTTTTCAGCCAACCAAAATAAAAAAAGAAATATATCAAATAGTGGCCGGATGTATAGATTAAAGATCAATGGTGACAATGCTGATCCCTGTGGAACTCGACATTTTAGCCATAGTAGTTCTGATAGAAAACTTCCCAGTGTTACCCGCTGGGCCCTGTCCTTCGGGAAGGAACTGAACCATTCTACCACTACTTTTGAGACTCTTCCGACCATCCCAATGCGTTGAAGAATGATCTTATGGTCGATCGTATCAAAAGCCGCAGGCAGGTCGAGCATCAACAATATTGTGGATCTTCCCCCATCTGCGGCTTCTAGTAGATTATCCTGAACTGCCAATAGGGCGGTCTCTGTTCCTTGATTAGGCCGAAACCCTGACTGACATTCATCCAGGAGGCTCTTGTCATCCACAAAGTCCTGAAATTGACCCCAAACCAGTTTCTCTAAGATTTTAGTGGGCCAGCATAGATGAGCTACTGGAGGATAGTTTTTAAGAACTATTGGGTCTAAGTTTAGCTTTTTCAGTAGAGGTTTTACCAGTGCTCCCTTCAAGGCACTTGGAACATGATCCTCCATTAAGGATTTATTTACAAACTTTGTTAGGAATGGCGCAAGATTTGCTGACAACCGAATGGCTGTGCACGCTGGTAGTGGAAATGCCAGGTCCTCTGTAGGCTTCAGTTGGAGTATCTGTGCCAGCACAGTCTCATTTTCAATGGTTTTAAAATGGAAGCTCTCATCTTCTCCCTTTAGAGCTTCTGTCTCTTCTAGGGGCTCCTAGGGGCTAAAAACCTCAGGGTCATCTTCAACTCCACACTTTCCTTCTCGCCTCACATCTCTGAAGTCTCTAAGAAGTCACACTACCCGCTGCACCTCCTCAGAGGTATTCTTCCTTTCCTCTCCATCTCCCAGAAGTTCACTGTCTCTAAAACTCTGGTTCTCTCTAGGATGGACTACTGCAACAGCCTCTTTCTAAATCTGCCTGGCTCTACTCTCCGCCCTTTGCAACTCATCCGAAACAGGTCTACAAGACTTGTCCTTGGCCTCAAGCTCAGGGATCGTATCTATCCAGGACTGAAATCTCTGCACTGGCCCCCAGTGGCGGCGAGGATTACGTTCAAAACCCTATGCATCATCCACAAGGCCTTCTGGAGCCGGTGTCTCAGTACCTTCAACTCTCTCTTCCTGAATGTCTTCCTTCTCGAGAACTTCACTCATCTGACTCCAACACCCTCAGGGTTGGTCGCTTCTCCAAGCAGCAAGTTGGTGGTAGATCTCTTTCTTCTGCTGGGGCCTCCCCTGGAGCAGCCTCCCTGCCTCTCTGAAACTTGAGGAGAACCATCTCTGGTTCCAAAAGGAGCTCAAGACCTTCCTCTTTGCTTCTGCTTTCTCTCCTTCTCTCCCCTGCTGATCTCCTAGTTGAACCTGAAACTGCACTGGTTACCTGGCTACCCGCTGATCTCGGGACCAGGTCCCCTCCCCACCAGTTGCAAACATGCACTGCCCCCCTGGCGCCCCTTGCCCTGGGGGACTGTTTCTGTATCCCTACAGCCCCTACCAGAACGTGACACCTGATGTCTGCACTTACCCTGGCACTTGCCACCAGCTAGCCGTACTTTAATTTATTGTCTTTATTTATTTTACTGTTATCCTGTGTACTGCAGTGCCCCTCCCGAGGAGGGACACAAAGATTGTAGGTGTTGTTTGGTTATTTATCCACCCCATGACTGCCCATGGACATGTTGATCCCTATGGCCATTCCCAACCACTTCATGCCCCTCCCCCGCCAAAACACATCCTCTTTCAGCTACGTTTATCAAACTTTGAGCTCAAAGTGACTGCCAGTATTTTTTTTAAAGCAGTCTTTTGAAAGTTAATGACTTAATTGGAGCTGTAAAGGTGCTGTAACTGTCGTAATACAAATGTTTTAACCAGGTCTGCCTTCAGACACTTGTGTGTCCTTCACTGGAGTCCTGTTTAAAGCACGTTTTGGCTTATGTATAAGTATTACGCATTTGCCAGACACTGCTATTATATGCCCATGTATTTGCACCATTTTACACTGCTACCATTGATGGCCAGTTAATACTACTAAGCCAATGCTTTTTTTGCAGCTATGTGTAGACTTTGATTTCCTGTGCTGCTACCAGCACTGGAGGCTGCTGTCTGCTTGTCTGTGCTGCTTTAAGCACTGTCAGCTTCTGTCTGCTTTCCTGTGCTGCTCCATGCACTGGAGGCTGCTGTATCTCCCCCCTGATACACGTCTAAGCATCTCTACATTTTTATCAATCTTCTGTCAGATTTGTAGGCTGGTTTACCTTTCCCAAATCCCTTTTTAGAAATGTGTTTCTTAATTAATCTTTTCGAAGTAGGTAGCCATGGTTCAAACTCAATAATCATGTTGCTGCCCTATTACTTCTGGATACCTACCGTCTCCTTGCTTTATCACCTCTGTCACATCCAGATGACATTTCAGCTTGCTCTTTCACCAGTCGTATATCTAGATGTCACCCCAGCTCGCTCTTTCATCAGTATCACATCAACATGTAATTCCAGCTTGCTCTTTCACCAGTGTCTCCTGTAGATGGCATTGCAGCTTGCTCTTTAATCAGTGTCTCGTGTAGATGGCATTGCAGCTTGCTCTTTCACCAGTGTCTGATGTAGATGGCATTGCAGCTTGCTCTTTCACCAGTGTCACATACAGATGTCATCCCAGCTTGCTCTTTCATCAGTGGCTCATGCAGATGGCATTCCAGCTTGCTCTTTCATCCGTGGCTCATGCAGATGGCATTCCAGCTTGCTCTTTCATCAGTGGCTCGTGCAGATGCCATTGCAGCGTGCTCTTTCACCAGTGTCTGATGTAGATGGCATTGTAGCTTGCTCTTTCACCAGTGTCTCATGCAGATTCAATTGCAGCTTGCTCTTTCACCAGTGTCTCATGCAGATGTCACCCAGCTTGCTCTTTCATCAGTATTACATCTACATGTTATTAAAGCTTGCTCTTTCACCAGTGTTGTATCTAGATGTCATTCCAGGCTGCCCTTTCACCAGTGCCACATCTAAATGTCATTCCAACTTGCTATTTCACTATTGTAATATATAGGTGTCATTCTAGCTTGCTCTTTCACTAGTGTCCCATCTAGATGTCATTCGAAATCACTCTTTCATTAGTGTCAAATCTAGATGTCACTACAGCTTGCTGGTTCACCAGTGTCACATCTAGAATACATTCCAGGTTGCTCTTTCACTCGTGTCACATCTAGGTGTCATTCTAGCTTGCTCTTTCACCAGTGTCCCATCTAGATTTCATTCCAGATTGTGTTACACCAGTGTCAAATCAAGATGTCATCCTAGGTTGCTATTTCACCCGTGTCAGATCTAGATGGCTTGTACTTTCACCAGTGCGACATCTAGAGGTCATTCAACTTGCTCGTTCACCAGTGTCCTAACTAGATCTAATTCCTGATTGCTCTTTCACCAGGGTGACATCTATATCCCATTTCGACTTTCTATTCCACCAGTGTCACAGCTAGATGACATTATAGGTTGCTCTTTCACCAGTGTCACATCTAGATGTCATTATAGCTTGCTCTTTTGCTACTCCACCAGTGTCCCGTCTAGAGGCTATTCCAGCTTACTATTTCACCAGTGTTACATCTAGATTTCATTTTGACTTGCTATTTTAACAGTCTTACATCTAGATGATATTTCATGTTGCTCTTCCACCAGTGTCACATCTAGATGTCATTGCAGCTTTCTCTTTCGCTCTTTCACCAGTGTCACATCTAGATGTCATTACAGCTTTCTCTTTCACTCGTTCACCAGTGTCACATCTAGAGGTCATTAGAGCTCGCTTTTTACCAGTGTCACATCTAGATTTCATTTTGACTTGCTATTTCACCAGTGTCACATCTAGATGTGATTATAGCTTGCTCTTTCACCAGTGTAACATCTAGATGTCAGTATAGCTTGCTCTTTTGCTACTCCACCAGTGTCCCATCTAGATGCCATTTCAGGTTGCTCTTTCACCAGTGTGACATCTAGATGTCATTGAAGCCTTCTCTTTCACTCTTTCACCAGTTTCACGTCTAGATGTTATTACAGCTTTCAATTTCGCTCTTTCACTAGTGTCACATCTAGAAGTCATTACAGCTTTTTATTTCACCAGTGTCACATCTAGAGGTCATTAGAGCTTGCTCTTTTGCTCTTTCACCACTGTCACATCTAGATTTCAATTTTGAATTGCTATTTCACCGGTGTCACATCTAGATGTCATTATAGCTGCGCTTTCACTCTTTCACCAGTGTCACATCTAGGTGTCATTATAACGTGCTCTTTCACCAGTGTCACGTCAAGGTGTCATTACAGCTTGCCGTTTCACCAGTGTCACATCTAGATTGCACCACTGTCACATCTAGATGTCATTACAGCTTGCTCTTTCACCAGTGTCACGTCTAGGTGTCATTACAGATTTCAATGTCGCTCTTTCACCAGTGGCACATCTCGATGTCATTACAGCTTTCTCTTTCGCTCTTTTACCGGTGTCACATCTAGAGGACATTAGAGCTTGTTATTTCACCAGTGTCACATCTAGATGTCATTACAGCTTGCTATTTTGCTCTTTCACCAGTGTCACATCTAGATGTCATTACTGCTTTCTCTTTCACCGGTGTCACATCTAGAGGTCATTAGAGCTTGCTCTTTCACCAGTGTCACATCTAGATTTTATTTTGACTTGCTATTTCATCAGTGTCACATCTAGATGTCATTCTAGCTTGGCTTTCGCTCATTCACCCGTGTCACTTCTAGGTGTCATTACAGCTTGCTCTTTCGCTCTTTCACCAGTGTCACGTCTAGGTGTCATTACAGCTTGCTATTTTGCTCTTTCACCAGTGTCACATCTAGATGTCATTACTGCTTTCTCTTTCACCGGTGTCACATCTAGAGGTCATTAGAGCTTGCTCTTTCACCAGTGTCACATCTAGATTTTATTTTGACTTGCTGTTTCATCAGTGTCACATCTAGATGTCATTCTAGCTTGGCTTTCGCTCATTCACCCGTGTCACTTCTAGGTGTCATTACAGCTTGCTCTTTCGCTCTTTCACTAGTGTCACGTCTAGGTGTCATTACAGCTTGCTCTTTCGCTCTTTCACCAGTGTCACGTCTAGGTGTCATTACAGCTTGCTCTTTCGCTCTTTCACCAGTGACACGTCTAGGTGTCATTACAGCTTGCTCTTTCGCTCTTTCACCAGTGTCACGTCTAGGTGTCATTACAGCTTGCTCTTTCGCTCTTTCACCAGTGTCACGTCTAGGTGCCATTACAGCTTGCTCTTTCGCTCTTTCACCAGTGTCACGTCTAGGTGTCATTACAGCTTGCCGTTTCACCAGTGCCACATCTAGATTTTCTGCCACAGTCCCATTCCCTGGACTCATTTGTCAGAGGGCAACTCTGTTATACTTTATATTTATTCTTTATAATGTTCTTTATTCTTTTTTTGTTATAGCTTCTATACAACAACACATACGACACGCAAAGCCTGAGACTCTAAGATGGTGTTGTTTGGGTTTCTCTTTTAATATATATTCTGAACTCCCCGCCTCCACCACCAAACCCTTCCCCCCACCCCCAAAAGCACAGGCGCAGGGGTTCACTTTTAAGATCCTACTGACTACGCATTCACTAAGTAGAGCCCTTGAAGGTAGGCAGGGCTCCATTCCCCTTGCCTTTATGATGATGTTCATGGGTGTGTGGCCACTTTAGGAATAGTGAGTCATTTGGCGATGCAGGGGAATATCCTGTAAGTTCTTTGACTAAACATAATGGAACCTCTGTTAGTTTTAAGGGCTTGAAAACTTTGAGGTTCATAAATCTGCAATCTAGGTCAAATGGTCGACATTGTTTGTTAGGCAACATGTTTCAAAGGATTTAGATGAAATGATTTTGATAAAATCGTACTGCTTTCCACGAAATGGACAACATGTGTAAAAAACATTATTTCACATGTTTTACATATGCTGAAATTACTGATGTTCTTTTATTCTAAAAAAATATTATAAACGTTCGAATGTTCATTAAGCATTCTAATTGGACAGTAGAAAGGCAACACGTACGAGTTTAGCCTGCCGATTAGGTTTTTTTCCGCACAATAAGGTTACCCGTAGTGCGGAGTTTACCTGTAGCCAACTCCATGAAATTGTCTGTGTGGATTTACATATTAAACTTCTACATACTTTTTACTATAAAGAGCAACACTGGATATAACATCCTTATAAACCTCACTATTGGGCTGTACCTGGTATTATGGGCTGGTAAACCTTTTTAAATAGCCTTCTGTCAGAAACCATAAGGCGTCTCACCCACTATTCCCCGGGTATCTGTCATCTAGGTAGCCATCGCTTTTGGATCCAGTTCCTGGGGGTGGACCAGTGCGGGAGGATCACCTGGGTGAGGGGTCTTTGTGAGTGGGAGTGGAACACCGGATGGTGAGCTGCGGTATTCCCTTCCATGTAACACCTTTACCCCATCGTACCAGGTAGGATACAAAGGAACTCTACCCTTCCCACTTTTCCTACACGAACATATTCACACAGACAGACCACTCTGGGAGAAAACAGACTAACACCCGAGCAGTATACCCGACATGTCCCAACACAATGGTCAGGCGAGATCAAGCAATTACTGACCAACACTCACACCTGACTTCCATTAAGCTTCCCCACACGGATAAAAGGCGGAGCAGGAAAGCACACTCTGAGCGAGGCAAAGCACATGAGGAAACAGCAGTTTTGAAATGGCAGCTGAGTGAGCGACGAAAGACAGTGAATTACAAGGGGTTTGCAAGGAGCAAAATTCCCTTGACCTTTCTGGAAAGAAACCGTTATGTTCAAGAGACCCAGAGATTGGACAGATTAAGGCCCGGAGATATGTCTGAAGAATCCTGCATTGTGTGTCGGAGGTACCCGCCGTTCTCCTACTTTACTAATCGAGTCGGGAAGGAGCAGCAGCCGCTGTGGAACCGTCCTTGGCTGAAAGAACAAAGTAGCAACAGAGAAATCAAAACAGCCGGTGAGTTGGGGAGACAAATACAAGACCTGTCTTTGTTGAAGCCAAGGTTCCTAAGAAGCAACATTGTAAACCGAGCGCTAGAACTGGTGATGAATGTTTGAACTTTGAAAGGATACGATATCGTTGACAGAGTGGCCCGGCACCACGTGTGTGCTCAAACAAAGGTCTCTGTAAGGTATCCAGCCGAAAGGTCTGAGCCCAGTGGAGGTGGACCAGGGGTGATTGTAAATCACCCGAGAAATTGTGCATGTGAAAATCCAGAGAAAAGTGGGTCTGATCCTGGTGGAGGGGTACCCTGGGGGAACAGTAAATAACACACGAAATTGTGCATGTGAAATCCTGAGAAGAAAGGAACTTTGGTGTTTGTTTGTCACAACAGGCCCTGTGAAATAATAGACTTTGAAATGCAAAGAGACTTGGGCACAGAAGGCCCTGATGCTGCGGTTTTGAACTGCATCCTCATTCCAGAGAAGCCAGAGTGTGTGCTAAGTTCGATTTTGCTGACTTGTCCTGTGCTGAAAACAAAGGGAAGGGGAGCCAATGGCTCAAATATCATTACATATCATTTCTTGAACACTTTTCTTTTGCATAACATTGTTTCCCACACTATTTGTATTTAGAAGTAAGGATTGGCAATTGGTTTATTAGTATAGGCCCTTTTATTTTGACAAGACCCTACTAGGATGGCATTATTATTGTTTGATGGTCATAGCTTTCTCCCATCTTTAGATTTAGAATTAGATAGGCATTTTACCAACCCATTTGAAAGTTCAAAAAACACCCTTGAACTATGATCACTTTTATCTGTCTTACTGTTTGATGCCATCCCTTCATTACATGTGGTGTCAGGAGTGAGATGTGACTCAATTGAGACAAATTGGGGGACCCTAAAATTCCAGAAGCTTAGTCATAGAGCCTAAGATCCCTCTATCACCACAAAAGAATCCATAGGCTTTGATATCTGCAGCAGTAAAGAAGCTACTATCCCTACAGGGAAAGAGTAATGATTCCCACAGACTTAGTCCTAATACCCCCCTGCAGAGTGTTATATAAGATTGGCTCCAAAATCTGGTCTGGCCTGGAAGTTCGGTCTGGATGTCCTAGCTGGCACCATAGATCCCAATTTATGGGGAAACAAAAGGTTCTCCTACAGAACCATGGCGAAACTCCATTTGAATTGCATTGTGGGGACAAAATAGCAAGGGCTCTATTTCACCGTTTTACAGAAAGTGAACCAGAATAAACTGAGAGAGGTAGCTGAGGCTTTGGAGAAGCCGTTGAACCATCTACAACTGAGGCAAAGACAGAAGAAGAACCTAGAAGAAGAACCTAACACCCTTCCCGATCTAGCCTTCGCATAGCAAAATGATCCAGCACTCGCAGAGGCTTTCTTCCAGGTGATTCCTGAAGGGAAAGGATTGGAGAAGGGAAGTCCTGTTTTCCTACAAAAGCAAGGATTACTGTATAGAAAGGAAACTTCCAGAGAAGGCCTAAGTAAAACTCAGTTAGTAATGCCCAAAACCCATCGAAAAATCATGTTAGAGATTGCACATTTTCATTTGACAGGGGGACACTTAGGACAATCTAAGACCCAGGGGCACATCAGTGGGAAGTGTTTCTGTCCAGGTATCCATGCTGACATAAAGAACTTCATTCAGACATGTGAAATATGTCAGAAAACCTGTATGCATATTCTCTTACCTGCCCCTGTAAACCCTTTAACATTAATAGAAGTGCCTTACTCCCAAATTGGGATAGATATTATTGGGCCATTGGATACCTCTAGACTGGGTAACAGATATGTCCTCGTAATCGTTGATTATACTACCCGATATCCAGAGGTGTTCCCCCGTATGGAACAACACAACACAAAACATTTTAGAACACCTATTACCATTTTCTTCCAGGGTTAGTTTCCCCAAGAAAATTCGAATGGATCAGGGATCCAATTTAATGAGCAAACTCATGGGTGAAGTCAAGGAATTGCTCCATATTTCCACCTTAAGAACCTCAGTTCACCACCCTCAAATGGACGGATTGGTAGAAAGACTTAACAAAACCCTTAAGATGATCTTGAGAAAGTTGGTAGACAAGCATCGGAAAGACTAGGATCATATGATTCCCTGGGCCCTATTAGCAGTAAGAAAGACCCCTCAGGCGTACACCGGATTCTCCCCTTTTGAACTGCTATATTGTAGACCACCAAGAGATGTCCTAGACAAGCTCTGGGAGATCTGGGAAGAGAGAGAAGAGGCACATATTCCTCTCTTACAAACAGCTACTCAATTGCGAGAGCATATGAAACTTGTTCGAAATCTAGTCTATACTCAAATTGAAAAAGCCCAAGCCCAACAAAAGTCCACTTACGACAAGAAGGTAAACTTAATATCTTTTTCAGTAGGACAAAAGGTACTAATCCTCTTACCTACCTCTGAAAATAAACTTGTTTCAAAGTGGCATGGGCCATCTAAGGTACTAGAGTAAACAGGGACCTGTACCTATAAAATATCCCAACCTGATAGGAAGCAAAAGACTCACCTTTAAAATGTAAATCTCTTAAAGGAGTGGAAAGAAAATCCTTCCGCAACCACTGCCTCGATACTGTCTTGTTTGGTCCCGGAGGAAACAGATACTTTCGAGTTGATTCCCCAAGAGCTATCTAGACAAAAGCAGGAAGACTTAAAATATTTGGTCACAACATTTCCCGATGTATTCTGTGAGAAACCAGGGAGAGTGCACAGCACTTATCATTATATCAGAACTTCAAAGGGAAAAGTGGTCCACTTGATACCATATAGACTCCCGGAAGCCCAAAGACAGATAGTGGTAGAGGAAGTGAAAAAAATGCTGATGGCAAACATTATCAAACCCTCTTCAAGCCCATGATTCTCCCCTATTGTGTTCGTCACTAAACCTTTCCTGAAGGCTTTGCATAGACTTCTGGCAGGTGGACGCCATCTCCGACTTCAATGCTTATCATATGCCATGCATTGACAAATTGATTGATAAACTCATAAATGCCACCTTCCTATCAACCCTAGAGTTAACAAAGGGGTATTGGCAGGTCCCAGTATATGGAAATGATAAGGACAAGACAGCTTTCTCAATGCCCCTGGGACTATTCCAGTTCAAAGTCCTCCCTTTTGGCCTACACATGGCCCCCATAACTTTCCAACGGCTTATGGACAGGATATTACAGCCCTACTCCGATTTCTGTGGGGTTTATATTGATGACATAGTCATTTATAGTAATACTTGGGAAGACCATCTTTTCCATCTCTTTACTATTATGAGAGGCATCAGAGAACTGACTTAACTGCCAATCCATCCAAATGTCAGCTGGCACAATCAGCCATGAAATATCTCGGCTTCTTTGTAGGGAATGGCAGTGTCCAGTCTCAACGAGAAAAAGTCAAAGCTGTCGCAGATACCCCCACGCCTAAGAGTAAGAGAGACCTCAGAGCATTCTTAGGATTAATTGGTTATTTCCGTAGGTTTATCCCTAATTTCTCAGACAGAACAGCTAGGTTGACAGACAAATTAATGAACGCTGAACCCCCGAAGATTCACTGGACTGACGAAGATGATGTATGTTACAAAAACTTAAAACAAACCCCATGCCAGAACCCGATCCTAAACGTAGTAGATTTTTTGAGAGAGTTTGTTTTATAAACGGATGCCTCTATTCGCGTTTTAGGAGCAGTTTCATCACATATTGTGATAGATTGGAACACCCTATCCTATTAATGAATCGAAAAATTCTCCCCATGTGAAAAAAACGACTCTGTGTTGGAATTAGAGGCCCTTGCCATGAAATGGACCATCACCCATCTAAGATACTATATCCTCGGAAGGAAGTTTGCATTCGTCACAGATAATTCTCCATTAGTGTGGATAAGCCAACAAAAGGACTCTAACCCTCAAGTCATGCAATGGTTCTTAGACATGCAACCCCACTGTTTCACTGTGGAGCACCAAAAAGGTAAAGACCAGGGGAGCGTTGATTTCCTTTCTCAGTTTCTCTGTGAAACAGATGCAGCTAGATCATTCAGGGGAAGGGTATTTGAGAAACCAGAAGGTGTCTAACCCACTAGCCCCCGGGGATCTGTCATCCACGTGGCCAGGACACATCCGTAGCACTTTAATATCGGCAGTCACACCAGCCAGCTTCTCCAGTGTCACTGTGAGAGGCCCCGAAGACCCACCTGCACTGAATCCATAGTCTGCATCCACTAATGGCCTAGCCAACCTAGATAAAAGAATTGCCTACCCATATCAAAGACATAGGTCTGCTCTAATGGATACTTAACACACCTCCGCCGACATAGTCCACCTAAACGACAGCCATAGACCAGGATGAAATGTATATCGTCCATCTACCTGCACTGACATAGTCGACTTATAAGTATATATACTAAAAGTAGCAGAGGCATAGCCAAGATTGTCTAAAAAGTGGGGTCTAAAGTTATTATAGTTGGGCAGACTGCAGTGACATTAACATAGGTAAATGCCCACACAGCGTTGCTGAGTTGGCATTTATAGATTTTGGGTGGGCCTTGCACGTTCAGGCCATACCCTGTCTACGCCTTTGACAATTAGTAGGACAGAATATGCAACTAAAGCATGGAGGTGTTTATGAAAAGTCGGTGTTAGCATTGTTTGAAGTGATTGGTTGAATCCTGGAGTGGGACAAAGGATATCACGAACTTAAAAGGACATTTGAGAGGAAAATTGAGAATTGGCGCAATCATTTTCTGCATTTGGCTAAATCAAAATCATATTCATTTGTACCAGAGATGTTATATGATTGCAAGAAAAAAGAAAAATAGAGTGGAATAACTCTATTAAGACTGGTGCTCTCAGTTTGCCCTTATAGTAGGGACCTTCCAATTCCATGCTATAATTACTTCCAATTCCATGCTATAATTACTGTATTTACGTAAAAATTCAATATAGACATAGTCTGTCGTTTTCTCAAAAAAATGTAATATTTATTGCTTATCGATTAATGTTCTTATCACTCCTGAATATTCATTTTCATATTCAAAGTGGATGGGCTTGAAGATACTGGCTATAATATTGTGTACGTTAGCCAATGCATTTCGGTTAATTTAACCTTCGTCAGGGCCGTACAATGATTTTGATATGCCCAATCTATCGCTGTTACAAAACAATAATTCAACACAATGCAGGAACAGTCATTGCACAATCAATTCAAAATCAAACGTATATGAGCACACATACCAATTCCAAGATGCGTTCCAACGGTATAGGAGTAGTTGTAAGAGTGGAAAGAAAAAGAAACAAGAAACATAATCAGAGATTTGCAATAGGACTGTTGTGGATGTCCTTAGGGTAGCGTATAAACATGTGTAATCAATCAAATGTACCTTATAATCCATAGGACACTAATGTTCGTTATGGACCAGTCCAGTCTGAGTAATCAATCCTGTTAAAATTATGTGAAAAAGGTATCAGAATGCAGTCTATCTTTAAACCTGTTCTGATCTGGAACGCGAAAAATCTGCTTGCCGTTACTCAGCAGAAACGCTCCTACAATGTCAAACGCTGCAGCAGGAGTGCGAGCGCGATTGACAAGGGCGGTATTTATTGGTTACCATGGTGATACCAAGGTGTCGCGTGGATGCACGTACGCCTTGGGTCCCGCTTCTGTGCAAGCACAAGAGGCGGGACTGTCACCATGACTACTAGACGCTTGTTAACGTAGTGTCGGGTTATTCAAGAACATACGCTCAGTGCGTTAAGGGAAAGCTTAGTATCTGTAGAATGAGAATGTCTCGCCTGTGTTGGCAGAGAAGCCTATTGTTTACGTAATAGGTAGCCAAAAGGCCATGCTGGGTGGAAAGTGTGTGCGAGGTATTTAAAGAGATACACTACTAAAAAATATGGGTGCAAGTTGCACTCGAGCCTCACAAAGGCGAGCAATGAAAAACGTTGTTTAAGAGGAACAAGGTGTTTGTGAAGTACTTAATATCATACACATACTCATTTAACTGTGGTATGGATGTCTGAGTACTTTGTGTTGTCGCATGTACACATCAACTAGGGTAGATTTTCTGTGTGTAAGGGCCCCCACCCAAGGTGGCAGCACCTGAAGAGGATCCCAAAAACATTCTAAAATAATGGGAAAAAATAAAAGAACAATTCAAGATCAACAGTCAAAATTCTAAATACTAATTTTCAAAAGGTGGTTTCACTCATAAGAAGCACATATAATGTATTTCTTCATTCAATCCCCTGGGTCTCAGAGAGCCGAGATGATCTATCCAAAATGTTTCTCGTTGGTCGAGTCTTTTTTGTAGATTTTCATACTTGTTGTATTTCTGGACCACTTCCAAAATTAAGAATCTGATCTGTGCCAAATTGACCTTGTAGGAGCGTTTCTGCTTAGTAACGGTAAGCAGCTTTTTCGCGTTCCAGATCAGAACAGGTTTAAGGATTGACTGCATTCTGATACCTTTTTCACATAATTTTAACAGGATTGATTATTCAGACTGGACTGGTTCATAACGAACATTAGTGTCCTATGGATTATAAGGTACATTTGATTGATTACACAGGTTTATATGCTACACTAAGGACATCTACAACAGTCCTATTGCAAATCTCTGATTATGTTTCTTGTTTCTTTTTCTTTCCACTCTTACAACTACTCCTATACCGTTGGAACGCATCTTGGAATTGGTATGTGTGCTCACATACGTTTGATTTTGAATTGATTGTGCAATGACTGTTCCTGCATTGTGTTGAATTATTGTTTTGTAACGGCGATAGATTGGGCATGTCAAAATCATTGTACGGCCCTGACGAAGGTTAAATTAACCAAAATGCATTGGCTAACGTACACAATATTATAGCCAGTATCTTTAAGCCCATCCACTTTGAATATGAGAATGAATATTCAGGAGTGATAAGAACATTAATCGATGTGCAATAAATATCACTTTTTTTTGAGAAAATGAAGGACTGTGTTTATATTGAATTTTACGTAAATACAGATATTATAGCACGGAATTGGAAGGTCCCTACTATAATGGCAAACTGAGAGCACCAGTCTTAATAGAGTTATTCCACTCTATTTTTCTTTTTTCACATATTTTGGTCCTTATGCCTTAGGACCTTCATCAGACTGGTAGCCCCAGGCTAAAACTTGATTAATGAATACTAAATGAATCACGATTGATTAAAACTACAGTAACAGGACGTGGTGCCCACCTTCAACCTCTTTATATGATTGCAAGAAACCTCAATCCTATTTGGCTCTATGTCCTTCTCGAAACTTACATAGATCATATTACTCTTTCGTATTAATCATCTTCCTATTATCTCTGTGTTGAGACCTGCATTAAAAATACCTCAGCAAAGGAGATATTGTCGCATTTGCCAGAATGTTAGCAAATTAGAATCTGCGAGGCACGTGATGACTGCATGTCCAGAATTAGCTTCCATCTACATTAAATATCTGGGTGAATATGTAGATAATCTTGATTCCATTAAAAATGTGTCATTCTGGCGGTACTGTATGAATTCCAAAAGCAACACTTGGCACTGTATAGAGTTTGGCTTTCAGTAATTAAAAAGTTGGCTGAGATTGACCTATGCCAAAACTGTATCCCATCTATGCCAAATGCATAGGGTACCAAAACCAAGGGCACAGCTCATCCACACTGAAAACACGGCATACCTACACTGACAGCAGGCCTACACCAGACCCATGCCCCATCTACGCCAAATATATTGCCCACTAACGCGAAAGGCACAGCTCACCTGCACTGAAAAGACAGCACATTTGCTACATAGTGGTCGATGGATGGGATTGCTGGAATTACCGGCACTGGTAGTACCGGTGCTGGTGATTCCAGCATTTATTTGCTGGTAGGGGCCAGATCTCCTGGAAGGTCTGGCCTGCTAGTAGATCACTGCCCTCACCGGCAAACTTGTTCCCCGGTCCGGAACAAATGCCGGTGCCATAATTACCAGCATTTTTTCTGCCATTTTTTCCAGACTGGGGAATTTATAATGAGCCCCATATTCTACCTATGCAGAAGATATAGCCCTTAAACACCAAGTGAATAGTGAACCCACACTGAAAACACAGCATATGCGCGCAATCATAACTCAGCAAGACTGGCATATTACACACAAACCACACGCATAGCCCACCTACACTGATGTCATAAACCACGAACAGTGAATGCATAGCTCACTGATACAAAGTGACCTCCTGGTACAGATGACGCTGGAGTCTCAGTTAGGTGATATAGCTCTTTACTAATTTACAAGTAGTTAGCGGCAGGTACATTAGGGACTCAAGTAGGATACATACATAAGGAGCCATCCATCGGCACCCTCTCTTACAGTCAAGTCCCACATCAACTAACACTCCTGGAACACACTGCACACAACATTCCCTCAGCACTCAGTATCCAGGCATTCATAACATTCCAAGTTCTCATGGCAACAGGAGGGAAGAGACATACACACCAATAAAACCCAAACCATGTACTGCCCTTAACACCACACAATATCACCTGGAGGTACACATCAAATAGACCCTCACCATACACACTCCATTCCATCTTCAGGGAGAATGGCTCCCAGCACAACAAAACCTACACCATCCTCAACAGTGGGATAAAGTGCACAAACAATGCCCCTTCACTGATCTACTGAGTAAAGGAAAGGCACCCATAACTGAAAAATCAATGCCACACATTACCCTTGAATAACAAGCTCCAAGCCCCACAAGCCAAACTCAAACTTCACACTTCCAGTCCCAAACAACTTCACCTCAACTCTGCAGCACGCCCGTCCCCCCCAACAAAAGACAGGTGCTCCTGCCATAAACACAAGAGGCACACCCCAAACCAAAGCTCTTTTATACAGAGCGTCACATGACGGCTGGTTATCTTTTCTTCCAGGAGAACAAGGAGGTGCGGCTGCCAGTCTGTCGATGGATCTTCGCAAGCTGAATAAGTGACGCAGGGTACCGATCCAACACCCTCCTGACAGTATCCAACAGGACAGGGCTGAACCAGCTCCCAAGGCCACGGGACGGCGCTTCTCTGATTATCGTGACGTCAGGACAGTGTAAACACTGACAGAGAAGGCCAGGTGATAAGTCCGATGCCAGCTGAGGATGACTGATAGCAAGGCGAGATGGTTGCAGATCGACATGATAGTAGCTTCAGAAGGAATTTAAAGAAGATGATGTCCAGGGCACAGATACCGGCAGGAAACAAGGCAGGTGAAGGCCAGGAAGGAGAAGGGAAGGCGGACCCACCAGGGAAAAGAAGGGCCTAGGAGGAGAACAGGACCCAAGCTAACCCCAGGACCCAAACCCCCAGAAAACCAGAAGAGGAACAGGGAAGGACCCAGGAAGTAATCAGGCAGGGAACAACAGGGAGACCCAGGCTAGAGCAGGCAGCAAGGCCGGAAAGGATCCCACAGGACGAGTAAGGATTCGGGCAGCAGGTAAGCAGAAGGCACAGGGGAGCACAGGCAAGGCAGGCAAACCCCAGGAGTGAAGAACACGGCCAGGAAACCAACCGCATTAAGACGCGTTGGATTCCTGCCTGTGGAGCCCTAAAATAGCCCGGGGGCCAAAACGAGGCTTGAACCTCAAGCCCCTGTCACTGCGCACGCGTGGAGCGTCGAAATCTGACGACTGCACATGGGCAGAACACCAACAATGGCGGCGCCCAGGGAGCCGGGAACCCGGACCGGGGGCCCCTGGCGAAGACACCAGCGTGGATGGAGTCTCCAGGAGGGAGACCGCCGGACCCGAGGACCTCGACCCCTGGACCAGGTAAGTGGCGTGACAAGCTCCACCACATTACTGGTCTCCGTATTAATCTTTCACTGCGGCACAAACTAACAAAAGGCAATGCCCAATGCAAAACCACAGTGTGACAGCAACACACCAAGACGCTTGGGATCTTCAAACCCAGTCACACATTAGCATTCTATTGTGACATCACTACATTCCACTCACCTTCCTGTCCATGATATCATGACCCATAACTCAAGTTACAACATCTCTCCCCCGTTACCAACAAAACAAGGGAAACCACCAACACAAACAAGAAACTTTGCACGCAATCCACATGTGGCCAGCACATTTTCCGCCGCCTAATATCCCAGGCCGCCGAGACTTGTAATGTCCTTGTTGCACTGTGATCTCAGGCGGCAGAGACAGTGTTAGAGTCCGGCGGTAACCCACCAGTAGCACCCGCGGGTTACTGCCAGGCTTGTAACGAGGCCCACTAACTCCACTTCCTCCTTCCAACAAAAACCCCACACACACACACAAAATGTTTGGATACCATTCACCTCACTCAACACGCCCTGACTGTAACGAACAGTAACACCAAACTACAGAACCCACCACCCAGCATTCTGTAAGCTACCACAACTGTAACCAACAGTTGAAAAATGCACCACACTCAACACGACCTGCCTGTAACCAACAGTCACACCAAATTACAGAACCCATCCAACATTCTGTGAGCTACTACAACACACACCCAGAGAACACGAAAGGGACAACACAACAATATTCTAAATACTACAACAAAATGAAAACACAACATGTATTTATAAGAAACACTATAGAGGGAAAGTAGATTGCCAAACACATTGCGTAATGTCCAACAGCACCCGCACCGACACGTCCATGGCAGGACGCTCCCTGAAACAAGAACACCTGCCACATAAAATGTCACCGAAAATATCAAAAGCAGGAAAGACATCGCTGGCGCAAGTCTCTGTTGCCCACATGAAAAGAAGAAAAAAAACGTTTGATCAAAATACATGGCAGCAAACAGTTCACTATAATGGGGTTCTCAGGGGCCTCAACATAAACACTAAAGCTATGTCCAGCAGGCCACAAAACAAACATTTACCCATGACCAACACCAATTATAAAATACACTAACCCTGAGGTCACAACACATACCACAAACAACAAAATCACCAGTCTCCCCCAAACATCTGCAAGACGCGATCCTACACCTCTGTCGATATGCTGAAATTTTTACCATGCAGGGTGGCCGTATTTAACCCCCATGCAGAACCCTAGCTGTGCAGATGCCACACACTTGAAAAATGGCAACTTGCCACTCCAAACCCCAACACCTTATAAGTCCTAGGACACCATCCATCTCGCCAAAGTTTTCCTCACGCCTCCTTGGAAACAGAAGTGCCTTTCCTGGAATCCACACTTCCAAATACGCTCCACTTAGTATCCATAACCCTGCTGGAAACAGTTGATCCGGCCACACCAGAACAACAGTGTTGGTTCTTACCGGCCTCCTGCGCTCTCACTGCACTCTGAGTGCAGTATCTCCTGCTGCACACCATCCCATTTACCAGAGAGTGCTGCAACTCCGTGATGCCTCACGACATTTCCACACGGAGCTGACGTTCCAAATCGCTCCTGAAGTCTTGCTGTGCTGCCATCTGCACAGCGCCAAAACATACTCCAGGTCTCCATGCAAACATGTTGTTTCAATAACACCTCAGCAACGTGAGGCGCTTAATTCCATACCAACGCTCCCAGGGATCTTCTGTTCAGGTGGCCAGGGAAGGCCCATCACTTTGGATTCCGACCATGGGGGTGGACAAGTGAGGAAGGATCACCTGAGTGGAGGGTCCTTGAGGATAGGTGAGAGCGTACCCAAATGCAAGACAGGTTATCCCCCCTTTCCTGATACTGACCTCCCCCCCCTTAGCCTTAATGGGCTAATGCCAATCTCATCCCATCCTCCCTGTAGTTTTCCTTCAAGTACTGAGAAGAAGAGGCAACTAGGAGTAGTGCAAATGTCCTATTATAAACACCACTCTAGTACTGGGACAAAGAAGAGTGGTCTGGAGGCATGTTGCAATGAAGATCAGGCATGTTACACTAATAGGCTTAAGCAGGGTCAGGCAATTGAGTCTACTTTGCTTCACCTGCAGCCTGTTAGTAATAGAAGAGAGTATAAATGGTGAAGTTCAGAAGCACATGAGGAGGGCAGCAGCAGAAATAAAAGAGAGACGTGGAGTTGGCATGCTGAGGAGCAAGAAGCTGAGACGCTGACACGCCGACAAAGTACCCAAGAGTCTTGCCGAAGTGAGTGTGCAGGTCTGGGTACCCTTGTGAGGGAAGGCGTACAGCAGGTGCTGCCATGGAGCAGAGGCGGAGCCAAACACGAAAGCCAGTGTATGCTGAGTGGAGCACCTGGGGAACTGGTGAGTTGGGGTATCCACTCAGGGAAAAGCTGTCGAATGGAGCTGCAGAGACCCGTTAAGTGTCGGGAGACAATGGAAAGGCCGAAGCGCTCCAAGGGACTGTGGAAATGGTAACGGTCCACGAAAGCAGTGAAATACTGCATTTACTGAATACCGAACTGTGTGCAAAGTGCTATTGACGCAAGTACAACCTAACCTACAAACTGAATTTACTGAAATATTGAACTTTAAAAAATCTGTTATGGAATGTGGTTGCTGATTGCGTGACCTGTAACGGGTGTACTGTGTGGACTGACAACATGCGCCTAGACTGGAAACCACTAATTATTGCAAAAGCAGCAAAGAGGTGTGCCATTGGTGAAGCTAGCTAAAGGAGGGGCCAAACAGAACCTGTATTCTCTTGTTAACTTGTGAAAAAAGGGAACAACCTAACTGCTCCGAATTAATGCTGGGGAAGGGCACCATGAGAACTGAGTATTTATCTTGGGGAAGGGAATCCCAAGATCACAGTGGTGTGTGAATTTGATTGCATTTGAACTTGGGGAAGGGAAACCCAAGACCCTCTTTTCGTGAACTGTGATGCCTGTAAACCTACAGAATGTAACTTCAGAACTTGATCAAACCCTTGGGAAACAGAGTTACACTGGAACTTAAGTGAACTTGAAACAGATGAACTTAAATTTCCATTAGCTGAACATTTATTTTTGAACACTCATATTTAATTGAGAACCTTTCCCCCACTAGGTTTTGGTGTAGTGTGAGGACAAGCATATGTTTTGACACAGAAAGACTTTTGCTTGGACTTATAGACATAGACATGCCTTAGATTCCTTAAGGTAGGGAAAACCCCACCATAGCATAAGGTTAGTTAGGCGTTCCCCATCCTGATCATCAATAAAGCTTTCTTTAAATATATCTCTGTGGTCTGTGTCCTCTCTCTTGATACCATGCATGTCTCACAGGCCCCGCCCTCCCTCCTGTGGCAACTTCACATGGATTGCCCGCCCTGACAGTTACCTCAAGGCTGTTCAGCCTGGGCCTCGACCCGAGCAATGGCTGCTCCTGCACTACCTGGCCTGCCGCGTAGCCCCAGACCAACTCTTTCTGGTCCAAAGGGCAGCTTGCACCTTCTTGCACGGATCTGAGTCTTGGAGGGCAGTGTCCTGTCTTCCTACTGCCCCCTCCTCAGCACCAAAGACCACCTCGCCGTCACACATCAACACTCCAATGTGACATTGCTACATTCCACTCACCTTCCTGTCCATGACATCATGACCCATAACTCAAGCTACAACACCTCTTACTACATTCCCGGGCATTCAACACCCCAACTACTCAAAACCTGGGTGTCCAATACCCCACCACAACTAGGCAGGTATGTGTCCAACACCTATCACAGACATGGATGTCCAACACCCGAGACGGCACGTAGTTAGGTCCTAGCTCAAATCAACTAACACTACACTACAACACACACGCACACACACTCCAGCCGCCTCAAACTGAACTGAACTAACGGTTCGCTACGCCAAAAGCTACATTAACAACACACGACAAACTGCACCAACACAGCTGTTTCCCAACACAGTTCTGGTCCCTTGGGTTCTTCAACCAGCTCGTTGCCAATGTTACTAAGAGACCTCTTGGTACAGATGACACTGGAGTCTCATGTAGGTGATGTAGCTCTTTACTAATTTACTGGTTACAAGTTAGACACAGGTGCATTAGGGACACAAGTAGGACACATACATAAGGAGACATCTACCAGCACCCTCTCTCCCAGTACAGTCTCACTTCACTGACACTACTGGAACACACTGCACACAACATTCTCTCAGCACTCAGTATCCAGGCATTCATAACATTCCAAGCTCACATGGCAACAGGAGGGGAGGCACATCCAAGATACAGCACGCACCTGAAATGAAAACACAGCACAGCTAAACTGATAAACCCCATCCTTGTACCTGGAAGGATGGCTCACGTATTAAATGAGACGATTGCTTCAGAACCTTGCAAGTAGGTATCCCTATAGGGCCAGCTCAGCCTTTCATGCTTCTGAGTTTGATGCATTGAGGATCAATGAATCGGGTAACATAAACAGCTATAAACTAAAGCTTAGAATGGGGAGAATTCCAGCATGAAGCTCAACATAAAACCTAATATTATTTCACTGGCATGTTTCCACCTACATTGAAAGCATATGCAACATAGACTACAACTGTAGCCCACCAACACTGGAATAGGTCCCACCCTTTCCCCCTCCACACCCACTTATCTATTCTCCTTGCTCAGCAGAATTATACTGTTGATGTTTCTCGTCAATTATTGCTCTTTATAGCACACTGATAACTCTTTCATGGTCTCTTGATGCTTTGGGACCTTCTAGAAAATGGCTTTGGTTTAATTAGAAGAATTGGAATGCCATGAAGGAACCGAGTTAAGTGTGTTTTTATGTGAGTGGCTTGGTAAAAAGGCATACAATATACAATCAGTCCTGTATCACCAACAGTCCACAGGTGCATTTTACCATGCATGTTCATGATGCCCATCCCCACAATATCTATCAATAAAGCCACTTTAAAGCATCTGTCCATGAACCCTGGTCCCACAATATCTGCCAATACTGTGACTATAAAGTAAATATTCAGAATGCTTGTGTCCATTTCATGATGCTAGCGACCACAATATATGTCAGCATTGCCACTGTAAAACCCGTTCATGATGTCAATTCCCATAATATATGTAGGGTTGACCACTATAAAACAATGTATTAATACTGGTACTCACAATATATGCTCTTATTTCCTGTCTGAACACTTCCATGCAACATGTGCCTATAGCATATGCCAGCACTGCCATTATTTAGGTAGCATACTGCTTAAATAGGTCTGCCCTGTGAGCGAGGATGGGTCAATCATTGCATGAGGGCTAGATGTGACAACCTGACTTGAAAGATGTAGAGATCCGATGGTGTTAGTGTGTGCAGCGGAGAGAAATACTCGCTAGTATCACCTGCAGTGTATGAATAGCTAATCAATGTGTGTATTATAAGGAGGAAAGTAGAATTGTGAGAAGGTTAGTGATAACCTGCCCTGAATGTCATTGGCATATTTAAGGCAAAGGGCCCATAAACAAGATTGTCAGAGGGCCCTGGGTGGGTGTGTCATGGAGGTAGGAATTACGGTGAGCAGTGTCCACAGTGGTTGTGAATGCAACAATGGATATTTGTAGGGGTATATGTTTCAATTTGTTACATTTTCTTTTTTATTTGTTGGGGTTGTGTGTTAAGGGTGTCATTCTTTGGCTAAAAATATGGTCGGTTATGACTAACAATGTCTGACTATAAAGCCTGAAAATGTTTGAAAAACATTTATTTCATGGCAGAGGGCAGTAAATCGAATTCATTGCCGAGGGGGTCAATTTTTGTAAATAATGGGTTGAAATGGTTAATTTATTAAGCATAATGCTTTGTAAATGTTGGTAAACTGGCATAGAATGTCCAATCAGTTTAGTATAACCATCAGTACCCAAGAGCATGTTCAACATTCCCTGCCCTCAATGTATGACAGCAAAACCATTGCAAAGCACCATGTTCAGATTCCTCTGCCCACAATATTTGCTATCACTGCCATTGTAAAGCCAATGCTTATAATGCCTATGTCCACCTTAGATATGCAAGTACTGCCACTGTAAACCACTTTCATGATGCCTTTGCCCACAATATAGGCTAGCACCAACATTGGAAAGCACAAGTTCATAAAGCCTGTGCCCACATTTCATTTTAAATGCCAGCATTTCTAATCAAACCACTTTGATAATGCTGCAGCCTGCAATATATGTCAGCATGGCTCCTGTAAAACACGTTCATGATGCTGTGGATCGCAATACATGTCAGCTTTGCCACTGTAAAGCACTTAAATGGTGCTTGTTCCCATAATATATGGAAACATTGCCACTCTAAATATAATACTGCTGTTGTCCACAATATTTGTAATTATCACCAGAGAAAATAATTTCATGAAGCCTGTGCCCAAGTATATGTCAGCACTGTCACTAATTACAGTGTCACAACATTGAATCGCCTTTGCCCCCGGCACACGCACACATGCACGTAAACCGCCACATACACACAAGTGCATTCACGCCCACATCCATGATCCACACATATGGCATAAACACACACGCTCACAGCCACCTACACCTTAAACACACACATAGAGTGATAAGGCTCTACAGAGAATGGCTATGGCTTCTGATAATAAACAGGTAAGAGAGTAACATTTGAGCAGGAGACATTTGGAGAAATACTATTTATTTTTGTTTTCAAGACTGACAGACTAAAAAATCAATCTACTTATTGCTCAGACAGCAGAACATTTCCCCGCCCTGACACAATCTCTCCTGTTACCATTAAGGACAATCTTTCTCACAAACAAGAAGTAAAGATAGAGAAAAAAGGTACAGCTAGTTGTTCTTAAAGGAGACCTATTGAAACATAGGTAGTGCAGGACAAGCAACAGACCAATCTAAGCTTCACAATGTACTGAGCATATTGCTGGACACCTGAAGTGAAATAGGAAATAAGGTCATAGAACAAGACAGCCAACCCAGAACAGATGGCACAGTTGGGGCATTACTGAAGGAGATGTCCATGTAGACCCATGCATGTACCGATATCCATTTGTATGCATGCATTCTCAACCACTAGTGAACACAAGTGATAATATGTTTGATTAATAATTGACAGAAAATGGCATCACCAAAGTGCCTTTCCTCACCATCAGTTGAGTCTAAACTCTTCCACGTATTCGGTTTGGCTCGCATCAGTGTTATTTCTCCATCAGCCTGGTCTGTATTAGGGCACAGTCTTATACAAACAAACACACAAGGCTGACGCTAAGCAGGGGAAGGCTGTGATGCTGTCCAGGGCCCCACACTGAGGGGGTATCCACAGACAGCAACTGCCGCAGCATGCCAATGGCCATTGAAATGACCTCTTCCGGCTATAAGGTTCTTGGTTCTCTCCTGCCCATGCCGAAGGTTTGCCCAATCCACCGCCCAGTGAGGCCCTGGAGATAAGTCCTCTCCCCCTGCCCATCTATGGCCCCGCAGAATAGGCCCTGTGGGTGCTAGAGGCATTGCTAGGGGTTGCTGGGGGGAGCGTGGGGGACGGGGTTATAGCCCCGGGTCTTTTGGATGGAGCCCCAGATAGAAGCTCAGGGGCTACAGCCAAAAGGCGGGCTAGTCCGGGGACAGTTCTGACATTAGCGTAGCCCCAGTTCTTTTACAGGCCTTGCAACACCCTGATCATCTCTCGAATACTTACTACTCTCGGTGTTCTTGGCAGATATAATTTAAATGCGATGGGCTCTGTTAGTGATGGTGTGTTTGCATAACCATTGTTTCTGACCAGTTTGTTTTAAAGTTTTGATAATAAAACTGTGATGGGTGAATGTGTTTTATTAATGTCCCGTAAAGCTGCTGTTACTACCAACACATGTTCCCTTTAAGACAACTAAAATGTGTCACAAAAAACAAATGTAAGCTGTCTTACTTATATGTGTGTGTACTCATTTGATACACTAAAAACCATTTCTTTTTTTAAGGAACGTCACATTTTAAAGACATCATCTATGGAGTTTGTCTACGCCAAACAATGACTACAGCCAAGTGACGTTTTCACACAATGTTTAGTTTTGTGCATTTAAGTGTTGAAAGTACCTTGTCAAAACTCAAGGGACATTTTTTAGCCTCACACTGATTGGCATTCGGGTACTTGTAGTATTTGTTTCAATATTGGTAAAATAAAAGTTCAATCATACTCATTTGCTTAGCACATTTCTATAATTATACATTTGCCAGAGAGATGTATTATGATTTCTGTACTGTTTAAGTTATCTCTAAGAAACTGAGTATACTTGAAAAGTACGCAACACATACGTCTTCCAAGTAGAGGTGGGAAGATATGTAGTCAAGTGCCTTAGTTGTAGACTGGTCTCAACCCTGCTTCATTTAATTTCATTGTGTCTGACCAGCCACAATTGGAAGTCTCAAGAAGTGATCCAGTTCATAATATTCCCTGTTTAAAGAAAGCCTCACTCGTGGTATTGCTGCATATATAACAGTGTTCATTCATATATTGCACCTCAGAAAGAATATTTGCATCTGGGCTTGCTCATGGCAAGGTCTTGTAATACAACTTCCAATTACCCCCTCAAATCTCAAGACTGGTGTCACTCATTCCCTGCGAAAAACTTTTCAGTGATGTCCCAGTGATGTCCGTACATATGCAAATGTTGGGCCTGTAAGAGAATGTCATCTGGTGAGTGTGGGAAAGCCATTGCTTTTTTATTTCTATGAACATAAAATGATGTGTTTCATTCTGTTACTGAAAGAGGTGGGCTGGTAATCAGTCCCCCTTTCATAAACAGATCAACGCCAAATGCATAGTGCATCCAAGTCCCTTTGCTGTACCAGTCTCCTGCCATATGCAGCCCTGATCTATATAGCGTCACATGGAATGTTCAAAGGTCACATGTGCATCCCTGACAACTGCTGTGACACAAAGTCATTGTGACCACAGGTTCATTTTATTTTAGTTCAACTTTTATATTCGGAAGAATTTGCTAATTCATACAAACAAATTAATCACAAAACATGCTTATAGAAAATCACAGAACATCTTTACATAAAAGAGTCTTTAACACCCTACTTACAGGCCAACAATTAATTAATTAAATAACTAAGTATTCACCCCATTAAACAGTGAATTTATTAACCATGCACCAAGGCAACCTCACTACCCATAAAGAAAGAAAGAAGGTAGAAAGAAGAAAAGCGAAGAAAGAAATTGAAGACCAGATGACAGGAAATCAGCCGGGCGAGAGAATTTTTATTTATTTGCATTTATAAAGCGCACAAAAACTGCCCTGAGGCATCGTGGCGCTGTTACAGCGAGCTTGAGAAGTAGATGGAGAGGCAAGGCAGGGGACAGAAATAGAGGTACCCAAGAGAGAAGAATTGTGACAGAGAAAACAGGGACAGAGAAAACAGTGACATAGATCAGATACTACAAAGCATATTGGACAATCCACCTGGGTTGCCTGGATTAATATAGACTCCCTTTACACGTAACTTGCCCTATCACAATACATAAAAGCTCCTGTACACATCCATTCCATAAAACTAAATCCATTCCACTCAGAACAGAATGAGAATCAGAATCTTCGGACCCATCCTGCTCCCACCTTGACAATCGATTGGTTTAGTCTTGGTTCATAAGCACACACAGTCCTCCCATGTGGCGATGACCACCACTAGAGGGTTCTACAGGGATCTCCACAGTTATCCAAGGTTATCCATCCCCTTTCTTCATCCCTTCCTGGCAAAGGAGCCTCATGGACCCTGGTTCAAAACTATCATCCCCCTCTCCTTGTCCAGCACCCCATGCATAATGAGAGGCTCCGATCTGCCGTCCCCACAAGTCTTCCAGGAGGACCCATGCCTCCCGCTCCTTACCCTGGTCCTTCTGTAACAGAAAAGATTCCATCCTGTGTGTATATGCTACCAAGTTCCATCAGCCCCTCTTTGACAACGAGTGTAGAGCCTTCCAGTTGGCCGTAATGCATTTAGCAATTAACAAGTTCAGCAGGCACCCGTGAGTCCCATTACCCATGAAACTTGAGTGAACACTGCCTCACAATTTATAGGCTAGGGACAGAGGTAGCGGTACACTACATATCTGCAATATTTGCAGCCACACCAATCCCCAGAACATAGAGGTGAACTTACAATCGAGTAGCATATGCTTCACTGTGCCATCTGCCTCCCTACATGACCAATGTAACTTCCTCTTCACCCCCTTATGCACACATCCCAGCTTTGATGGAGTAAACAAGGCTCTGTTATAAATTATAAAGAGGTTCTGAGCAAGCAGATATGTGTCTGATTTTCATCCATATATCACTCCACATGTCCACTGACAACACTCCACAACACATCCTTGTCCATACATCCTCGATTGCCGCGTTGGCATACATCCCCTCCCGAGAGGACAGAGCACTGTACATTGAGACTAAGGATGGGGGTAACACTGCATTCCCACTGCGCCCATCAGAGACATTCCACCCACCAACCCGCCTGCCCCTGGCCACCAACTACCTATACCACAGAAACTCCCCGACCGCCAGTCCCTAATTGTCCCTCAGAGACTGTAAGGTGACTATCCCCTCTTCCACCCTTATCTGGCTGGTGCACATCAAGCCCGCAGCATGCCACTCCAGCCAGCACATCAATTACCCTTCCATTATACCAAAGCAGCTGGAGCCCGGCAATCCAGCTACTTGGCAGCTTTCCATCAAGCCATGTCCTCAGTGCTGCCCTAGTAGCATTGATAACTGAGCAGCCCTGCATCACTTTCTCCCCTTTGTGTCACAGAATATCCTTAGCCCAGTAAGGTGACACCAGGGCAGCCACAAGCTCGAGCCAGCGAGCTGCATTCCAATGAGAGATATCCGAGAACCAATCCAGCCCATGTTTTAAGGTGAACTAGCTATGAAACAGTAGGAACTTCATTCCCCCCCCCCCTCGCGCCGGATTCAAAGTCAACAGTTTTATTGAAATTCTAGGTTTTGCTTTCCCCCAGAGAAATTTGGAGAATTTTAAAGAAATCAGACGACCATAATACCGGCAACATTGATAGGGCATACAGAATCACTGGAGTAATCGGCATCTTGACTGTTTCCATCCTACCCTGCCATGATATGCTGAGGGGGTCCATTTTGATAAGAGGGCCTCTACCTTAGACAAAACCTAATTCACGTTCACTTTCACTGTGCTCCCCATCTCCTTCTGGAATTTGATTCATAGATATTTAGGGCCTCATTACCGGATGGCGGTAAGGGTTTACCGGTACCGGTAAATCCTTACCGCCTTACTACGAGGTCCCTTTGCGGGTTGAGGAATTTAACGCCTGCTTTTTGCAGGCGGTAAAAACCAACCCGCAAAGGGACCAGGGAGCTAATTACGGTACCGCAATTTGCGGTACCGTAATTAGCGCCTTCCCCATTCCCATAGAGCCCTATGGGCCAAAAATGGGAATGGGGAAGGGCAATGGTGGAAGGGGGAATTACCGCCCCGCCAACCTTGGAATAAGGCGGTAATTCCCCTTTCCACCAAGGGGGTGCCGGTATTTTACCAGCATGAACCTAGCGCCATGGTTCACCGCCATCCGTGTAATGAGGCCCTTAATCCCACCAGGGGTCCACAAGGACCCTTCTCCCGCGCATTGAGGTTGGAGCAGAGAGTATTCAATGGCATCATTTCAGTCTTCTCCACGTTTAGTTTGTACCCAGACACTTCAGAATACAACTCAATCTCCTGTAAAAAGGGGGGTAACAACGTTTGCGGGTCCTCCATCAAGGCCAAAATATCATTAGCACCTTAACCTCCAACTCCCTGACCCCCACCCCTCAAATTTCTCTCCTAGCCCTAATGCGTTGTAACAGGGGATCCAGTGAGAGCACAAACAGTAGCAGCAATAACGGGCATCCCTGCTTCATCCTGTGCTTAAGAGGGAAGAACAGCAACAACTAACCGTTTACATAAACTGCCGATTTAGGGTACTGATAAAGACTACCAACTAAATCAATCAGTATCCATCCCATGCCGCTTCAAGGTTTCCATTAAGAAAGGTCACACCACTCTGTCAAAGGCCTTTTCAGCATCTCGTGTTATTGCCACCAAGGGTTTATCAGAGGATTTTGCTGAGTCCAATATGGTACATAACAGACAAGTATTCACCACTGATTGCCTCCTTTCATGAACCCAGACTGGTCTTCATGATTCAGAGCGGATAATACTGGTTCGGGTCTCAAGGCCAAATCCTTGGCGAAGATCTTCGCTTCATAATTAATCAAGGATATTGGCCTGTAATTCCTTACTAGCGTGGGCTTCCCAACATGATTGAATCATTGCTTCATAAAACATCTCTTGGGGTGTTCTTGTTGATATATCCTCGGTAGAGCTCTATCAGTCTAGGAGCAAGTAAATTCATGAATGTGCAGAAAAAATCCATTGACAGTCCGTCCAGAACCGAGCTTCCATCCCTTCAATTTGGATATGGCCAATTCCACCTACTCACTTCTGATATCCTGCCCTACATCAGCAAGGACACCCTCTGATACCCTGTCCTTATTTGAGGGAGGTTCCCCCCCAAATAATTGGAAATCGGACTGCTAGTGGGTGAGGATTCGGGTGTGTACAGTGACTGGTAAAAATCCTCAATCTCCAGAGAAATTCCCTCTCATCGTTAATGATCCACTCGCTCCTTCTACCGCGACAGCCCGGTTGTTCTGCCGTTTTGTCTTCAGGTAATGCGTTAAGAGCTTCCTCGACCTTGTTGGAGCATGGCTTATTGTATTCAAATGTATTCCGCACCAGAGCCATCAACCTACCCTGGGTCAGGGACTTTCGGCACGCCGCCTCTCTGCGCTTTATAGCCGGGAGCCTCATACAGGCCTCTGCCACAGTCATTTTATTCCACCTTGCTACATACCAATGGTATGCCCTTAAAGTGAAGCTCTATAAGCGTCTCAGACTAATCTAGGAGTTCTCACATATTATGCTGATAAAAGTCCTCTGTAAAGGCTTCAACGGACTGAATAAAGTCTTGGCTCGCCAGAAAGTCCACAATAAGCCTCCATCTATCACTCTTCCGCTGTGTCCCTAACCACTCACACTCTACCACTACTGGAGTGTGATCCGAGATAAGGATTGGTAATATGTCAGCGCCCTTTGCCACCAAGCCCTTACACACAAAAATGTAGTCAATTCTAGAGTGTGAGTTGTGGGGTGGAGAAATAAAAGTAATTCATGTGCATCTGGGTTGCACATCCCCCACACGCCCACTAAGTCATTGTCCAACACCAGCCTCCCAAAAGCCTTTTGCATCTTGGTCGCCTCAGCAGGGTATGGGACTCCCTATCGAGCACTAGATCCTATGGCAAGTTACAGTCTCCACCCAAAAGCAATGATGCCCCTTTTAATCGCTGCATTTCCTGCTGATTCGGACCAAATGCATTCACTATGGTTAGCGGGGTTTCGTCCAGCTTCCCTTTAAACATCAGCCACCCCCCCCCCCGTGTGGCTTACAACTCTTCGACCTGGAACATAGAGTATTAAGACTGCCGCCCCTCCTTTAGCTCCCATAGCCTCTGATGCGACCACCTGCCCGACCCACTGCTTCTTCCACATGCTACACCCCAAAAGATGGGTCTCTTGTAATAGGGCACCTGAGCGCCAAATCTCCTGATGTCAGTCAGCACCTTTTGCCCTTTAATAGGTGAAAGAAGGCTGTTCACATTCGCAATACAAACTTCACCATGACCCCTGAGAAGCCATGTGTGTTACAGGTCTAATCCAGTGAACCTTGTCCCCATTTCAGAGGTTGTGCTGCTCTTGCTGTACCCCACATGGGCATATTGCCAATTCATCAATTCATCGCCTCATCCCATCCCAAGTGTATCCACAAAGTATCCGAGCAGAAAAGAAAGGCAATAGAAGAAGAAACAAAAACTAAACTTAACAAGAACATGGGTCTGTTCAGCCAACCCCCTCCATAAATTCATCTACCTCCTCAGCCTCCTCCCCAGGGGATCCACTTACCCAGGGACCCAGAGAAGACACTGAGCCAAGGGAGCAGATCATCCAAGCCCAAACCCCGCCAGCAGGCCTCATCAAGGGAAATAGGGAGGGGAAGCGATGCCCCCTGCACCAGCTATAAAGACTACGATAACCATGCGGCCCAATAACAACATCGAATCGTAATAACTACAGTACCTCTGCACTGGGGTACCCCTCCAAACCTAGAAGATAGCATCCAATTTCAGGTAGCCTCGGAGGGCTGAATTTCAGTGGAGAGCGGGACGCAAGCCTTTCTTGCCCCCCTCCTTCCCTCCTTCCACCCCAGGCGCAGAATCTATGGACCCGGATCTGAGGCTGTAAGGTGGGGCTTTTGTGAATTTGAAACGAGATACCTGACACAGCTCCCAACATCTTTTCCTGCTCAGACGGCTGACCCTGTCCTGCTTTGAGATATCCCTTCAAGTCCATAGGATCGTCGAAGCATTTGGTAAGCCTGCCACATTATTGATCTGCATCCTCGCTGCGGGTATAGCCCAAATCTCAGTTCACGCCTTCTCAATTCCGGCTGGTAGTCTAGGAACCGTCTCTGTTCCACCACTGTGTGTCTGTAGAATTCTTGCACAATGGATATTGATTCTGCACTTTCAGCCTCCACCTCGCTTGTTTTACTTTATCCAGCATCTGCAGTACCTCTGAGTGGCGGTGGAGGCAAGCGATGAAGGGTCTCGAGCCGTTCAGTGCTTTGGCTCCTGAGGATGCACTCTGTTAGCCCTTTGAATCTCTATTGCTGGCAAAAATTGAATGTTGAGAAAGCAGTGCAACCACTGTTCCATCCACTTTATCGTGTCCTGCCCCTCCATGCCTTTAGCAATGCAAAATACTCCTATGTGATTTCTGTGGTTCCTACCCTTTAACTAATTGACATGTGCCTTGAGCTTGCACACCCTCCCCTGCAGGTGTTTCAGACCCTCCATACGATCTTCCAGTATGGAAATCTGGTCCTGGCTCTTGCAAGCGTCATGCGAAGTGCACCATCTCTGCCGTCAGGAATTTCATTTCACCTTGCATCTACAGTGTCCGCTTGTCCACCAGCACTATCGGCAGCTTGATATTGGCCAGCTCACCCAAGATCAGCGCTACATCTCCTATCTGCGTGTTCGAGACCTGGCTGTGAGACCCTTTCTGTGGAGCTGCCTCCTTAGGCGAGGACTTGCCCCGATTTGTCTAAGAGGTTTTCTTCAATGTCACTGTCCTTTAAGTCCCATTGATCGAGGTGGAAACAGGGTTACTGGAGGTCGGCTAGCCTATAGATTCTGGGCGGTTCAGTAGCCTCCTTCTGTCCAAACTGTGCCTTGATTTAGTCCAATTACAATATGCGTCAATGGTACCCGCTGAAAGGCCCCTATTAATCTTCCTTGTGTAGGAGCTGAGGGTATTTATCATATGGCCCACACTTTTCCAAGATGGATGCGGGATTGCCCTTCTGTAGGCAACACTGAAGAGGGCCTAGCCCCTGGCGTTGCTCCGGTCCACATAATGATTTCAGTCTTCCCCGCTGACTTCTTTCGTTGGAGCCTCACCTCCCAGTGCAGTCCCGCTGAGCACAGTCCTCACTCGCGCTGGCTCAGAGAGTTTGCTTATCGCTTCAGTGCTCACCCAGCCAGCGGCAGGAGAGCACTCATGCAGCCTTTAAAGCCGCTTGCCTCACCAGGCCACGCTGCCCGGCCTCATGGCGTCACCAGCACCTTGCGAAGTCAGTCTCACTGGCCACACCGAGCCATGATTATGCACCGGCACACCCCATGGGTTTAGAGGATCGGATCGGAGGGAATCAATCGCCTTCAAAAGGTAAATGCTGCTATATGTTCAAAAAGTGCTGTTGCGGGTTCTGGTGCCTCAGAGGCTTGAAGCCATTTTCTGGGCTGCCAAGCCACACACACCCTCACCCAGAGTTAGCATATTAATGTCTTCACCTTATAACTAAAACACTTTTTTTAACTAAGTATACTTGATGGAAAGATGATACACACATATGTTCACTTTTTACAATCACCCACATATGCATAAGGTAATATCCCTTTGTTTTTATGTGCCCAAAACCAATATTGTGCCCCAACCCAATATGTTTCTGTCCTTATGTCTATAAATGATAAAGCAATGGTCACTTGTTACAGCAACAGGGTTTAGACCCTTACAGCAGGCTTGCTTTTATCCAATCCCAAGTGAAAATGTGCCTTTATACATAAGGGGTAACACACCCATTCCTTGATTCATCTGCGAACTTTCAACAAGAAAAGAAGAATTCATTGGATCTCCACTGAAACTGCATTCTATTCCAAAGTCATGCAACAGAGAGGCTAATATAGAAGGCATAAAAGGCAGAGGCGACCCAGGGAATAGTTGGGGTGACTGCTCTTTGGACCAAGGTCTGCCCCTCT
The DNA here is from genome assembly GCF_040938575.1 of Ambystoma mexicanum. Classification (NCBI taxonomy): domain Eukaryota; kingdom Metazoa; phylum Chordata; class Amphibia; order Caudata; family Ambystomatidae; genus Ambystoma; species Ambystoma mexicanum. The sequence goes on from NC_090923.1 coordinate 121,516,715, forward strand.
GCCAGCTGCACTGGAAACTGGCTCCAAACTGAGGGTGAAGGAACCCCTTAAGGTTCCATCAAAACTCACCGGGCTGGTCAGGGAGAGCAGAGCAAAAAGGACTCACCTTGTCCTTGGAGTCTCTGGATTGGGACTCGTGGTGCTGCTTTTGGCACTTCATGACTGTGAAATGGTTGCCTTGCCCTTCCTTCGAACCCGCCTGACATCGCTTTGCACCAGTAGCACTCATCGCTACCTCCACTCAAACACCAGCTCACTGCTGCACAAGCCGTTGACTCACCGCCTCTTCCAGAACTGCATCAAACCAGCAAAACTTTGTCTCGACCAAAACACTGACACAAACCACTGGATCGTATCATGTGCATACTCAACACCAGTGGTAACATTGGGCCTCATTACACGGATGGCGGTAGGGATTTACCGGTACCGGTAAAATACCGGTACCGGTAAATCCCTACCGCCTTACTACGAGGTCCCTTTGCGGGTTGGGGGATTTAACGCCTGCTTTTTGCAGGCGTTAAAATCCAACCTGCTAAGGGGCCTCGGAGCTAATTACGGCACCGCAAAGTTGCGGTGCCGTAATTAGCGCCTTCCCCATTCCCATAGAGCCCTATGGGGCAGAAATGGGAATGGGGAAGGGCAATGGCGGAAAGGGGATTTACCGCCCCTCCAACCTTGGAATGGGTCAGTAAATCCCCTTTCCGCCAAGGCGGTGCCGGTATTTTACCGGCATGAGCCATGGCGCTAATAGCGCCATGGCTCACCGCCTACCGTGTAATGAGGCCCATTGTCTTGAATCGGCTCAACCGCCGACCCTTATCTGTTGGACCCTTCAAACTACATTGCCTCGAACTACAACTCAAATGACACAAAGCCCCATCTTGAATCTGACTCCACACTGACTCGCTGCTGGATCAATGTGACTTGCTTCATCGTAAACCCAGTCTGACCACAAGAAAGTGCAGAGATCCTGAGTTTGATGCTGTCGAACCAAAATAAGGTACTGTGAAGAGAGCCCAGGCCTTGATCGACTTTTGGGCCATAGTGACTTATAAGCCTCTTTTTGAATCCTTTTCTTGGAAAACATATCCTTTGAACATTGACATTCCTGTAATTGCTTGTCTGATCACCCAGGCTCAAGTACCCGGAGTGCTATTCTATACCAGTTCTGCATTTTCTATGTTCTATTAGATGGATGGGTTTGACTTTTGGTTTTCTAGTTAGTTATTTGCACTTTTATTGTTTAATTGCAACTCTATGTTTGTACTGAACCTTGATTAGACATTCTTTTATTTTGGAGTCTTTGTACTATTGCCGTTTGGGTTACTACTGTGATGACTTCACACGCCTCCTGCCCTCAGCCTACAATACCACAGAAGGCAAAGTTAAGGGCTGTGTAACTGTATGATTCGGATCACTGCTGATTTAGGATTAGTATGGGGCTGTGTAGGCGGCATAGCCACTATTCATCCCTGAACTCCTGCAGAGCAGTAGTCATTTCTATACCCACACACAAACACACACTCACACATACACTTTTCCTGAGGCTCTACCTTTACCAGCCTTTGCCCCTCATTTCTAATGCTGGGAGAGACAGGATGAGGTGCATTCAAGGAAGATGATGGCATATGCCAGGGCTGAATGGGGCGGACCTCTGCCGCGCTGAGTCTCTCTTTGATGTTCTTCCTTGGTCCCGGTGCTAGGTTCACGCTTCACAAGTCCCACACATGCATACGTGCATTCATCTTGGAGCACTCCTTTCACTTTCTCACTTTGTTTCAGTTGAATCCTCTCTGAATCTCTATTTCTGAAATAGAGACATTGTGCACCACGTGCAACAGGAATCAGGCGATGGCAGAAGAAGGGAAGGGATCCACTGGGAGCTCCACTCATTGCTGTAAACACATTGCTAATGGTTATGGGAGGCATGACCGTTTCGCTTCAGGGCAAAAGCTAACGATACATGAAGACCCCTGGTGCTCATTGGACCCTGCTGATGGCGCGCAGCGTCATTATCTCTAAAAGCACGTCCCGCCAGATATATCTGTCTCTTGTGCCATCCAACCACCTTTTGCAGAGCATCAGCCTGGCTAATCAGCCTCACTGCCATCTGTGAACTGAGGCACCCTGGGTGTTAATAGGAGGTGGAAAGGACTAGCAATCCCTAATGCACCTCTATTTGGCTTTTACCATTTTGCACGGCTTGGCAACACATATGATATAATTAACAGTGCTATTGATCTTTCTAAACAATCTGTAGCGGGGGATCATACCACACGCCTTATAGGGGGAAAGGTTTAGCTGGGCACACAATATACTTATTATATACCTTGACCCGCCTCTTACCTGTCTCCAATCCCGCTTACCTGGATCCAAGAACACCCTGGTGAGCCTGGCTATGACGTGGGGAAGGGGTGAAAAGCCAAATATATTTCTTTTTAAATTTATTTTTTTCTTGAGTTTTTGTTTTAAACAATAAACCTTTACAAAATGTCTTGCAATTTTTCCATGATTAACATGATGAAATTAACATTGAAAACGTGTGCAAGCCAATATTATTGCAGCACCACTTAACAAAACTTAACACATGTTCGCATTTTCAGAACTATTATCAAGGAACAAATGCCTCACTAAAACACTTCGTTTAAAAACATACTATAACAACCTCTACAAATGCATCTAAGACACATAAACAGGTCAAACATGTAATACGTGTAATACATATAAAACAGATTCTCGATAAAAGTCTATGGGCCTCATTACACGGATTGCGGTAAGGGAATAACGATACCTGTAAGGGAATACCGGTATCGTTAAAAACCCTTGCCAATTACGACCCGGCCAACCGCTATTAGCGGCACCGCTAAGAACGGTGCCACTAATAGCGGCTAGTCCACGTGGGTGCAACACCTCATCCCGTAAATAGCGGCAAGGCGCTATTAGCACATCATCACAAGCCATGCAGACATGCTAATAGTGGCATGGAATAGCCCCAAAAAGCCCATACCGGGCATGGCGTAAATACTGGCATCGTGGACTACCCGTTAAGAGACATGAGCAGTGTTCCCCCCTGTCACAGGTGGACACAATCAGCACAGATGGAGGCAATGGAGACTGTGGCAGTACAAAAGGAGCACACCACACACCTTCCCACACCCCTTCCCACACCAAGATGGTTCCAATACTGGCAGCATTACATGGGCTGGAGGACATGATTGCAGCCCAGCAGCAACAACAGGCAGCACAGAGGAGACGCAGGAGGAGGAGGAGGGCAAGACAGGCGCAGCAAGCCCCAACAGGGCACCTAGTAATACCACAGAGGCAGCCACCAATCCCCAGGATCCTAGCCAGTCCATTCAATCTAATCCCTGAGCAGATACACACCCTGTACCGTCTGGACCGGGATACCATCACCAGCATCGTGGACATGATACATGACAACATTGTGAGTCTCATAGACATCCGAACTGCCATCCCCCCTCTACTGAAGGTGGTAACTGTGCTCCACTTCCTGGCCACAGGCACCTACCAGCATACAGTAGGGCAGATGCATGGCATCTCACAACCAGTATTCTCACGCACGCTGACCCTGGTGCTCAATGCCCTCCTGAAGAACACAAGTGAACACATATCCCTGCCACGGACTTCCCAGGAGATCTCCCACACCAAAGTTGGCTTCTATTCACTGGCAGGTATCCTAAGTTGCATCAGGGCCATCGACTGTACCCATGTGGAATTGGTGGTCCCACATCACAATGAAGCAGTCTACCGAAACAGAAAGCAATTTCACTCCATTAATGTCCAAATGGTATGTGACTCAAACAAGATAATCACACATTGTTGTGCCCGATTTCCCGGATCAACCCATGATTCAATGGTCCTGCGGAACTCAACGATACCACGCTACATGGAGCGACAAGCCGGACAACGTTCGTGGCTACTTGGTGAGTAGCAGGGCAAGCACATGGCAGTGTGATGTGGGGTGTGATTGGGGGAGGGAGGGAGAGATGCATACTCCAACTGGGTGTGATTGGGGGGGAGAGATGTATACTCCAACTGGGTGTGATTGGGGGGAGGAGATGCATACTCCAACTGGGTGTGATGGGGGGGGAGATGCATACTCCACCTGGGTGTGATTGGGGGGGGGGATTCATACTCCAACTGGGTGTGATTGGTGGGTGGAGATGCATACTCCAACTGGGTGTGATTGGGGGGGGGAGATGCATACTCCAACTGGGTGTGGACTGTCGTCCGTAGAACAAATGGACATACAGATGTACGCCAATGTCCACCAAAGCAAAAGCAGCCCACAATATACCGGAAACAAAACCACATGCAAATTGAAGCTGCACAACTTTGAAAACAATCCAAGATGCCAAACATGCCACATCCATCCACATGCACATTGCACATCATACCACACCCCATATGACACAAATCAGCAACATGGCGCCAATATGCGAATAGAAAATTTGCGCTGCACAACATCACTACAGCTATGCGCCCTTGAGTGCATGCAAAGGGATCACCTCTAGCCATTGTACTGAACCACACTCCTACACCACTACTGAAGTGACGCTTCACAGCATGGCGACATCGATTTCAGAATGGCAGTACACTAGCAGTGTGGTACCAAATTTGCCTGGGCCCAGGAACACCTAAGACCTGTCCTCACCCAGGAGATGGCAATAACTGCCGGAGGCATGCATGGTGCATGTCCACTTGCAGGGACTAGCAGGGACTAGCTCACCTCTCACATTGCAGTTACACAGATCGTCTCCATGCATGCTGGGATTCGTGGATGCCAATTACAATGCAAAGTTGATTAGTGTGATATGTACAGGTTGCACTTGAGGTGAACAGTAACAAGTCCCCATTGTTCCACCCATGCAGGTGATGCTGGCCATCCCCTGAAGAGGTGGCTCCTTACCCCTGTACGGAACCCACAGAACAGGCACGAAGATGAATACAATCGTGCACATACCCGTACCCGCGTCGTGATTGAGCAGACATTTGGCCTTTTGAAGACACGGTTCCGGTGCCTAAGCAGGTCGAGTGGGGCTCTCCTGTACGGCCATGAGAAGGTGGCCAAGATCACCATGGCATGTGTCATGCTGCACAATATGTGTATCAGATGGAATGTGTCACTGCCCCCTGACGTTGAAATGCAACCACCTGATGAGGATGATGATGGGGATGAGGAGGGAGGGGACGGGGCTGCAGGTCATGCAAGAGGCGATGCCCAGGAGAGACGCGATGTGCGTCAGCATCTGATCAACCAAATATTCTGAATCACATGGTTCAACTCTGTTGGATGGATGTTGGTATTAGTGCACTGGTGTTTGTGGTGAAGCGCACTATGGGCCCTGTCCCCCAATAAAGTTCACATACACAATGATGAAGTCCAAGCCTGTGTTTTAACTTGTCACCAGTGTATTAAACATATTTGGAGAAGAAAAAGTGCATGACCCCAACTATGCAACCACCATTTCCCCCCTCCCCCCACAACACTCCCAAAACACCCTTTCCCCTCTCCCCCACAACACTCCCAAAACACCCTTTACCCCTCCCCCCACAACACTCCCAAAACACCCTTTCCCCCCTCCCCCACAACACTCCCAAAACGCCCTTTCCCCCCTGCCCCCACAACATTCCCAAAACACCCTTTCCTCCTTCCCCCAGAACACCCCCATGTGTGGCTGGTACGACGTTGCTGTCCTGCTGTACATGTGCCAGGAACATCTTGCTGGCCCTACTTCCCATCCCCACCACCACCATTAGGAGGTTGGGAGGGTGTGCGCCTCGTGGTGCGCAAGGAGCGGCGGGGGCTAGTCTGCCTCGAGCTTGCAGAGGAGGAGGTGCCTGGTTGTTCCTGTGGTGGTGGGGCGTTCTGTCGGTCCATAGCATCCACTATGCGGGTGAGGTTGGTGCAGGCTTCCATGCCCTGTCACGTCTGCCTTGCATTCTCCATGAACTCCTCCCTCAGACGGACTGCCTCATCTACATGCTGGCCAACCAGCGCTGTGATCTCCTCCTGCTGCTGTCTGATGGTGGCCAGGTCATGGCCACTGTGTCCTGCTCGTGGGTTGGGTGCCGCACCTTGATCTATGGCTCGGTCATCAGGTAAGGGCAGCTGTGGGCTCCAGCACCCTGCCATGGTCTCGTCGCCAGACTGGCCATGGCTGCTGGATCGTGACGTTGGCCGTGGGCTTGCTTCTCTGGATTGGGTGGGGCTAGGGGTGTGCATTTGTATGGGCAAGTGACAGGTCTCCTCCACGTCGGACATCGCGCGGTGGCTGCTGCCTCACTGGTCAACCTATTGGCAGCAGACAGTGGGCCCTCCATGGGTGTTTCCTGTGTTGGGGGGGGATCACTTCAGTGGGTAGAGCAATTGTTGCAGCCGTAGCTTCACGTCTTGGTGACGTGGGTGGCTTGCTTTGATTGTCTCTCTGCAGGAGCGCACTCCTCCCTGTGCCCCTTGATGAGCCGGCGATGATCCCTGGCTCCTGTGCCCTGGCTTGTTTCTTGACAGGGGGAGCCTGTGTTGCAGTGTCCAGCTCATCGCTGTCGGTCTGTGAGCCTGTGGGGGACAAAGAGGGTTATGGCACTGGTGATGGATCAACGTGCTTCATGCAGATGCTGTTCATCCTGCTGTTCTATGCATTGGGACCTCATTAGTGGGCATTCAGGTCATGGGGCTGTCGGGTGGGTCATACATGCATGGGTCTGGGTGGCACGTGTCTGTGGTGATGCGTGCAATGTGTGTGTGTTGGGGTGTGACACTCACATGGGCAGGGTTGTGTGCATGTATGTTTGTGGCCGCATCCATTAGCTCATTCTGGGTTCACATTTGGGGGGTGCCTCACCTTTCACAGTGCATTGTTTTATTTGGACACTCATCTCCATCTGATGTTGTGGGCGCACCACACTCCATGTCGCCAACTCCCTCTATGCATTCAACGCCAATTGTGCTTGCGCAGGTCTCTTCACACTCCCTCACTTTGATGGGTGAATCTCCGCCCTTTCCTGTGGCCATGGCCAGGTTCCGATTTGCAGCCAGTATGCTGCGGACCCGGAGGCGGAGATCGTCCCACCGCTTCCTGCAGTCTTTCATAGTGCGGGTGGTGGTGCCCACCGCACTGACTTTCTGGGCCACCTCTGCCCAGATGGCCTTTTTTTTTATCAGGGTCTCACGTCACATGTCATTCACGAAGACCACATTCGCATTTGCAGCAAGCGTCTCCGTGAGCATGATGAGCTCCTCATTTGTAAATTTCTCTTTCCGCTGCCGATCCATACCTTTCTTAATCGCCTTGGGCATTGTCAGGGGATCCTTGATGGTTTGGTATGTCACTGGTGTGGAAGCACGTCCTGGGGGCAGAGGATGGCAATGGATTGTGTTTTTAAAGATGGCTGCTGTGCTCTTTCCCGTTCATGTGCGATGACGCTATTTCCGTTTCCGCAATTTTACGGTGACCGCTAATAGCGGTCACCGACAATTGCGGTGACTGCTATTTGCGTGTTGCTGGAGGTCAGAAGTGCTATCAACGCTTTTGTCGGTGCCGCTAAGGGTCTTTACGGGTCTTTAGCGGCATGGCGGTAGGATCATTACGGGCATGGCGCTATGCTCGTGTCCGCGTACTCGTAATGGCACGCAATTAGCGGCCTATTGCCAAGGCGGACACGTTAATAGTGTCATTCCGGTAAGGGTGGTATCTTACCGCAATCCGTGTAATGAGGCCTTATGACATGTCTCTCCCTTAGGAGTAAAATATACCTTCAAACATTGATACAAACCACCAGCTAACGCCCTTTTTTTATTCGTTCATTGACCTAACCTCTGTTTGTCTACCCTTTATAGATGGTTAATATGTTTCAACCTTGTTTATTGTAAGATCCTTACTTTGATTATCCTTACACAATAATTCAAAACTATAAAACATCATAAACCTTTAAAGTGTCTAACCCTAAACATAATCCAACCCTTAATCTAACCCTAAATCTAACCCTTAATCTAACCCTTAATCTAACCCCAGCCCCAACCCTAACCCCTAACACTAACCCATTATTTTTTTAAACGCAATAAATGTCAAAATTAATTTTGATAACACCATTGAAATATAGTCACAGAAAAGGTAATTCGATGGTAGTGCTTTTCGGTGAATATAATTTGATGGTGTGGCATTAGATAAAACAATTTTCGATTAAATTAGTGGATACCCACAAAAAGAAAGGCGGACAAAGGAATGCTGGTGTACGGTTCTGGTAGTTGTTATGTGTTCATATACACTTTTCTCTTCGATACCCCAGCAGTATATTTGGAGAGTTTTGTAAAAAAACAAATGGGAAATTCACTACACTACATACAAAACCTACACAAATGCGTATCTGAACCTTAAAACATATATAATATAAAAAGAGTCCTTTTAAATCTTAAAAAATGTAAAAAGCCTTTAAAAAATATATACAAAGTCCATGCATCAAACTGTAAAAAACTATACGTAAAAATGCATTACCTCGGAGATAGCCTGCCCAGGGCTGTCTCAAGGTCCTTGCTGCAGGCAGCAGCAGTGTCTGGGTGCCCGAAAGTCTTTACTTTGAAAGAATTTGTGTAAGGGAGGGCCGGGAGGGCTGAAAACGTTGGGTGCTGCCTGCTGTAGGGCATGCCATTAATTAGAGTGCCGGGGCCAGCAGTGACAAGTAGGGGGCTGCCCGAGAAGCAGCTGTGCTGTGGTGTCAACCCTTCCTTAGCAAGGGTTGAGACAATTCTCCACGGCGCTCCGCTCGATCCTGACAATGGTCTTCAGTTTTTTATTAGAGCAAAGGATCTCTCGCGTGATCACACGCAAGGGTCCTTCACTCTAATTTGTTCCTTTTGTTTCATTTGCTGTTTTAAAAACATGTTTTATCCCCCTTAAAGGGGTTACATGCTCCTCCCCTCCCCCCTTTGAAATATCCTCGGCCCTGAGGATTGCCGTGGCCTGCTCTATGAACTTGTCAAGCCATGAATTAGAAGTGCAGTACCCCCGAACTCCCAGGAACCTGCTCTAAGAAGACTGAGAGTAACGGGCAATGGGAACCTCACACTGGACCCTAGGTGAATCGTAAGTTAATTTCATAACAGGTCTGCTCTCCCTAATGGTACAATAGAGAGCAGACAGGGCCTCTTCTAGGGTTTCTCCCGGACTCAGCAGAGTACATTACACAAAGTCAGGGACCCTATCTTCCAGTGGAGGAAGGGATAAAGGTTCCTCTACCATGTACAGCGTAGTACAGGCAAATGGAGCAGGATCGGGAATGGATTCACATGCAGGATTTAAGGCAACTGCAGATCCATATAGGCCAGGACTGGTGCTGTGGTGAGAGTTTGCTTGAGCTCCTTGAATACCTGCTGGCATCGGTCAGTCATGGATGGAATAAATGGTCTGCCGAGTTGATGTTACTCCTCCAGCTCCTCTGGGTAGGTGGGTATACTTTCTTCGGTAAGGTCTGCGATGAACCTCCGGTAGTAGTTATAGAATCCCAGGAAACTATGCAACTCCTTGAGGGTCTGGGGTCTTGGCCAAGTGGGGTGGGAGTCCATCTTTGCTGGATTCACTGTGATGCCGTCTGTGGGACCAATGTGTCCAATGTACTTGATGCTCGTCCAGCAAATCTGGCACTTGTCCACACTGACCTTTACTCCTTGCTCCAGCAGGTGATTCAGCACTGTCATGAGCTTCCTGTTGTGGAATCTTCAAGTATCCTCCGAACACAATGATGTCGTTAAGGTACACAAGTACCTCCAGGAGGTTCTTTTCGCCAACGGTCTTTTCCATGAAACAAAGGAAAGTCACTGGTGCACCAGAGATCCCCTGGGGCATCCTGATGAACACGTAAAATCCTAAAGGACAGATGAAAGCCATCTTCTCATGAAGCACTGGATGCATTGGGATTTGGTAATAGTCACTTCGCAGGTCCAGGACTGAAAACCACATACTCCACGTTAGGCAGTACAATGCCTCGTCCACCGGGGGTTGTGGTGTACTGGTATGGAATAGTGCGAGTGTTAAGTCAACGGTAATCGATGCACATGCAGACATCCCTGTTCTTCTTCCGGGCGACGGGTGATGAGGGAAGCATAGTGCGCCTGGATAATCTCTGCCTGCAGAAGATCATCCAGATGCAGCGTACATTCTCCATGTCTCCTGTGGTCATGACCGTTCCCTGAATGGAGTGTCAGACACCCAGATCCGGTGTTCTACTCCATGGGCCTTGCCGATACCCCTGGGGTTGGTGGAGAACACCTCGGCACGCAGGGCGAGATGCTCCCTCAAGTTGTCTTTGTCCCTCCCCAAGATCAGAGTCTCCAAAGTCTAAGGTCCTCAGACACACTGAAGTCTTGTATGGGTCAGTGGCAACACTTGCTGGAGCTACAGAAGCGGTCAGGTTGAATTGGGTGATGATGATGCATTCTGGTAAGTGGATGGTCCTGTTTTCGTCACATTAATGACCAGTAACCTGATCGTCTTCAGGTCTGTTCCATCCATTGTCACCAGTGTCCGCTGTACCAGCAAACTCCCAGGGAGCTCTTCACATTCTGGCGCTTCCAACATTAGACGTCTTGGTCGCTGCTTCCCGCTGAGTCGCACTCTGCCAAGAACCATCTCTGTGGCGTGCACCAGGATTGTGATCTACCTGAACCGGGTGGTGTGAACATCACCAATGGCTCCATCAGGTGATGCCCTGGACAGGATCTCACTCTGCAAGTAAACCCGTGGGCTCATGCACAATGTGCTGGTCTATTGTGGTCCAGCTATTTGCCGACATAATTCTGCCAGTGCCTCGAACAATGAGGAATTAGTTCCAATCACCACCAATGTTGTGGGTTCTTCACTCCGACTGCTGCAGACCTGACCCAAGGTATCAACAGGAGTGCTGACTCCAGCTGCATCACATGGAACTGCAGTCTGACCCAGACGTACCCCAGATATTTGCAAGCGTTGTCCACCAGGCTGAGAAGGTTCAGGCTGAGAAGGTTCAGACTAGCCAAGGGCTCGAACAGATGTTTTCTGTAGAATGGCTCATAAACTATGGTCAACTATCACGGTGGCTAGTAGCCCCACATGCCTGTCTGGTATTTCCCATGATGTTCGGGTGCTGCACTTTCTGGTAGTTTGACTTCAGATGATCTTCCTTTCAGGTGGACTAGCCAGTCGGGGTGGATGCTGGTTCTCAGATGACTTGCCCACCGGTGGTGCCACTGCAGCCTTGGGCCCATCTGGTGGTGCAGACGTGTGGTTGTCTCTACTCGGTCGGAGCGTAGTAGTATTGAGGATTCAGGTGTTCTGCTTCCTAATCCTTGCAGATGTTTCCCACCTTGCATGTGTTGGAGTGCAACTCTAATGTAATCCGTGGGGTTTGTGCACATACGGAAAGTGCGGCCCACCTGATCACACCTGTGGCAGAACTGTCAAGGCTGGAGGGGTGCGGTATGCCACTGGTTCACTTGGGGCGGCGTGGCTCTTGAGCGCGCAAGAAGAACTGGTGTCTCTCTCTCGGGATGGCGGTGTAGAGCCTCTTCCACGCTCTGGTGGCCTGGATGTCACTACAGGTGGCAGCTTGGATGGCATCCTCTGCAGCTGGATGGTTTGGCGCAACTCCTCCACTTGACGTTGAAGGTGACAGGTGTAGGCGGGCACACAATATTACTTATTATATACCTTTACTGAATACTTGGCCTGCCCCTTACCTGTCTCCAACCCTGCTTACCTGGGTCCAAGTTCACCCCTGCTGTGGCGTGGGGAAGGGTGGAAAATGCAAAGCTTCAGGCAGGATTTCCCCCAAGGAAAAAAGAAACTAGGTCAAAGTAAATGGCACACAAAAGGAAAGGAAGACAAAGGAATGGGAACACAAAGGAATGCTGGTATACGGTTCTTGTAGTTGTTATGTGCCATATACACTTTTCTATTCGGGACACCAGCTTGGTTTTTGAAGAGTTTTGTGAAAAATAAAAAATGGGGAACCTCACAAGCCACTATATAGAAATAAAGTAACCCTAAGCAACTGCGTGTCTAAACCTTTAAAGAAAATATAGAGTCCTTTTAAACCTAAACATTTTTAAATGTCTGTGGCTTCTCGCACCTGGGCACTGTACCTGTACACTAAGTATGCCTTCAGCTTTTTCTAGTTAAGAGAGCTGTGTGTTGGGACCTGTTATTAACATGCCTTACGTTTTCAGTAAATTAAAGATTGTCCACAAACATAAAGAACTGCTATCATAGGAGTCGAATGTCATGAAATGTGACTTCCTCTGATATCATTGATGGGGTTAGAAGTCATATTTATTTATTTATATTTATTGTATTGGTCATTTATATAGCACCGATTCACAAAACGTGTTTCAAAGCGCTTCAAGGCAGGAGAAGGAGAAAAGGGTAAATGCAATACAGACATTGCTGGGCCTAGAGTCCATTCAGAATGAGCAAGTGCTATAACATTAAACAGGAACAAGACCTAAAACATAAATAGACTGTTGTATAGAAGAACAGAGAACAGAACTGTCGAACTAGGCTTGACAGCATTGCAAGTGCTGTGACACGAATGAGGATAGGAGGGAAGGGAGGACGAGGTGGGAAGGGACAGACCAGATGAAGAGAAGGAGGGGGTTTTAGAGAGGCAGGACAAGCTAGTGGTACATGGATGTTGGGCAGCCTAAAGTTTGAATTTTCCAGTAAGCACTACAATCAGTACAAATTGAGGAATTTGCAGTTGGAAAAACATGCCTAAATTCGAGTTTACAAAAGAACAGAAATGCATTAGGGAGACGGATACAGTGAGGAATAGAAAGGCAGAGTAGCATAGGCACACCTAGGTTCACCAGCATTGTGAGTTACTGTAAAGCAAAACAGTGTCCTGGACATGACTCACAGTGTTCATAATTGGAGGGCTACGTTTGTGAGTGTAAGTTCATGCGGGTGGTTGCTGCATGATGTTAAACTGTCCTTGTGGCAGAGAAGTGTGAAGCACAAGATGTTGTGGGGGCCCTCCATGCCCTCCCAGGCTCTGACAGGCTCAGACAGGTGCCTTAGATGGAGGGTCTTGGCGAGTGGGCCGGCTTTCGCCAGCTGGCATCCCTCAGCCCTGATGTTGCAGGCTGGGCCAATCGCTGCATGGCCAAGGCAGGCACTCCAGTGCTGCCTGTTGCCGCGGCCATGGTGGAAAGTGGCAGGGTCCAAGATATTAAAACAGCCCAACTGCGCTTTTGCCACTTGGTGCCTCACAAGTACAACAAAACAGCAGTACAGCGCTATGAGAAGTGGGTTTCAGGCAGTTTTGGGCAAAATAGCCATTTCTCACACGCAAGACGCTCCAGTCAACAAAATATAGCACTGGCCTCCAATAAAGCCCTTCAGGGCTTACCTGCTCCAGCAGCCTCGTAGGGAGGGGAGAGGCCATTGCATGATCCCCTAGGCTGCCAGGAATATGAAATCACCTCTGTTAAACTACCATGATTTGGACTTTAGAGAAGCTTGTTTACAGTTCTTCGAATATTGGCTTGAATATATGCACTTACACAAATGTGAGACAGAGACCAATGTATGAATCTCCCTGATGGTCAACAGCCCAGCAAATATACATAAACAAATCTACACTATCATAGCCCACTTACAGCGACATAGCCCACCTACACTCGCACAGGGCAGCCCACCTCCATAAAAGACCAAGAGAGCCAACATACACCAGGTCCACCAGCTTTCTGGTGATTTAAATTGCGGTGCAGTAGACCTGCAGGCGGTGCACTTGTGGTTCTTCTCAAGATAGACTTTGCGATTGCATGGTTCTTACATGCATTTCTAATGCTCGGCAGATGTCTGACCGTGCAAAATCACTCTCCTGACACCCAAGTTAATCAGTTCAGGAACGTTGCCACCATCATCTCTTAATGCAGCCTATAAAGCCTTTTCTTGGTGATCTGTCATGTGATATAATAACTATAATAACTAGTGTTTGGGAGGGGCACCACATACAAGAAATTGGTGTTGTAAGGGGTAACCCCAAAGTTCCTGCTTACAATGACTGCAGACTATTTTGCAATGCCTATGACAGGGGTGGACTGGACCATAGGGTACTTTGGAGATTTCCTGGTAGGCATCTTCCCCGGGCCTGTTTTCTATGCTAACCTATTATATATCCAAATGTTCTCATAGGTAAAGGGTTGGGCTTGCCAGAAAGGTGTCATTTGGGGCCACTTTGAAAATAATTACCAGGGCCTCTTTTGGTTCCCAATCCACCCGTGGCCTATGATAAAACCCATCTGGCATACTAGAGGTTTAAAATTAAGCTTGCTTTTACCACTCCTACTTTTAGTGGGAACTTAAAGGGTCATTGCGAGGTTGACAGTAGTGGTAAATCCTGGCAGTATTTGGCAAATACTGCCAGATTTACCTCTTGCCAAATTCAGGGTTGCCTGAAATTCTGCCGATTGGGGAGGGCCCATTTATTGACCCAATGACGTATGCGGTCACCTGGCATGGGTGATGTCCCATGTCACAACATGCAATCCAACCATTATAAATCAAATAACTAAACAATAACAACCAGTTACAAACGTTCTATCGCTAGTCCTCTGGCTAACACACCTTCCTCTGCATTTGAGTATAAAGTTCCAGAACTCTCCAAGATGTTTTAATTCTGGTCATCGCAGGTATCAGGACAGCGGCCCTGCTCGCAGACTCAGATCAACCTCCTCATCAACTCTCCCATGCTGTTGTTCCGCCACTTCCCGGACGGCTGGGCAAGCATCTTGTCCTCAAGTGTTGGACGTTAACAGCCACTCTGCCTCGAAGCTCCCTTGGAGGTGTCAAAACGAGTTACAGTACCCGGTGAGTGATTCCCGATTTCTCACAGCTGTAATCATGGTACACCGAGAGCTTTGACATTCCATAGATCATGCAGAAACGACTAAGCCTCGGGTGTCCTATGTTGCATCACCGAAAGGAATGTCTTCCACTGGCTGGACTGCAATTGGACCACCAGTTCCTGGACACCGACGTCTCTGTTGGTAGCATCTGCTATATCGGCTAGAGACATGGACTTCGGGACCGCATCCTCCAGATGTTGTGGTAAATTCTCTGGGGTGGTACGGCTCTTAACACCGTGGGGGCACCGCCACATGAGCACCCTGGGTGTGGCCACTAGCTGATACCACCCATGCCACTATGTCTCAGAGTACACCCACCAGTCCTTGAGCAGGTGTAGATAGAGTGAGGTACATAGGCTTGAGGTAGCCAGGGAATGGCCACAGAATCGCCTCCAGAGGCTCTGCAGTATCAGGGGTGTTGTACACCCACCTTGGGTCTGTGCAGTCTCAGATGTCTATAATAGCGGGCCCACACATGTCAGCACCAAAGTGACCAGAAAGTGTTGGTGGGCACACTGTGCGCTCTGTCGAGCAGAGCAGGGGCTGGTGAGTTGCCTGCGCTGGTCCGCAGCGTCCTCCTGGAGCATTTCGTCCTGCCAAACAGAGCAGGTGTGGGTATCTTGCATGCATCGGTCCTTGGCAAACCTTAGTAGAGATGTGCGCCACTGAGCGGGGCAGGATCGTGTGACATGCTTTGGCCAGTCCCGGGAATGCTCCATCAGTGTTGCACCAAAGGGTGTTACCTGAGTGGCAACACACAGCGGGATCCCACCGCAAACTGCCGATGTGACCTGCAGCCAGCAGTCAGCTAGCAAGGATGAGGGGCTAAGACCAGCCCTCAACTCACTTTGTCGCCAGTTCTTAAGTGGGGCCTCGGGGTGTCTGAGCCCTCTGTAATAAAGGACACAAACACCACAGTGTGATTCTTAGGATTTGCGCCCATGCCCGGGTGCGGTCCCCATTTATTGATCCAATGACATAGGGCGTGACCGAACATAGTTGGCATCCCATGTCACAGCATGGCCAGTGGTATTCCATGGGACTACTGAGAGTGGCATCTCAGGTGGATTTCGCCTAACAAAATATCTATTTTTACATCACTGCATGTGCTTCTTTCAATACAGTAAAAAACTTTTTGCTATGGGCCATGGTATAAAAGAGAAAAATCAGAATCTCTCATGCCCCATCACCTTAATGTAATGAATAAAGGATCACTTTTCTGCATTCAAAAATGTATGAACCACTACTATACATTAGCAATAGACACCTTGCGTAGAATAAAATGCCTTTTAGTGTTACCACTGCTGGAGGTGGCATTTCTGGAATACCTCTGGAGATATTCTGGAAATACCAGAGGTGCTCACTGCTGACGCTGATATCTTTTTTGTTATGTGTATGTGGTTTATTGAAACCTTTACAAAAGACAATCAAAACATGCATATGACATATACATCATGATTGAGAGTTCAAATTAGAGATGCAATTCTCATTACAGCATAAAAAAGAAGTAACTATAATGATCATATATTATAATCGCTATACAGGGGTTATTTAGGTTAGTTCATTGAAGTCCACCATAACATTCATAGTCGCATTATACAATAGTTAAGCGGATTGTGCTACTTCATGCCCAGGACACTGTGAATGTATAGCATAGCAGCAATAATGAAGGATGTATGTCTTCCTTTTCAAACTCTTTCCCAAAAGCAGGAAATCTTCAGACTATCTACATCATGAACACATTTACAAAAATACAAAACGCTCAGATCTGTGTTAAATTGATGCACTCGACAAATAGATGCTGAAGAGAGTCTACCATTCCTGTTTCTTTGCAGAAGCGACATGACTTAACTTCTAGTCCTTAATAATTCCGTAGTTGCTAAGAGATTGAACCTTAGCCTCATGCAAATTACTCTGTAATACACGTTTGGTAATTGTATTAAGTAGGGAAGTAACCGGTTTAATTTCTTTTTCATCATAACATAATTGATGGAATCATTTATTTTTCTTTTCCGTAGTAATGATCCAGTCCTCCAGCAACAGTTTTTTCCTCATGGATAGGATATTTGTGATAAGGTCCTCTTTTGTTACGCTTATCCTGTCCATTATGTTGGAACAGCGCTGGATCCAAAGACTAAGGATCAAGCAAGAGCTGTGTGCTGCCAATATAGTTAAATCCAAATATAAAGGCTTAGGCGCAGGTGTTCACATCTTGGCATAAAGGGTCAGATGCTTTCCACGCTACGATTACCTTCATTGTGGTAAGGGCCAATTCAGAGCTAATTACAACGATGGGGACACCTTGAGCTAACGTCAGTACATGGCACAAAGGATTTCCCTCAACACTGTCCCAGAAAATTGATGCCTTTGAATTCTGCTCTGTATGTTACAGTAGACTAGCTTTTACCTTAAAAGTTTTTATAAAAGGTAGGAATTAACATTTTCCATATTTCCAATTTACTTTGGCCATCTGTGCCGCAAAAGCTGCAAATTCTTGGTGACATCTCATTGAAGTCACTTGAATTACAGTATTTTTGTTTTAATTGAAAGCCAAGATATTTTACACGCAGCCACCTTATCCAAATTGGTATTGTTGATATGTCATTTAAATGAATCAGGGTTGGATGTTTTGGGTGGACTGATATCAATATTAAGATCCTTATTATAATCTGCAAAGTTATTGATTGAACGCAGCAACCCGATCGCGGTCTGGTCTAATAGAATAAAGTCATCTGCGTAGGTGAGATGTTGTATTTGTAATGTACCAAGGTGAGGAGAAAATAACTCTCTTTTTTAAGATTGTAGGAGACATCTGCCATGTATAAATTAAAAAGGGCTGGGGCCAGAACACAACCTTGGCGCAGGCCATGTGTGTCTGGATGGGACAGTTAGAGCACCTACCCTGTCTAATCTGATTTGGACTTGCCTTCCTAGGTGTAGATGTATTAATTTATCTAGAAGGTGATTTAGACAGCCCAGGTGTTTCATTTGGTCCATAGTTTGCCCTGATTTACCTTATTGGAGGCCATTGCTAGGTCAACCAAGTCCATATAAATTAGTTTTTTCTTCACTGTTGCTTATTTCTGTAGCAGGCAAACGACTAAAACATTTGGGGAAGTACCCAACCTTTTTCTAATACCTGATTGTTTCTTGTCTAGGATTTTGACATTTTCTAGCCATGTTTTTAGTTTGTCCAGTAGGATTGATGCAGAACATTTTGCTGGAGATGTCCAGTAACACCATTAGTCGAAAGTTACTGGGATTAAGCCTGTCCCCTTTTAGTGTATAGGTACAATGTGGGCAATCTGCCAAGTGGACGGAACGGGTTTCTTACGGATGATGCATTCAAAGAATGGAAATAACGTATAGGCCCATATCTCAGGGTCATCATTTATGGTGACATTTGATAGCCCGTCCAGACCCGGGGCTCTAGAGTTCTTGGCTTTTATAATTAGGCTGTCAATGTCAGCCTGTTCAAAATTAAGGAACCAGTCTGTGTCACTATGCAAGTAGTTTGCATATAGACATTTCCCAGGTTCTGAGTATATTTCTGTGTAATATTTCTTCCAAACCAATTCAGATATGGGATTTGCTGTGATTCTCATTGGACTCTCATGGATACAATTAATTATTTCCCACAGTTATAACTACTTGTAACATGTGATGTGCATTTCGCTGGAATGAAATGGATTTATGATATTTGACCCAATTTGTGTACTCTTGCTTTAGTTTCTTGGTGTTTTGTACATTTTCTAGACCAGAGAAGGTTTTTCTGACAGTATCTCAGGCTTTGTTTGAGTTCTTTTTTCTTATAACTTGCTAGCTCGTCGTATTTATCGGGTTGACGGTAAGGTCCTATGCTTTAAACATTGGGGTCTGCCCCTTCAGCTCTGTAACTTGAGTTTTAAAGACGGTAGTAAAGGTTTCTGGGTCGCTACACTCTCCTAGCTTTATTTGCCTATTCATGGCGTATTTGTGAATATGGTTATTAAATCAGTCCTCCAATTTAGAGTTCCATTTCAATCTGGTGACAGCATGGTTTACTCTAGTAAAAGCTAATGGAGTATTATAGGGTCTGCATCCTATATTTAGGTCTGGAGTAAGTTGGAGAATCACGTGGTCACTCGCAATATAATTCACTACGGTAAAGGATAGACAGTGATTCAAAAGGAATCTAGAAGTGAAAATACAATCTATTGTAGAGGTCTATTTCCCTCCCCTTCACGTGTGTTTAGCAGGTATATCCTCGGGTATATTTCAATTTTTTCAGCGCATAACCAATACATTCTTCAAAGCGTTTCAACTTTCACCTCTAGTTCTTGACTCAATCTTGTCACTTGTCAGTCACTCCTTGATTATCTCATCTGTGTACATACAATTGGAATTTAAATCCCCAACCAATATGATTTTGGATAGGGATTTCTCATTCCAATCTGCTAAGTAGTCCACCAGACCTTTTAAAAAACTTTCCTGGCAAATTCTAGCAGGGTTCCAATAGACATTTAAAAGCAGGCAATTTTGAAGGATAGCCATTTTATAATTATACCATGAGATGTTTACCACTAATATTTCATTACATCTCGAACTTAACTGGCCAGCTTTATTAATAAGTTTTGATTGAATAGCTGTTAGGAGGCCACCAACGTGGGCCCTCTATAACCTTTGTATGCAGGTGTATGAAAAACTATATAGGCATCCAGCAAAGGGCTCTCTGTTAACCAAGTTTCTTGGAAGCATAAAATATCACATTAACGAAAGGGAAAATTGCCATTCGAGTCATTGAAAAGATGGGAATGTCCTCTAGTGTTCCAAGAAATTAGATATGGTTGTGAAGAAACATGATTTCATGGGCGATCCCAAAGAATGTGAGTGCCACTACTTAATGAGCTGGCTAGCCAGTACCAATCTCTGTCCTCCCAATTGGAGGTAGATTTTGGTTGGTCTATAAAGGTGACATTGCGTTAACCAATTTTATCTGTAATTTTGAGTTTTTTTGATAGGCCGAGCAAACTGATGTCAGTCAGCTTATCCAGTTGGATAGTTGATGTCTCCTTGAGATCGATGGCACGAGCGATTTTAATTCTGAAAAGGTTATAACCTAACTGTCCCAGGGCTGGTGCTCAGTTCATAACAAAGGATATAATTAGCTTTGAGGTGAATTCTATGTGAACCAAATTGGTTCTTTCGTCCTTTGGGAAAATCACCAGCTCAAACTTTTGAGGTAATTTCTCTTAGACAAGGAATTTCGTGAAGCATTCAAAGGACGTTGTGACAATTAAAAATAGTACAGGATGTGGCAGAGAAAATGGTTCCCAACCAATTACAGATGAGGGTGTGTGAGTTGGACAAGCCTCTTGGTGTAGTTTTAAGTTACGTTCAGTAGCTTCGTCTGTTTTTTTGCGAGCACGTGCGTTTTTCTTCTAAGGTGCAAAAGTGCAGAGTACTGACGTTGGGCACATGGACTCTTTGTATGTTGTTTGTATTCACAGACAATGAACATAGTTCTGCAAAAGTGCAAGTATCAATAACCGGTGCAGACCCTCCTTGGGAGTTTTTGGCTGATGGTACAAGGGATGATACCAGTAATTGCAGGTCTTCCTCGTCTTCTGGAATTGATTATGTAGAAAGGTCTGACATGTTTAACACCTCTTCTTGCATGTTTTCCTCCCTTACATTGATTTTCCTCAGAGGCGCCTTTGGTTCCTCAGGAACGGCTGGGGTTGTCTTTGTAGTTGTTGATTCTCTTTTTTTTGTCTGGGGCTCTGTTCTAAAAGTCCACCAACTTGGGCTGCTTCATTGTCTGTGAATCAAAAGGCAGCTGAGAGGCACTAGGCATCCCAAGGTGCAGTCTCTTTTCATAGGAGACTGTTGGTGGAGCAGAACTGACTTCCATTAGTGAGAGTTTTATTTTAGGCAAACATTTTTAGGAGCCTGCGTTTTTTAGTGGGGGAAATGTTTTTAATAGTTTTGCCTCTTTTCCCCTGGCCTTCTTCTGTTTCATAGATTCATTCTGTAGAGTTAAGCGCAAACCCTCAATTACAGAGGCTGAGGCGTCGTTATCCCTGATGTCTTGCATCAAGTGTGTTCATTCATTTACCTTTGTCTGGTCGGTAAATAGGCAAATATCTTGTCAGTTCTGAGGCACTGGTACATAGACCATTGATTCACTAAGGCTGTCTTTCATTGGGCGTGGCAAGCCTTAGTTTGGTCTTGTTTACCTACAAATGTAGTCTTCCAAGAAGTCAATTTATCTGTGACGGAAAGCAAAGTCGTTTTTTGTTCCCTAAATTCTTGGTGAATGTTTTGGTATAACTTCACCAAGGAATTTAACCCGAAATTGAGCGCAAAAATTGTTGGATGGGAAATTGGTTGAGTGTCACTCAGGTGCTCCTGTATCTTAGGTGAAGTTAGGGGAGTGGTGACTGATATTAGGCATAGGAAGAAGCTGCAGGGGATTTAGTGTCGTTATTGCAAAATAAAGATGGGGATCTGGCCAGTAGGTCAGCTGAATCACAGAAGCCATTATTTATAGGTGATGAAAGGACACTTGCCGCAGACGTCCGAATCTTTGTGAAGATGGCAAGGACCCCGTCAGAGACAACTAGCCCTCTGTCGTCAGTAGCAATAGGTTGTTCTGATAATAGGCAGTGTAATTCCTTGTCGGTAGCTGATTTCTGAGTATCTGAAGTAGTCTGTAAAAATTCTGTAATCTTTATTTGAGTTTCTTGTTTAGGATAGTTAGCGTGTGTGAGTCAAGACAGGTAGATTGAGGTAACGTTAGCCTGTCAAGGTCCTTCAACTTGTATTTGACGCATTACAGGAGAAGTAATAAGAGCAAATACAGACTTACATCACAGCCCATTTGTAATACAAGCAATCAGATTAGCACAAGATTAACTGACTAACATAATAAAAGAGCTTTATGTCCCACTCTGACTCCTTGGCCGCTGGGTGACAACCCTTGTTACTAGTGATGACAGGCCATTTACGTTGGTCTCGGTCCAGCCGCGGCTCTCACCAGTATAATAAGCAAACCACTAAAGGCATCCTTGGCAAGAGGTCCCCTAGCCCCCGCCGCACCTGCAGGGAACTCACCAGCACTCTGTGCGAGCGCTTTGCATTCCCAGTGCATCTTTGAATGGTTTGCAAACAGCGCTGTTGTTTGACTGAACAATGGAGGTAGCAAACAGACTGCAAGTGTCTGCAGTAACTGGGGGACACTCTCCGGCACTTTGCGCAAGCAGTTTTTGCTCCCAGTGCGTCTTTGAATGGTTTGCAAACAGCTGATGTGCGACGAACCATGGAAGTAGTTATCAGACTGCGGGTCTCTGCAATAACTGCGGGACACTCTCTGGAACTCCGCAACAGGTATTTCACAAGAAAAACCCACCCAGTGTTTTCCAGCAATTCACTCCCAGGAAATCGGCAGGGGGATTTCCCCAGTCATGTAGTTCTGCACACGGGAGCAACGAAATCTACATTTTGGGGATGCTAACTGGTGATGGGAGGGGCCACTTCAGAAACTAGATGGGGCAAACTTGGAGGCTTCACCTCTCTATTGAATCCCAAGAGTTGTCCTGCGTGGGGCCAAAGTAAGTGAATTATGCCAGTGAGAATAAGCAAGTGATTGGATTTAAAGATAAAATATGCATTTAGTTGCTTTGATAATTTTTATATCTAAAGCCCAGGGATCTGATCAGGCATCACCCTTTTAGCAAAAGCATCCACCAGGGAACCGGATGGTAGTCCGGTGTGTCACCACCCATCCCTTTCCCACCCACATCATCCCTACTCTTACCCTGTACCTGCCAAAATCAGCTCCTCTGGCCAGCATTAAACATAAGTGCACGCACACACACACACATTTACACAACATTCACTCATTCCTTATTTAAACATACCATTCACTCTTGCCCCTATTCACTAGGCACTCATTCATACACACTCACACCCAGTCTCCATGCTTCTTGCACTCCTTCACACACACATTATGCTCGTGCTCATGGATTACCCTGGACCTGCTGCACCTGTGCTATATTAAGCACCCCTGCCCCTCGCCCAGACCGCAGGCTCATTTCTGTTCTTTATTCCATTGACTCTGACGAAATCGGACGCACGCTGCCTTAAAATGGCCGCTCCTCGTTGTTGTTGCCTTGAGGCCTAGCAACAGTAACCTTCTTCAACGAGGCACATCCGCTGGCAGGCGGAAGCCGGCGCCTACCAGAGAACCGCCATAAAGAAAAGCGCCTGTTTTGCCCCTGTTTGCGCACTGTGGTGCTCGTGGGGCCAGCCCCCTTCCCCGGCCGTATCTAAAGTCCCACACTGCTGCGCATAATCACCCTGCACCTCACCAACCCACAAGATCTGCTGATGCTGCCTGCTTGGACACTTATATAGCGCTACGCACCCTCAGGTACCTAAGTACTGCTCATCCCGTATGCGCATGGCGATCATATATTGACTATATAATGTGTGCCCTAAATTGCTATGCTAAACCTCTCCGATGTATCTAACTATCATACGCCCATTTCCTCTACTAGTATTGCATAAAGATTGCAAACTCACTACCCTGCCTACTCACCTGCGTTTTTAACTGTAAAACTTCACGGAAACGCATGTAAGATTGCATGTGCAACCAACCCGCCCACCCAATAGATCACATGTATCTATCCATTGGTACACATAGACAGCCAAGCAGCACTCTGCTAACATGCGTATCTCCATTGCTGACTTTTTCCTGCTTTAGTGAACTTGCATTTAGGATGCCTGTGCATGCATAATAGTTGCCTACCAATGCTTAGCTTTTACCCGCATGCTTTAGCAAATATGCATTTAAGCTGACTACAAATGTCCATTAGCTACCAGCCAATGCTCAGTTATTCTTGCCTGTTTTAGCAAATTCGTATTTAGGTTTGCTTTAGTAAATTTGCATTTAGGTTGCCTGTATCTGTCCACTAGCCACCAGCCCACCTATTCTTGCCTGTTTTAGTAAATTCGTACTTAGGTTGCCTGTTTTAGTAATTTGCTTTTAGTTTGCCTGTATCTGTCCACTAGCCACCAACCCACCTATTTTTGCCTGTTTTAGTAAATCTGCACTTAGGCTGCTTGTACATGCCCAACAGCTATCAGACAGTGCTCACCTATCTTCGCCTGCACGATCAAAGTTTAGGTTGCCATTATTGCAAGCCACCTACACTAGCTTACTATGTATATACCACTATTCTACACAGTTCTACTCAGAACCATCCTCTATTTGACCACCCTTCACGACATGAACTTATCCCAACAACAGATCCAGCTACCTCAAGGAAGTGCACCCCTGGAGCAAGCCAATATGGCCACTAAACCTTGCAGCCCCCAACAGCGAAACCTAAGACTCTGCGCCAGACTCCCAAGAATTTATGACCCTCTATCTAATGCCCAATCCGCCTCTAACCACAATAGGCACTCCATGCATACCACCAACATTCCAAAACACACAGATAACATTGGCCAACACCGACTACAACTCAACAGTCGAATCTTTAGAGAATGCACCTCCCACCCAAAATGCCAACACAAAGTCCAACCACCCTCTGCCCCATCTACCCTACCTCTAACGAAATCGGACGCACGCTGCCTTAAAATGGCCGTCCTCGAATAAAAGGTGCCTTAATAAACGCTTGTTCTATGGTAGCCCATGCCACCGAAATAGCGGACATAATCCAAAATGAGAACTTAGATCTCTAGGCCATCACGGAATCCTGGCTTCATCCCGCAGCAGGACCAGCCATCATGCTAGCCATCCCAGATTATTACACTCTTAAAGGCATGGATCGCACCACGTCGAGAGGCGGTAGGCTTGCTATAATTGTCAAAAATAATCTAGCCCTAAGACTCTCCTCACCCCATAATACCAACTCCTGTTAATCCCTCACAGCTAAACTTACCATTGCCAACAATCAAACCATCACCATCCACCTGATATACCGACCGCCAGGCCCCCTAGGTTCCTTTGAGAAAGACTTCATGTACCTATTATCTGACAACTTAAAAACCTCTACTCAATGTCTCACCCTAGGCACTTCAACCTCGGATTCAATGACTCACGTGACCCCAATGCCCTACAAATTAACAGCACCCTTGAGGAACTAGGATTTACCCAAAAGATTACAGATCCCACACATATCAAAGGAAGGACCCTCGATTGGATTGCCGAACATAATTGCCCAACTACTATCACTTCCATAATGCCTCAGTTATGGTCCAACCACCACATGGTATCCTTCACCCTAGAAGCCACCATACCCATGAACAATAGTATCCTAGCTCCCACCGCGCCTACCAGAAACAAGAAAAATATTACCCATGAAAATCTCATCCCCCTCATTCTCCCCACTCTAAACTCCATTTCAGAACAGTCCGACCCAGCCTCTATGATAGAAAAATACAATGAAGTGATGCTTGCCTCTCTGGACGCTATCACACCACTGAAAATTAGGAAGATGCAAACCCTGCCAACACCTAAATACCTGGTTCACACCCCTACTGAAAGACATCAGACAAAAGAAACGCCTAAGTGAAAAAACATGGAGATCAGACCCCTCAGACATCAATAAAAATAACCTGGAGAAATTAGCTATCCTCTACAAAAAAGAAATCATCCTTGCGAAACAAACATCCTACAACACCTGCATCACCCAAGCCAAATCCAACATCAAAGAATTGTTCGCCGTCCTAAAGGCAGTAGAATCCCCTATCCAAGCCCCCGATTCCTGCCTCAAGGATAATAACTGGTGCACAGGCATACAAAATGCCCTTGCCAACAAGATAACAATGCTTCAGACGAATATTAACAACAAAATGCTTCCATAAATGTCCCAAATATTGTCAACATAGGCCCCCCATCCAAGGTGACTACTAACTCATTACCAACTCTGAAATCCACTCCTTCACCACCCACACTGGACATCCCTCCCTTCTACTTTCGCAAAGTCTCCACTAAAGAAGTCGAGAAAGTCATCCTCACTCTCAAACCTTCCAACTGCCAGGGCGACCCATGTCCAGCCCAAATCATAAAAGATGCCACCCGTGAACTCTCACCCTTCATTACTAAACTTATAAACGCCTCTTTCGCATCAGGTACCATACCTAGCAACCTGAAACAGTCCTGGGTCCTCCCCCTCCTCAAAAAGCAAACTTTGGAGCCAACCAATTACTGCCCCATAACCACTGTGCCGTTCCTACTGAAAATCTTAGATAAAGTAGCTTACTTACAAATTCAGCACCACCTGGAACTAAACCACCTCCTAGGAGTTCGACAGTCCGGCTTCAGACCACAGCATGGTACTGAGACTGCACTCCTAGACCTTAAGGCACAAATAGACACACTAAGAGATAAAGGTATGACTTCACTTCTACTACTCCTTGACCTCTCTGCCACATTCGATCTGGTAGACCATGCAATCTCTGCAAACATCTGACAGCTTGCTTCTCCCATGAAGCAGTCGCATGGATCCAGTCCTTCCTAAACAACAGGACAATGCAAGTTTTCTCTCCACTAGCAGCTGCAGACCCCGCACCTATTTCATGCGGCGTACCCCAAGGATCATGTGTATCTCTTACCCTTTACAATATTTTCACAAAGCCCCTTTTTCGATGATCTAGACGGTCTAGGTATCACCTACACTAACTATGCAGATGATACACAGATCCTCACCCCGTTGACGGGAGATTATGAAAAGGATTTGGCCTTTGTGAATAGAATCTACCTCATCATCCAGGCATGGATGGCCTCCCACGGACTATGCCTGAATGATGACAAAACTGAACTCCTCATTCTAGGCACCTCCTCCAACATCAAAAAACTAGGTCCCAACTATGACTCCTTCATAATTGACAATAATATCATTACTGTGGCCAAAGTAGTCAAAATACTCGGCTTCTACATAGACTCCACACTCACCTTTGGTAAACAAGTGAGTGTCATGGCCTCAGCCACCTCCTACACCTGCAAGTTAATTAGAGCAGTTAATTCGAGCAGCAAAGCCTTTCCTCTCACCTAATAACTGTGTCACCCAAGCAAGGGCACTAATCCTGTCAAAGCTAGACTACTGCAACACCCTCTACATAGGCAGTAACAAATACATCACCGCCAAAATACAGACACTTCAAAATAATGCCCTGAGAGCCGCCATAAACTTCCCTAAAAACGCCCATATATCAGACCTTAGGAGATCTACTAACTGGCTCTCCACAAAAGACAAAATCCTCCTTAAAACAGCATCTCTTACACACAAATCTCTTAACCACGCAGCCCCACAATACCTTATAGGCAGATTCACCAGACAAACAGCCTCTCGCCCCCTAAGAAAAGCTAACTCCAACATTTTGTTAGTACCCAGATTCAAACTCACTAAATCTGGTGGGAGCAGCTTCGCTGTTAAAGCAGCACAATACTGGAACTCCCTTCCCCCTGCTCTAAGGGAAGATCTCCCCTACCGGCAATTCAGATCCAATCTGATTCAATGGCCAAAAGAACATGATGCCTAACCTCCTCCCACTGACACCTTGGATCTTATGTATATTTTGTATATCTGTTTTGCTTTATTTATATGTCACACGTGCATTCTTGTAAATTTACTGTATATACATCTGCGATTCTTTGACTATACATGTCTACAGCTTTGTAACCGTAGCTGTACCTCCATGTTTAATATGTAACCTGTAACCTAAGTTGAACAACCATCTTTTTGCCTTCGTGCCCGAATACCCCTGGGTCTGGTGCGCAATACAAATAATAAAACAAACAAACAAACATTACATAATACGTATACACACTCCTTGCACACGTGCATACAAACATATTGAGCTACCATACAACAATGCTTCCCTCCCCTCTCTGCTTAACAAATGGCAAGTTCGCACATCAGCCCCTTCCCATTGCATGTGAAAGAGCATATACGTTGTTATTTGTTAGCTCGCACCCGTAGGGAGGGAGCTGATGTGTGAATTTGATTTTTGTTAGACAGAGAGGTGAGGGGGGCCTTTCCTGAAACTAGCAGCTTTAAAGTGTTGCTGTTTTTGTGCAAATTCATTATTCTGAATGAACGCAGTAAAACTTTAACGCCACTAGTTTCAGGAAAGACTTCCCTGCCCTCTCTCAAAGGCACACATCAGCCCCCTCCCCACAGATGTGAGCCAACATAGAACAATGTTATGTGCTCTTTCACATCCGGGGGAAGGGGGCTAATGTGCGCACTTGCTTTTTGTTCAGCAGAGCTGCAAGTTTCAAGAAAGGCTTTGCTTCTCTCTCTGCATAACAAAAGAAAGTGTGGACGCCCCATCCCTCAGCTCACATTTCGGGCGGTGGGGAGCTGGAGCCCAATGAGTTCAATAGCGTTGCGCCACTGGTTCTGCATCCAGTCTACATATGGAGCTGCTCTGCAGTGGTGGATTCTGGATATGGATCCCCAAGTCACACTTCTGAAGATACGGACTAGGGAAAGGGAAAAACAGGCAGAATACATAGGGATTCAGGCATATCCTCCCGCATTGGCAGAGGCAGTAGTATTTTTTCGGCACGGTTCAGTGTAAGCAGGCAGAGCAGACATTACATCCCGCCCCCCCAAGTCTATGCTGAAGGGCTCGTTGCTGCCTGTAAATTATCTTCAGGCCCAATTACCAAAGGAACGAAAATAAGCTGTAATGATATCTATTGAGGACCACTGTTAACATGGGGAGGACCTTCTCCCCCCCAGTTAAAGAACCACACCAAATACTGTTATTTCTGTAATATTGAGTTTGCTTAGCCCTGTCTGAACAACAGAACATCACGAAGGCTTTCTCCCCAGGTGCCACACTAGGCTAAGAACCAGAATTACCCAACTGTATTTTTTGGGCTATAGCTTTTTATCGCACACTGGGAAGTGAGCTTTGGTAATTTAAAATTTTAACAAAAATTACCCCGTAGTGTTCTGCTAAAGGGAATTCATTTTAGTTACATAGGGTAAGGGTCAACACGGCCGCCCCGCCCCCCACCCTAACCACTATAAAGGGAAAAGATATAAGGCCAGCAGATTTTTGGTTGCAAAGGGCTCAAGTCTACTTACATTGAAAACCTCTGTTTAGAGTTCAGGATAGCCAGCTGCATGTCAGGACTCTCTGGAAAGATAGGGCAGGGGTCTGGTCACTCCACTTTCAAGGATGGCCTCCCGCTATCCACCATAGGACCCACTCAGCTTTTAGGCCTTCCTAGAAATAGACAGGGCCACCGAGATGCACTCTCAGCAATCTCCTCTGGTGTTTCCTTGCAGCTGTCAGATGGTAAGTTTCAGCAGCTCTCACCGATGGTAAATTTCAGCAGCTCTGTCCCTTCCTCAAAGTACATTCCCCTTATATTCCATCAAGTTTACAATCTTTGGGGAGTACCTAACATGAGTTCTCAAAAATAGGATTGGACAGTTACCCATCTCTCTACTCCCAACTCCAGCCCATCTCTCTACGGATTGGTTTAAGGGTCTGGAGCAGACATATGGCAGTTCCATTTACAATCCCCATTTGTTCTCATGTTACATTTTTGGCAAAAGCTAGTTATGTAGCAAAACTTTATAACGGTACTCGCAACTGCCATAATATATATATTTTCGAATTCAGCTAATCATGGGGAATTAAATAAGACGACAGCCAGGTCTGGACCATTTTGCATGGCTGTGTGGCAATTTTCTGCAATTTTTACCAAAAGCGCAATAGTTAGGGACATGTCATTTATTATGCATAATCCTAATGTTTTTCTCCACCAGTTCACCAACTCTCACATTTGGAACATTTTCAGATCAGCCAGTAGCCAACTGTAACTGTCCATTACAGTTCCCTAAATCGCAGGTGGATGAATTTTATATCACCAAAATAGCCTGGTAATTATCAAAAAAATGTGGTTGCTGAGGAAAAGGCCTAACTGATTATAGTCCTTTTAAACCAATGGAATCTTCATATGTGCAAATATGAGCTTGTCCTGCTCCATGCCATCTGCCATTTGCCATTTGCCACTCTGGCCCAGTCTGGGACCAGGGTTGTTTTATTGGTCTCTTTGAAGTTGGTTGTTTGCTCTTTGAAGTTGAAGTTTCAGCCTCCCTTAATTGTAGCGCCCACACCCCCAGCTTACATTCGGGTCATGCAGCAGCCAGGCACAATTGGCCTGCAGAGACAGGGGCCTCATCACGAGTTTGGCGCTAAACCTTAAATGCAGCGGTAACACTATTACCGCCACATTTAAGGGTTGGCCCAATCACGAGTATGGCCACATTCACCCCCAGCACTTAACTGGAGGTGAAAGTGCTGGTGGAATGGGCATTTCATTGCTATTAGCACCCCCCCAGCCCCATTGGGTTCAACAGGCCCAATGGTGGATGGGGGTTTACCACCTTGCCTCTACTCGTGATCCGGCACAAATTGCGCTGAACTGCGTAGCAGTAACGCAAATAGTTTTGGGCGGAATCCCAGCGCAATTAGCATCGGGATACCGCCCAACTTGTGATGAGGCCCCAAGTCTAAAGGGCACTTGGTTTCAAAACCTTTCAGAAGCCACATTTTATTGTTGTTATTGTTGTTGTAAAATAGCTGGGGGATGTAAACCAGGCTTTTCAGGGGGAAGTTCTTTGTGACATGTGTCCCACAGCAAGCAAAAGGGTTTGCCTTGGGCTTACAGAAACATGTTCATGGAAATAAAGTGGGCTTTTCTTTTCAAATGTTTGCTGGTATTTTGCATGCAAAACATAATATACATTACTTTTTGTCAACATGCGCCATGTCTTTTTCCCAGACATTTTTATGTAAGCAGGGGTACATTTTTCACATTTTAACTGCTTTAACTTGCAAACACATATGCAAAGCAGTTTTTGTGTCAGTCTTTAAAAATCCTATTTTTCATTTGAAAGGGACCTTTGAATTTCTTATTCCTTTGTGTATTAAAATGCTGCTTTTCCTTTGGTAATGACAGGTAGGCCTTTGTCAGTTTGGGGCCTTTGATTACCCCCTACAGAGCCCCATAATGTCAATTTCAGGGATCACACACAGAGCCAGAGTTATTTGTGATGCCTCTATGAGGTGTGGCAAGAGGGAGTACAGTTTATGAACAAAGCCTGTGTTATGTTGTGTTGTTTTCAGGTGAGTGTTTGCACAAGCAATTAACATAAAGTAACAACAATATCAAACGCACCCTTTTCAGTGAATTAACTACTTGGAGAGAGAGTAACTTCTTTCATTAGACTTTATGGGCTTGACTTAAATAAGTATTAAACTCTTTGTAACTCAGACTCTATGCCTCTATTTCCAAATGCTCAGATGGAGTCAATAACAAACCAAAATGTTATTTTAAGATATGTTAAATGTAAAATGTGTTTCACCATCAATCTGAAGCCACAGTAATTGCCCCAGATAACCCTTTCTGGAGCTGTTTCAATAAACTACCATAGGTCCAATGACTCACCCAGAAAAATATAGGAAGATTTACTAGATGCTTGTTAGTTTTGGTCATTAGATGGTGCTGTAAGAGCTGCCTACATACCAAAACAATTTGCATGGGAAGTGTAAATTAGGAGCGAGGCGGGGATTGAGGGGGGGACATACAGCTTTTGTGTGTTGTTTGCCTTTTTACACAGTCATCAACCTCCCATAGCCACCCCGACCCAAAACCTTCCCCTCAGCCCAATATACCCACCCCATGATCTATTTGAGCATTGTCTGTGCTTTTAAGGGGTAGCCATTGTTAGTTCTAAACAGTCTTTTGCTTGCTACTTGAGATATAAGTAACTAGTGGAAAAATCTGTGTACACGGGCTAATGTGATTAAACGAAGACATTTCCAGAGTGTAAATATATTATGTGGTGTACATAATTTATGTTAATAGAATACAATTTGTAAAGGATATTGCTCCTTTTTCATGGAGTAGTAACCTCAAACAAAATCTCACGTAATCCGTTGAAAGTTCAACATATTACATACGGCCAATTGTTGTATCTGTTCCTCGTTGTCTTGGAATCCACTTACAGGTTTTGGACTCACATATATACTTTTGAGGGACATCAGAGTAATAAAATTCACCTGCAGCATGATTCGAAGTAGACATTAGATCATAAAATAAAGTAAATTGAAGTCAAATATAGGTTAAAAACGTACATGAAGAATATTATTGATATAATAATAAATACCAAGAAATATTACAATGTATAATTACATAGTACATTAAAAAAGTAATTTATTTTGTTAGAGAAATAGCGCTTACTCAAATCAATTTCTGTTTGTACATTGTTTTTAAATGTTTATATTTTCTTAGTATATGCAACTTGAAGTATGCTGTTAAAGTGGTGTCCCTGTCCGGGGCCTTTTCTGCAGCTAATTGTATGTTATCATTGTTGAAATACAAATTTTGTTTGCCTAGAAGATGAACTTGAAGTCTTATTGTTGTATGCGTAAGGCAGAAGCTCCCTTTAGCAGTGATAACAGGTGAAGCGTGCAGGACAGCTTTGGACAAACATACATCTGGTCCTTTATTATATAGTAGGATATGTGTATCCTAATATCTTTCTTTGCACTGATTCCACATTAATAATAATCACTAACAAAGCCAACAGCTTTGGCTCTTGTGTAGGCATTAGACAAGCCTTTGTCAGGTGCAGGAGCTACCTCAGGCTTCAATGTTGACTCTCATATCAGAGTCTAGGGAAAGAATCCCGAGCAGGGACTGAATGATTCTAGACAAACATCCCTGTCCCCACATGCATGATGGTGGCCCAGGGGAAAGAATAATAGGTTGCTGTGCCCCAATACTAATCATTTTCAGTGCTGGAAATGGAAATAAATGTACTGAGGGAACTCTCTCCTCCTTGGAGGGGCAGGGCTGTGGGGAGGAAGGGGTGGGGCATAGAGGTGTGGCCCCAGGTCAGTTAACGAAACACAGTATCTCTGTATAGAACCCAATCCTAGCGATTTTCATAAAAACAAAGAGCATTATGGGAACATAAGATTGCCCCCATTTTACATTTGAAGCAGGTCTTGTAGTGATTCAGTAAGAAACCCTTTTGAGCAAATAATGGAAGTTGGACTCTGCGGTTTTGATTGGTCACAATACTCCCCTTAACAAAAATAAATCTGTAAATTGTAGGACATATTTACCCCTTTGGATAGCTGCGACAAGTATGTGGGGCTTTGGCTGTTTTTGTATTCAGTTTCCCGTGCGGAATCTTCTGAAAGCAGTCCGCTTGTTGAAATGTGGTTTCCTTGGGCATACAATAAGTCGACTTCAGAACAGATCTCCCTGGGTTTGTCCTGGGCCTTGGGAAAGATCTGCTCTGTAGGCGAGTGATCGCACGCAGGAACAGACCCCTTTCAGAACTGAATCTTCTAAAGGTCTGCTGGTTGAAGTGTGGGTTGCTCGTTCCTACGATAACTCAGCTTCAGAACAGATCGGGTGTGTCCTGCCCTAACCCCTGGGTCTGAGGACAGGGCTTCGCTCAGGCAAGTTTTGCTGGAGCGATGCTCCGGCTTGCTCATGCTCTATTTCCTATGCTGAGTGTTTCATTTCAGTTCATGACCTTAAGTGCTTTCTTCATTGAAGAGTGATAGATGGAGAAAATCTGTGCAGCGAGTTAACAGCCAATGAGAACAGCTGTGGTGGGTAAATGAGACATCATGGGGAGAGAGTTCCTCATGGACGCCGAAAGGCTGTGAAGAAAACAAATAGTACCTGGCGAGAGGGTTGTGGCAGCCTCCTAGCCAATAACGAGGCTCGGAGAAGGGGCGTTATCACACAGTAAAGTCCCCTTCTCCAAGTCTCCTCAGAGCGGGTGGCTGTCATCTTCACTCGGTGGATTGTCCACATAGGTGCGCTTCCCTGCTTTCCCGCATCCTATCCCCTAAACCCACCCCCTTTTTAAGCCAATAAGTAACCCCCACCTCCTCCCCACTTACCTTCTTGCTCCTTGTCCGGGCTGGGAACAGTAATTTTCCAGGCACAGCACTGATGTCAGCAAGGCCACCATGGAAAGGGAGAAGGGACTAGGTATAGTTTCGAAACATACAAACTATTAGTACACCGGTGCATCATGCCAGGGTACTAATAGCAATATTACATGGGCAGGGGGGAATTACTGGGCCTGCTAATGCCCCGGAGCTTTGCTAAGGCCCTCGCATCGCTCGGGCCTGTAACTATGGCTCTGGGTAATCACCTTGTCAGGTAATTGCCCCCTGCCCGTGTAACATTGCTTGATTAGTGAGATATAAAGCTTCAAGTTTAGGGTGATGAAAGGGATGTAGGTGTTTAGACAGTGCGGGTTAGAGATATGGGGCAGGCAGTGGAGAAAGGATGAGAGCTCTGTGGCTGGTTAAAGCTCCCGATGACTGATTTTAAGATGGGGCTTTGGTGAGGGTGTTGGCTGGAGAGATGCAGCAGGATGTAGAAGCTAAGCTGGGATGCCACTCTGGAAAGGGGTGAGAATGGTATATAGCAGTCCATGTCTAGTGCTATAAGGATTTAGGAGTGCCTTGTTTCGTAATAAAATATGTTTTTCACTTCCAGATAACGAGTGAACGAGTCTGTTTGCACCATCATTCCAATTACACCATCATATTCAAAAGACGAACTTGCTGGGCAGGAAAGTGGTTTAAATCGGGTGGGCATCCATGGTACCAGTCATGCGTGTCCATAATAGCGGTAGGATGGGAGTGGGCGGGCACATGCAGTCTGAGGAAACCCCAGGTTGGGCAGCCCAGGGAGATGTACGCAATACGCTGGGCTGCCGCCCGGTGTTTCCCTCAGACGCAACCCTTCCTGCGTACATGCACCGAGGCCGCAACCCTCCCCTCTGCCCTCTGCCGCAGCAGCCGGCTGCCGCCGCGGAGCTTACTCGGGGATAACACGGCAGGCTCCTCATTAAAAATTAAGCCAAACTGAGCTCGCGCCGCGCTGAATAATTCATGGCATTGCCTTAAGTGAGTGTGCCCTGGCCTCTAAGCAGGGAGGGAGACCTAGAGGGGAGAGCGCGCGGGATGCGGGAGAGGGCTCGTTATGAAAAGTATCGCCTTTTGGACATCGGATTTTTAGCAAAGCCTTCTACAGTGTCCACGGACTCTGCTTTGGAGGATGGCCCTTGGGGAGACGGAAGCTCCGGCCACAGCCATCTGCCTGAGATCTACCCGAGCGAGCTCACTGGGGACCACATGCCCTCAAAGCACCCAAGGAAGACTGGCTTATGCGTCCATCGGCCGTGCCTGCCATGCTTACATTCATTTAAAAAGTTAACTCTGCTCCAGTTCCATAAGAGCATGGACGTATATTGTCCTAAAAGCTTGCAAGATGTGTCAGCAATCCTGCTTTGGCGAGTATTATCATCTGGGTTTCATGTGCCCCCGCCCCCCTCCGTTCTTTCTTCTCATTATTGAGAGCCAAGGAGGGAGGACCCTAATTATTAGTATGGAGGATTTTCTTAAAGAATTACCGCATGTGGTAAGTGTTGAAATATGACTGATTGTTGCAAATGGCCGACAGCAGTGCGGATTTACAGAAAGCTCCACATTCACTTAAGCCCACCCTCATTTTGAGGGTGGAAGTTGATTCTGTCCGGTAGCAGGTCCTACCGGTGCTGCACGCACCTTTGCCATGCAGATATAGGTAGCACTTAACCCATATCTCTATTAGATTTCAAATGGGGGGGCTGGGGGAGGGTGATACAGTGGGCAACTTTAAATCCCTTTGGGTGTCCTCATGTTGAATTATTTTTCCTGCAGTGAAGGGAAGGAATGTTTACCGCCACTTCTTGGGTAGAGGTAAAAATTCGAGTAACCTTTCTGAGCCATGACATCTCACAATCAGGCCGTATTTACTGCATTCCTATGGAACAGCGCAGGATGTAAATAGCGCAAAGGCTAAAATGGCCGCCGCTTAAAACGGTTGTCATTTGCAACTACTGCCTGTTTTCGCCATTCTTGCCACCCTCATGAGCTCCTGGTATTTTAATGCACTAATTTTAAAAGCTGCCGGATCACATGCATCCTAAGATAGTGACCAAGATTGATGTGGAACAGACACCATGCTGAAGCGCTTTGATGCCATAACCCATGGAAGGAGCTGCTATACAAAGGCAAGATACAATAACTTCAACCCTTAGTTGTGCCTCTGATACTTCCCAGTGCAGTGCCAAATAGTTCCACTTTCTTTGGGGTATTTCTGGGGAAATGGGCAGTCCTTTTGCATCAGTCTCTATATGGTCGTTAAATGGTTTGCGTTTCCATTCATGTCTGTATGCAGACGTGAACCAGAGTCATAAACTCATTCAGTTTCCTGACCTGTGCCACACTAAAAAGCCACACAGTATCTCAAGTCTCATAAATATAAACTTTAGCACCCTTTTAAGACCATTCGACATGGCTCAGCTAATAAGGAAGCTCAAATTCACCAGTCACTGGTAGTTTCCTAGAATTTCTCTTTACCGTATGACTAGGCCACAGCGAAGGCCCCTGATGCCAACGTGCCTCCCCGCCTACACCAGCGGCTCAGCGGATGTCCTGCCCATGCAGGGGGTGCTAAAGGGACAGCTGGCCAAATGGGTCGCCCCTCTGGCCCCCCTGTGCCCAGTCGCCTCCACTCTCGTGAGGGAGGCGGAAGGGGCGTGCCTTAGTTCCCGTGCCCGCTGAAGCCGGCTTGCAGCCCGGTGGATGCACTTAAATAGCTGGCGCTGCAAAGAGTCACACGCTTTGCAGCCCGGAAGCAACACCCAGCCACCCTGCCCTCATAAGGAAGTTGTTCGTCAGTTGGGCAGCAGGCGGTAGGGGGCAGATTTGCTCTGTTTGCTATGATGTCACAGCGGGGCTGGAATTGTTCTCTTTTTGGGGAAGAGTGGGGTGGTATGTGTTGGCATGCACTAACGATTATTGCTTTTTTCGTAGGTAGTGTTTGTTCTTCTTTCTGCCACAGGTGGAGTTACTGGGCGGTCCTAGCCGGGGAGCAGTCAGGCTGCGGATGCTGCCGCAAGCATTACCCACTGGCTGCACAAGCTGGGATGGGGTTTGACGGGCACTGACACCCGTACGGACAGTTGGGACTCCTCAACAAATTATTGCAGTGGCCCGGGTGTACCACTAAGAACTAAAACCGGCAGTCACAGGGTCACCCGGAAGGACATTAACACGGAAGTGAGGTGTAACCGGTTTGTGGAAGCCCAGGGATGGCAAAGGGCCACCCGGCGAGGTGTTTCGGCCAGGTACACCTGTGGCCTGAGCAAGGCTGGGACCGCCCATTATGATGACTCCAATTAAAGTGATGTGTTTCGTCCAAAGTAAACATTGTCTGTGTAAATTATTGACATGAAAAAATGATGTGTTAATGTTGGGTTGGTGTGGGACCACAGTAGGGGATAGCCCCACTATGTGTACCTTCTGTTTCCCCTCCAGCTTGTGTTGCGCCCTGCCTCAGGGTCCTGGCATTCTCAATGATTGCAGTATCCCTCCCCCTCCACTCGGGCCATTAAGTCAGGCCTTTTGAGAACATGATGGCTGATATACCCGACCCCCTCTGGCGCTTATTCCTAAATACAAGTAAGCCAGCACTCCAAGAAAGCTGGTTCACATGTGGGTGGATATGTATTATAACTAGTTGACCACGGTCGGTTCTATACCCACATTAATGCCCTAACGGCTGTAGGGCACCTACCACGGGACTCCAATCTCTGCAGTGTTTCCCTATTTATGTATTTCTGTTCAAAACGATGGTTTTGCAGTAGATACTATAATATCCTGCTCCAGGTGTGATATGCATATGCAGCAGAGTGGGCTTGTCCTAAGAGAGAGGGGAATCCATTGAAATGCTTAAAATGAACATGTATAATGCCTCAGCGGCACCACTGATGGACAGTTACAGCAGTGGCGCGCTCACCAACATCTTGGGCGGCCCCTCGGTATCTCATTCGCTCCCTGCCACTGAGGCAGTGACTTTGGAGCGGAATATTGGGCGTAGGAGACAGCGATTATGTACCTACAATCAGAGCCTGCTGCTCCATTGTATCCACTGGAGTTCTGAACACTTAAAAGCTTCTTTTCAGTGGTTAAAAAGTAGTTCCAAACAGGATCGGAATCGAGCATAAAATTGGCAGGCAACAATCAAAAATGACCCACAGTCGCAAACAGCAATTTGCTCCATTTGTGATTGACTGTTTGAGGCATACCCAAGGGGGAGTTTTGGGGTAACATGTGTTGCAGAGTTTTCCAGTAACTCTGGTGACAAATATCCGCTGAACAGCGAAGTAACTCCTCAAGCAGGCTCACTTTGACCAAAAACCTGGCCTATTTATTTATTTTTATTTATTGAACATTTGTATAGCACCTATACAGCAGAAAGTGTTTCCAGGCGCCACAAGACAAAAGGGGGGGCGGGGGGGAGTGAGAACAGCAACAATAATGGTCCTACTTGGCCATGTGACATTCGGATCCTGCAAGTGCAGTAACAAGAAGTGCGAGGGCTATGGGGGAAAGGAATGGGATAGGGAGAAGAGTAGGAAATGCCGGAGGAGGGTCCCCAGGGGCTGAGCAGGTGCTGTGGTGAGCCCAGGAGGGCAAGTGCCAAGAGAAAACCAGGGGTAGTTTTCAACTAGTGCGAGGAAGAGGGTGGACCAGAATCAGTATTCTGGTCAGGGAAGGGTTTCTAAGGGCAGGGGCTGGTAAGGGGTACAGGGGAAGACTGGTTGAAGGAGTGCCTGGCCATAGTAAGACTCATTGGGGACACTGGCAACCCGTTGCAATGGCAGGGGGAATTCAGCAAGGGAGAAGGGGAGGGAAGGAAGAGGAGAAAAGGAAGGTCTTGAGAAGCTTCCGGAACTTAAGGAGATCCATCTCAAAACGGAGAGGCACATGGAGGCCGTTCCTGAGGGAAGTTCCTGCCGAAGAAAAATATCTACTCCCCACTCTCTGCGAGGAGAAACGTCTGATCTGCTGAGAGTTGGAGCTTGAGGACCAAAGGACTCAAGCAGGGAGGCATTTAGGGAGAGAAAGTTGGATGTAGCGAGGACCCAGGCCTTAGAAAAGCCTTGTGGATGATGCAAAGGGTCTTGAATTTGATCCTTGCAGCCACTGGAAGCTAGTGGAGAGTTTTTAGGGCTGGAGAGATGTGGTCCCTGGGCTTGAGTCAAAGGATAACTCTTGCAGTCCTATTCTGGATTAGTTGAAGAGAGCGGAGAGAGGAAAGAGGCAGATTAAGGAAGAGGCTCTTGCAGTAATCCAGCCTAGAGAGAACCAAAGCTCTTGAACGATTGAGTTTTTGGGGGAAGGTGAGGAAAGGGAGAATGCCTCCGAGAAGGGCAAGCTGAAAGTTGGCCTTTTTGGCGAGGTCAGCAATATGAGGAGAGAAGGAGAGAGAGGAGTCAAAGATGACAACATGGTTTTTAGCCTCACACGAGGGTGAGTGGAAGGGGTCCAAGGAGGGTGGCCAGAGAGTATGAGGGAAGGATGGGGTAGGTATCCCAAAGAGAGGGATCTCAGTCTTACTGTCATTAAGGCAGAGATCATTAGCAGCACTCCATGCCTGAACAGCAGTCAGGCAGTCAGGAATGAGAGAGGAGAGTGAGGAGATAGGGGGGAAGCTTAAAGGAGAGCTGTGTGTCATCAGCATAACACTGGACATGAGGACTCACCCGTCCTATCCACGCCCTGCTCCTGACAGTGCATTAGAGGCCTGGACATGTGCCCGCAACCACAGCCCTGGGGGAATACTGACTTTCAGGAGAGTTAAGAGAGGCACCCAATGGCAAATGGGTGTCTCTGCTATGACCATTCATTGTCCATGAGCTCAAACTAGCAACATTAGAATATAGCGTTAATGACATTCTCTGCGGTGAGCTCTAGTACTATGGGCGCATGTGCCGCAGAAAGGGCTCAGGGTTAGAACCATCGAAGACCACCACCGAAGCATGTCCTCAATGCTTTATTTAAACACTTGTTAGTATTAGCCACACAGCGGTCCCCCCTGAGGGGTCTGAATAGTTTTTTTAAAAATATGTATTTACTTTTTAACAGGAAACTGGCTTTGCAGAATTTTCTAGAAAAAACACAAGAAGAGAAGAAAAGTAGCTGATAAGGAAATACTAAAGGGTTGCCGGAGCTAGAGGAAGTCAAGACATTATTTTTATTACAAATTTATCATGAAGGTATTTATTGGGTGTATATCTAGATTTGGGAGTCAACGGAGCACTTTACAAATCATAGGGTGAATGACGCAGTGAGATAAGCAGAGATACAAGGGAGTGGGGAACTAAAAATGGGGGAGAGGGAGGGTGGTCTTTTTGTTCTTTCCTTCCTGTACTAATGAACTTCAAATCTGTATGGTAATTTCCATGACAGAGTACTTGTGGTGGAGGTGAGGGGGTTGTCAGGGAGGGCGACGTGCAGATTGGTGTGAGGAAGGGAAGAGATAGTGGGAAATATGGCAGCTCAGGGGGGTGACGTTGAAGCAGAAATGAAATGCAGTTTCATACCGACAGTTCAAGCCCCCATACCAAGCCTCCTGATTGTGTGCCGCCACTCCCCTCGGTGCTTCCTGTAATTAAATCAAAATCTAAGCCATATTATTTCCTAAGACGACCCTAGTCTAGTCTGTTTGCTTGTGAGGCACGACACAGAGATTCACGTGGGAGAGTGGCTAGAAGCTTAATGCACTTGCTGCTGGGCACAATCCTGTTATTCTGTCTATGACACCCCTTGTACGGTCCATCCAGATCCTCTTGTTGCTCCCGTGTATAAACTGACCTCACTGTACCAGGCTCAGATGCGCATGGCTTGCGGTGGTGGTTCTGTGTCAAAGGCAAAGCAGGCTCTGAGGTCCACACAAGTCTGCAGGCTGCCACACTGGTCACGGTCTTCAGCCTAGTAAAACCTTTGCGAGCAAGCTTGCCTTCTTGGCAACAGACTAGACAATGGCTGGTGGTCCCAAGAGGTTCTAGAAGCATGCCCGCCCTTTCTCCCCACCTCGGTTTCCAAATGTGACACTGCCATTAAGCAGGGAATCGCACTAGCCAATAATGCAGGTGCCTGGCCAACCTGTCCACCCACTAGTGTTTTCCAGTGGCATTCAGAATTTCCGCCATTCAGCGCCGGTCCACCTAAAATCACGGTAGGGAGGCTTCCTAGAAACAAGTGATGACATTGTGTGCCACGTGAGTGTCACGTGCCCCCTGGTGTACTCGTCCCAGCAGAACACAATAGCCAGAGGTAACTAACCACTATATGACTGGCGCATGGCAAAGGAGAGATCGATTCGGATACCAGAGAACTGTTGCTTCAGACGACTTTTTCAGATAGCCCAGCGTGCATTCCTAAATGGCGGCTGGAAAGAAGGGAGATGTTCAACATGGACTCATAACTTGATTACAGATCATTTCACAGAAGACAGAATATCACCCACTCCTCTTTCTGTTTCCATGGTTGGTGCCACTTCCAAATGGAAGGATCCGAACCCTTTGACTTGCTGGGTATTCTGAGTGATGTTCCGACTTCCGGGATGTTTCAATTTTATCTTCCAGTCAGGCCATCTTAGAGTGACTGGCTGAGAATGCCTGGACCGAGCACATACAGAAAAGCACACTTCTTAAAGTGCCTTCCCTGCCAAAACAACAGGCTGCGCGTCTGTCTTTAGTGTTGCTTCCTATAAAAAAAAAAGGATTTCGGCTAGTGTCAGGTGAGGAAATACATGCTGCTACACCCAAATGCACTACACACACATCACAATCTCTATTGTCTGAGCTCGACAGGACTGAACAGTCCCAGACATTCTGTGTCCACTTACGGCTTTTATTGAAATATCTCTCTCTCCCTAACTTTCTGTGCGCCTTTTCTTTTTGCTCTTTGCAGCGGAGGTCTTCCTGTTCAGACCTTCGGTTGTGAGTGCTAGTGACCTGCTGCTTGTTTCCTGGCTGTGCTGCCACTGCTGCCATCTCTTTGACGGATGGCTCACTGGTTAAGCACAGGCGAGTGCGAATGTTCATCAGCATGTCTCAGTTCTTCATCCTTGATTGCCATTATTTCAGCGCTTTGTAGCGGGAGAACCCTGCACTGAGGCGCTATATGGAAACCTCATATCATAATATGCCATGCTTTCACTCTGAGGTTGACTCTTCATTAATAGAGTACCCTGACTCCGTTCCTCTCTTCCCTAATGTTGGCCCCCGAGTCCATGCCGCTGGTAGGCTTCCTGGGGTCTGGCTTGGGCAGTTTTGGTGAACCCGAGTTTACAGTGGGTGCTGCCCTTATCGGCAAGTTTCTACCACCATCTCCAGACTTCTGCCTCACCAATGACTCCTGCTCCAAAAGCTTCTCCACCTCCCACACCTACTGCCTCCCCACCCCAGTGTAGAGGAACAGTTGCATGCCTCTGCAGGAAACCCTGCCCCACTACCTCCCATATCTTGGAGACCCGAGATTGGGCCATGTTTGACACCAGCAGTTGTGCCAATACCGCAGCGTTTGTTTGAGAGAAGATACCCATTGAGACAACCATACCGAAGGTTTCACTAAGGGATAAGAACTTGAGGGAGGAACACCGTGAAGGAATATGAGAAAGAGCAGAGAACAGAAGCCAGTGACATCACAAAAGAGAATATACAAATGTCCCAAGATACTGGCGGAAGCAGAGGTACAGACCCTGAAGAGACTAATGATGAAGTCAAGAATCAAGTGAACTTTTAAATGCGAGAAAGGAGATTACACATGCACAAAGTGCTGCAGAAAGTCAACTGTTCAATAATTGTACAGATGCTGAAATGCAAGTAGACTGAGTCATCTTAGAAGCTGGCTATACGTAGTGAATAGAATGCAGGCGAAGCCGCAATGTATAGAAGCTGGACATCGGTATCATGAATTTGGTAAGCCAGGACCCATGAAGAAGAAAGGGAAAATTGTGTTGCAGCAAGAATAAGCAGAATCGTGGACGTTGCAAGACGAAGCTGTCTGGCCTGGAGTCAAGACTGAATCAGCCAAGGTCAGCTATCTATTCTGGAGCGAACGTACGAAGAATGAATCATCCCTTGTTGAGGTGCAAAGAAGGAACACCAAGAGTGCCAAGTTTAATTCATTTAAAGCATTTAAAACCTGCAAAATTGACCAAATAGTGGTCTCCTGTCACGTGAGCCAAGGATGAAAATAGAGATTTGACTTGCAGTCCCAGAACACGAAAGTGAGAGCTCTCACTCCTATGTATTCTGAAGGCAAGGATACTTTTGGAAGGCCAAGTTCAAAGACAATCTTCATGGCAGAAGGCATGGGTGATGAGAGATGCTGGGCTATTTGATTGGGGCGGTAATGTCATGCCCAATTTTCTTGCACCTGGGTATGGGCTTATGTGCTGCTAAATGAACCGAATGTTCCAGACCTGGATATATAAACTATGTTTTGCGTGAAGATCGCTGAGAGAATCTTAGCGTACGTCCGTTTTAGATAATTGATAATAAAACAGTACTTTGCCATCTTCCTGAGTTGGTTCGGTTATTTGGATCTGGAGTTATTCTGTGTGATCCCATCCATTACATATATACGTTCCTACAGGGCCCTAAGGTCACCACTGACATGTGTCTCCTTATTGACTCCTGGCCCCCGTTGACACATTCACAAGCTCCTCCTTTCCCCAATGATTCTCTCCAGCCCCTCCCCCCCTTTCATGTCTCTCCTCCCCATATATTTTTTTCTTACTGTGCTCCAACGGGAAGACAAGGGTTCCCATGGCAACCGGAGTCAGCGATACACGTCCAGTTGGATTGCAACTCCATCCCAGAAGGGGCAGTGCAGGACATGTCCATATGAAGCTGTACCTGGGCCTGTGAAGCATGTTACTTGGCCAGAGGCCTCACATGAGTATATGATGGCAACGCATGGCAATAACAACCCACACCTAAGGCTATTATGACAGCAGATGGCCAGGGGAGGCAGCGCCGAGGTCTCTGATACCTGCAGTTTGGCATAAGGCCTCGCCAGAGCACTTAATTGAAATACATGCCCATGTAAGGGAGTGTGGCTGACACTACAAATCTGCCCTACTCTCCACTGACCTCCTCTGTGGCCTTCGCCATGCTCCCAACATCCTGTGCTCCCCCCACTTACCCTCACTCTGTGTTCCTTGACCAGGATCCTTCATCTCTACCCTCTTCTTCCAATGTTTCATCCCTCTGCAGCCCTTCCCCTTGTGTCCTCCACACAGAGAAGCTCTCCACTATTCAAAAGTCAAAACTTTTGGCTTGGTCAGTGCTGGTTTATACAGCGATGAAAACCAGTGTTTAGTTCAGTTCAATTCTAAGTCCCCCTAACTTTGGCAGATACAGCAATTGGAAACCTGTCAGGAACTTCTCTACATGTGTTTTCATCCATCCATCTGAAAAGAGGTGAGTTTGCACAACCTCGTATTTTATCCTGTT
Organism: Ambystoma mexicanum; assembly: GCF_040938575.1. Taxonomy (NCBI): domain Eukaryota; kingdom Metazoa; phylum Chordata; class Amphibia; order Caudata; family Ambystomatidae; genus Ambystoma; species Ambystoma mexicanum. The sequence goes on from NC_090923.1 coordinate 121,561,034, forward strand.
AATTGTCTCTACAACTGGTAATTCCACTTGGGGTGCAAACCCACTGTTGAAGTGCCTCCGTGAACATCACTATGAATGACTATGAAATAGACCTTGGCCGTGAAGCCAACAGTGTGGGCTGCACACCCTAATTCCACTCAAGACAATATTATTGCAATGTGGAAATATAACACACACCACTAGAGTGGAATTAGGGTGTGCAGCCCACACCGCTGGCTTCACGGCCAAGATCTCTTTTATTTTCATCCATCCATGTCATTTTACCCATCACTGAAAATAAAGCTCTCCTCATAAGAACAGAAATGGGACTACGTGTCATAAAAAATAAAATAGAAAGGGGACTGCGTGTTACGTGTTTAACTACAATGCCCTTTTCAAAGCACATTTTAAACCAGAAGGTTTTGGACATTATTTATTCAAAACTTGCAAATGTTGGGTATCTTTGTTCTCTTTTCATGGAGTTAGTATAGAGTCTTGAGAATGTTTACATCAACCCATATAATCTACCTGTGCGTGCTTTGTACATGATCTCCCAGGGCTAACGCTTTTAGTTTAATCCGTTTACAGTTTCCCGCGCTTTCCATCTCTGACGGACACAAAGTTAAATTCTTGATGCAGATTTTCTCAAAACATATCAGGTCAGGAATGATGCAAGCACAGCATAACAATACTAATCAATTTGTAGATTTGTGGGGTTTGACAAACTCTGGTCCTGTGAGGCGCTGGTAGGATTAGCTAGTCCGGTGATTGCTGGTAGGCAGCTTTCTCAGATAATGGTTGAGTCAAGTTTTGTTGTCAAACATGAGGTTGTTTTATTCCTTAGTTAGTCAGCACCAATGAAAGACATCATTGGATAAAAGGTGACATTTATAACATGATGATGTGTTACACAGCCGACGTGCGTTTCAACCTAAGTCTTTTTCAAGGCCAATTGAGTTATGGGGTGAGCTTCAAGGTGCAGTGAGCTGGTCCTCCCATGTGTGGGTGCCAGTGGGCTGGGTAGCCGTTCTGTGGCCGGGTTCGGCAGTGATGGTGCTCAGAGTCGTGTAGTCGAGGACGAAGCTCACCCCATAACTCAATTGGCCTTGAAAAAGACTTAGGTTGAAACGCGCGTCGGCTGTGTAACACATCATCATGTTATAAATGTCACCTTTTATCCAATGATGTCTTTCATTGGTGCTGACTAACTAAGGAATAAAACAACCTCATGTTTGACAACAAAACTTGACTCGTCCATTATCTGAGAAAGCTGCCTACCAGCAATCACCGGACTAGCTAATCCTACCAGCGTCTCACAGGACCAGAGTTTGTCAAACCCCACAAATCTTCTAAAAAATCAGGAACCCCGGAGTTGGTCCCTTGACAAACTAGGACTCAGGCTGCAGGTCTAACACAATCAACCATTGAATAAGAGGTGCGCAGGAGTGAGGGAGTCCCGTCTTTCAAAAACTCCACCCATGCTAAAACTAATCAATTTGTATGTTTGTTTTTTTGTGGATCTAATCACTGCCATTTTGTCAGATAAAGCAATTGAGGTGAGGCAAAATAATAAGATTTGCCCAATTCCATCAAGTGAGAAGGAAAAAAGAGGATTCCGACCTTCAATTTTCACAGCTAGGACATGATCTACTAAAACAGATCTCCAGACAAATATGATTAATTTTCACTCCAGAATAAGCTGATTGTGAACACAATGACTCAATGAAGACCTAATTACGACAAGCGGGAAGTGTTTTAACACACAAATGGAGAGAGTTGAAAGGAGAAAGATTAGCACTACCTGTGGGTGGGCCCAGGTCTCGACTGCTCTCATTGGCATCTGCTCCGTCTTCCAGAAAATACTGGGGAGACTGTAGTATCGTTGACTCTTCGTTCTCCTGGCTGGAGGATCCCGATCCTTGGGGAGCCTGGAGGAGGGTGGTGAGAAGCCCAGGCTCCCTGACCTCCATCGGACCATTCTCGCCAGAATCCAGCGACTCAAGATGGGATATCATCGTGAGCTCCATCAGAGATGTTGACGTGAGCCCGTCTGTTGTGGGGTGCTCAGATGCCACACAACCAAACCATGCAGATGCTGCGGAGAGAAGAAAACGAACAATGAGAGGTTTGGTAAAATAGAAGACATTTCATATGTTGTCACTGCTGTTGAAGTCAATGCATCAACACTATGGGGAGGCTCATGCCACTCCACACTCAAGCACGGCCATACCCTCGGGTAGCTCATACAACTCTATGCTATGAAATGGCCTAGTCCTCGAAGCTCCGCCAAATATGAACTCTGACAGAGTCATACCCTCAGAGATTCATAAAAACTCAGACTCTTGCACTGCCAAACCCCCAGAGGCTCACACATCTCCAAACTCTGTAGTGGCCAACCCGCAAAGATTCATACAACTCCAGGCTTTGTCACTACAAACCCCCAGAGGCTGATACAACTCCATGCTATGAAACGGCGTAGTCCTCGAGGCTCCGCAAATCTGAACTCTGACAGAGTCAAAACCTCACAGATTCATAAAAACTCGGATCCTCAGAGGCTGATACAACTCCATGCTCTGGCAATGCCAAACCGCTAGAGGAGTGTACATTCCCAAGCTCTGGCACAGAAACTCTCAGAGGCTCAGAAAATGATATGCCCTGGCACTGCCCAACCATCATGAACTCCAACTAGCCTAAGCTCAGGCACTGCAAACATTCAGAGGTTAATACAACCCCAAGCAGTGCATTGTATAACCTCAGAGACTCATCCATCGCAAGCTCTCGCAATAGCATGCCCCAGATACTCATACGCCTCTATGCTGCTCTGGCACTAGCAAACCCTCAGTGAATCCTGCATCTCCAACTCTGGCACTGCCATCCCCCAGATACCCATACAACACCATGCCATGCTGCTCTGGCACCTGCAAACCCTCAGTGAATCATACATCTCCAACTCTGGCAGTGCCATCCCCAAGATACTCATAAACCTCCATGCCACTCTGGCACTTGCAAAATCCTCAGAGACACCCCCATCTCCAACTCTGGCACTGCCATCCCCCAGATACCCATACAACACCATGCCATGCTGCTCTGGCACCTGCAAACCCTCAGTGAATCATACATCTCCAACTCTGGCACTGCCATCCCCCAGATACCCATACAACTCCATGTCACTCTGGCATTGCAAACCCCCAGAAACTCATACATCTCCATCTCTGGCATTGCCACCCCCCAGATACCCATACGACGCCATGCTGCTTTGGAACTTGCAAATCCTCCGAGACTCAAACATCACCAACTCTGGCACTGCCCTCCCCCAGATACCCATACACCTCTATGCTGCTCTGGCACTTGCAAACCCTCAGTGAATCATACATCTCTAACTCTGGCACTACCATCTCCCAGATACTCATACAACTCCATGCTGCTCTGGCACTTGCAAATCCTCAGAGACTCATACATCTCCAACTCTGGCACTGCACTCCCCCAGATACCCATACAATGACATGCTGCTCTGGCACTTGCAAACCCCCAGAAACTCATACATCTCCAACTCTGGTACTACCATCCCCCAGATACTCAAACCTCCATGCTGCACTGGCACTAGCAAACCCTCAGTGAATCATACATTGTCATGACCCACAGAACGCGCCCCTTCTGGACTTCCTGGTCCTTGTCACGGCAGGGCTTGCATTCATTGTTTCCCCCAACATGGCCGTATCACGTGACACGCCTCGCACCAGCCTTCACGGCGGACGTAGTACATTCCATTGAATATGCCACGCCCCAGCGGCCCCGTGCGTCTCAATGCTATTGCGAAGTAGCGACCAGACGTGTGCTCCGTAGCTCCCGGTATTGTTTCCCTTGCTTTTTCCACTCTAACCCAATTCTAGTCCCTTTCCTTCCATTCTTGATTCCTGGACTTGTGTGCTAGTTGCGCACCCTGTTATTTCCTGGATTCCTGGAACCCTGCTTCCCGGTACTTGAACGCACGCTGGAGTCGGAAGAGACTCGTGCAGCCTTATTCAAGACTCGAGCAGTACGCAAGAAGGCATCGATCAAGAAATCCAGCAAAGTTCGAACTCAGGTGAGAAGGGGAGAACTCCTTGACAGTTTGAGACGTCAACCGACCGAACTCGATATGGACATGGAAGCGGCCGTCCAGGACCTGATGCGTGGCATGCAAGAGCTATCAACCGAGGTGCAGAATCTAAAGGCGGAAAACGCCGCTCTCAAACAACGGGTTCTATCCCGCGATTCTGCCACAAAAGAAAATGTATTGCTGGGCGGTATAGTGGACAAATATGATGGCTCACCAAAAACCCTTCGAGGATTCCTGGATTCATGTTTGGTTTACTTTACTTTTAAGCCCTACTACTTTTCAACTCCCAGGGCTAAAGTGGGCTTCATAATTTCCCACCTTTCAGGAAACGCCTTAACCTGGGCCACGCCCCTCGTTAATTCCGGCAATGTTCTTCTAGATGACTATGATGGCTTCATACAAGCCCTTAATACCATGTTTGACCGTCCAGAACAGGTCTATAGTGCCCAGGAACGCCTGTTAGACTTTCAGCAAGGATCCCAGGATATGCTCACCTATGTTACCCGATTCAAGCTGTAAGTCAAGGAAGCTGATTGGTCCCCGGAGGCGAGTTTTACCATTTTCAGGAGAGGACTGAATGAGGAGATTAAGGATGAGTTGGCCAGAGTGGCTCGCCCAAACTCATTCCAAGCACTAATGGACCTTGCCATGCAAATAGATTTTCGTATTCAGGAAAAAATGGCAGAGAAGAAGAAATCCAAAGCTAATCCTCCGAAGCCGTCCTTTGAGAGCACCATGTTAGGGAGAATTCTCTGTTTAGGCTGAATTTCCTAACCTAGTGAGTCCCCCAGCAGCTTTGCTGGATTTCTGGAGTTTGCTTTTTTCTCCTGGCAAGAGTGAGTCTCTTTTCCTCACACTCTTGGACATGATTTGAGGGGTTCCTTTGACTGTTAATGTGTTTTATGGGCTATGGGTCTCATGTGTTTTTACTATGTGTGTTACACAGCACCCTCAGTGCAGTGACACAGGGGTGTCATAGTGGCACCCCACCATAGACTCCATACCCTGGGACTGACTACTGTCTCCCAGGGCATGTAAAGTCACCATTGGCTTTACTAGTCCCAAATTATGAACAGAAACCAGTACAAACCATCATATTGTGGGCGTACTGCTCGGGGCAATTCGATTGCCCCGGGGTCTGTTATTCGAGGGGGCACGTCTCCGTCCCCCCTGATCGAGTTTTGGCTGGTGGCAGTGGATACTACTTTTTATATTCGACCGCGAATATATCTCTATGGGATTTTCCCATTGTTCGAGGCTACCAACTTTAATTATTTAATTCTCATAGCCTCGAACATCCCGCCGGTTTATTTATTTAATATTAATTCGCCAGTTGGTATTTTTTTGCCAGAACTCGATTCTAAAATAACGTTTGTGTTCTCTTCTGTGACTCCAACCCAAGTCGAGCCCTTTGTTCCACTTTTTGGCGGGCTTCTCCGCAGAAGCCTCCAAAAGTGGTGCCACTCTGTCTGGGTACCACAGGGGGTGTGGGAGGGGGTTTAGGCACCCTGGACTGAGTTACCTTGGTAACTGAAGTCGCACTCTTGTGTGATTGGCCCAAGTGGTGAGCCGGCCGGCTCACCACTTAGCATGTTTGATTGACAGCTATGCTGAGTGAATGGGGTGTGCTGCATAAAAGCAGGGCTTTTGGGACTGGAACTTTAGAAGTCGCCACATGACCTGAAAATCTGACGAGGGAGAAGCTGAGCCGACCTGCTACGACGACACCACCGGTGGAGCCCTGCGGAACCGACTCACCACTTCCCAACGACAGAGAAGATCTCCCAGCTGGAGAGTCTTCTTCCCCTGACTGGTGGGCACAACCAGTTTACCTTCTTTTTCTCGCATTCCAGGACGTCTTGTGGTCGAATTGCCCTTTCCAAACACCCCGGCAACCGGATAGCCACTTACCACTGGACCGCAAATAAAAGGACCGCTCCTTTTAACTGAGAACTCCGCTGCTGGTTTCTTCCCTGGCAGTGCAACCGACTCCTGTCTTCCTCCCCGACGAGATCCTCTCTTCCCCCGGACGAAGCACCGGCTTGCACCCGCTGCCAGGAACAACTGCCCCCGCTGGAGTATTCTCACCACTTTAAGGTACCGTGTCCGCCAGGCCTCCCTTTCTAAAGATTGCTACAAGGTAATAATAATCCCTTAACCTTCTGGACTGGGCTGGCTGCCTTGACCATCTAACTGGTCCCTTTCTTTTTGGTCCAACTCTTTCTGAACTGATTGCAAGACTTTTGGGCACTTTGAACCGTGTGGCCTTGGACACATTTCGACAGGAGCCTCTTAAAGTGGGTCCAGCCTTGTTAACTTTGACTTTACAGTTTTAACCTGCCTTCTTCTACTACTGTGTTCTTCCAAAAGTGTTGGGATTTGTTTCTATCTTTGCTCTGCCTTTCTCTCCCTTTTAAACCGATTGATTAGAGTGCCATCTTCGTTAAACGCTCACACGCTCACCGCTGTCTGAAAATAAGTGTTGCTTTACTTAAGACTTGTCTAACTAATCGTTGAAGGGAGTGTATATCTTTTAGTGACCGTGTTTTTGAACTGCTTGATATTAGTGCCAGTGTGTTTTATTAGATGTGGTTTTAAATAAATAATTATATCTCTTTTACACCAAGCTCTGGTCAGTGTTTGCTTGTTCTACTGTGTTCTTTTGACCTATTGTGAATACTCTGTATACTGCCTAACTCTTCTTGAGGGAAGTCTGACTGCTCAGCCACAGCTACCAAGTGAATCTGTGTGGTACAGACTGCTACCAAGTGGGTTTCCACCAAACACCTGTAGTCTTAAATCTTTTGCAGTGGTCCCAGAGGGAACTGCACAGGTTTCTGCCTAACACACCACCAAGGCGGACACAAACCCAGGCTCAATCTTTGAAACAGAACCCATGCAGATAGGAGCCTTCCGTGGACCTATATCCCCGCAAGAAAGAATGAGAAGGATTCATACGGGGTTGTGCATGTATTGTGCCTCAGACAAACACCTAGTTAGGCAGTGTCCTCTGGCCCCTCCTCGGTGTTCGGGAAACGCCAGCTCGGGAGAGAGATGTTTGCTCCACATCAATTCCATCCTTGAACTCTCCTGGACAAAATAATTTGGTGATACTACAAGCCTTCCTGTCGCCCTCCAAGAATAAGACCTATCCCATTCTGGCCTTGGTGGACTGCAGAGCTATGGGAATTTTCATTGATCAAGACTGGGTTGTTAGTCATCATATTCCGTACGAGACACGAAGCACCATGCAGCCGGTGGAAGCAATCAACGGAAGACCCCTCTCTTCAGGACCCATAAGCCTGCAGATAAAAGAGATCCAACTTTCCATAAACCATCACCAAGAGCGGATTACATTCGACCTCATTAAGTCAGCCCATTACCCCATGGTATTGGGTATGCCCTGGTTACAGAAGCACAATCCGTATATTAATTGGACATCAGGATCACTATTCCTAGGCTCAGAGTTTTGTATGTCCCACTGTCTAATCCTGGATCCCTCCTCGACACCCCGTAAAGAACCACCAAGAGACCTGAAAACACCACTCATGGTTTCTAATATCATACAAGTCCCAGAGACCTATCATGGATATGCTGATGTATTTTCAACTGCCATAGTCCAGGCCTTACCCCCTCACAGACCTGAAGACTGTGCCATAGATACAGATCCCTCAGCAGTGATTCCTTTTGGCAGAATGTTCATTCTTTCCGAACCTGAGAAAAAGGCCCTCAGAGAATATCTGGATACCAACCTTGAAAACAGCACCATAAGACCCTCAAAATCTCCAGCGGGTGCTTCATTGTTCCCAAGAAGGACACCAAGGAACTCAGACCTTGCCTCGACTATCGTGGCTTAAATCAATGCACCCTCAAAGATAGGTACCCACTACCCCTGATCTCGGATATCCTGGAAGCTGTGAGAGGCGCCATAGTATTCACGAAGAGACGAATGGAAAACAGCCTTTAGAACACCTTTTGGTCACTATGAATATCTAGTCATGCCCTTTGGACTAGCTAATGCCCCCGCGGTTTTTCAACGTTTTATGGACAGGGTGTTTTCTGACATGTTATTTCTTTTTGTCATTGTCTATCTGGATGGCATATTGATCTTTTCCAAAGATCCTCTAAAGCATGAAGAGCATGTAAAGGCAGTACTGCAACGACTCAGTGAACACAAACTTTTAGCCAAACCCAAAAAATGCTTGTTTCACGTTACTTCTGTTCACTACCTGGGATTCATCCTTAGCCCAGAAGGAATTGGTATGGACCCTTCAAAGGTAAAGGCCATACTGGCATGGCCTGCTCCCACCTCCGTGAAACAAGTTCAATCCTTCCTGGGGCTTGCCAACTTCTACCGGAAGTTCATTCTACCTTTTCCGAGATTGTCCAGCCGATTGTTGTTCTCTTGAAGAAAGACACTCCCTTTATCTGGTCTACACCGCAAGACAAAGCATTCCAACAATTGAAGACAGAGTTCACGCAAGCCCCAATCCTGGCCCAACCAGACATAAATCGCCCATTCCTGGTGGAAACGGATGCCTCTAACTTCGCCATAGGAGTGGTCTTGAAACAGGAACTTGAGGATAAACTGGAACACCCCATTGCTTACCTCTCACGAACCCTGACTCCCAGTGAGACACACTATTCCGTCCTGGAAAAGGAACTGTTAGCCATCCGCCAGGCCTTCACTGAATGGCGACATCTACTTCTGGCTGCTAGATATCCAGTTCAGGTCCGCACGGACCATCGGAATCTTCAAATTCTACAATCATTGGAGTTCAGGAACAGTCATCAGGCGTGTTGGGCCTACTTCTTTGCCCAATACCAATTCCAAATCACTCATGTTCCCGGATCACAAAACATGATTGCTGACGCCTTATCTCGACGTCCTGACTATGTAACTACTGAAGACAAGGCCTATCCTAAGATGTTTCCCCACACAATCTTTGTAGCTCAAGCAGTCAACCTCCTGGAATAAATTCGAGTACAAATCTAATCCTCTGACATCTGGAAGGATATTTCAAGGAAGAATCCATGGAACCTAAGACTTAAGGAAGGCTACTTATTCAAGGACAATGCACTGGTTATTCCTGCACAGAACTTACAACAAAGAATGATAAACCTCTGTCATGATACCCTTCACTCCGGACATCGTGGCATAACCAACACCCTCCGTCTTATACAAAGACAGTTTTGGTGGCCTGGAATGAAGACCGACGTACAGCAGTACATCAAAGCTTGTGCTGTCTGCAGTCAAAACAAACATGATAACAAGAGACCGGCGGGTCTTCTAATGCAACCATCGCTGCCAACAAGGCCATAGGAATTCATTGCTACAGACTTCATTGTGGAATTACCACCTTCCCGAGGGTACACGACCATCATGGTTACCATAGATTTGTTCCCTCATATGGCTCATTTTACACCCCTGTGTAAGTTACCATCCTCGTCCGAACTTGCTGGATTCTTCCTGGAACACATATTTTGTTTACATGGACTCCCTTCCAAGATCATATCTGATCGAGGACCTCAGTACGTCTCTCAATTCTGGAAGCATCTCTGTCGCATTCTGGGAATCCAACGTGCCCTCTCATCTGGTTATCATCCCCAGACCAACGGGGCCACAGAACGTGCTAATCAGACCCTGGAACAGTATCTTCGATGTTTCGCCACCAAGGTTCAGGATGACTGGTCGCTCCTGATGCCCGTGGCTGAATTCGCCTACAACAATTCTGACCATTCAGCAATTAAGACCAGCCACTTTTATTGTAGCCAAGGTTTCCATCCATCAGTTCTACCCTCTGTTCTCCCTCATCCTACACCAGTACCTACTGTCGACTCCTGGATTGAAACCCTCATCAACGTACACCAAGAGGCCAAAGAAAATTTAGAGAAGGCCAGAACACAGACTAAGAGGTATGCGGATTTAAAAAGGAGACCAGGTCCTTCTTATGCAATCAGTGATCAAGTCTGGTTATCCTCGAAATTACTACCCCGGCATCTACGGCCAAACAAGTTGGCCCCTCGGTACTATGGTCTATTTTCCATCAAGGAAATTATCAACCCAGATTCATGCCGGATTTGTCTACCAGACTCTTGGAGGAAAATTCACCCAGTATTCCACACATCCTTATTGTAAACCCTACCACCAATCCTCCCGGAAATCCCACCGACCTCCTCCTCTACTGGTCGACAACCAAATGGAATATGAAGTATCTCGAATATATGACTCCAGGTATAAACGGGGTCAGCTTCAATACCTGGTTGAATGGAAAGGATATCCTCCTAGTGAAAGAACCTGGGAACCACTTTCTAATCTCAAGACCCCTTGACTAGTCAGAAGATTTCAACTTATACACCCGGGCAAACCTGGTGGAACAGGTTTTCGGAGGAGGCATGCTGTCATGACCCACAGAACGCACCCCTTCTGGACTTCCTGGTCCTTGTCACGGCGGGGCTTGCATTCATTGTTTCTCCCAACATGGCCGTATCACATGACACGCCTCGCACCAGCCTTCACGGCGGACGTAGTATGTTCCATAAATATGCCACGCCCCCGCGGCTCTGCGCGTCTCAATGCTATTGCGAAGTAGCGACCAGACGTGTGCTCCGTAGCTCCCGGTATTGTTTCTCTTGCTTCTTCCACTCTAACCCAATTCTAGTCCCTTTCCTTCCTAACTTGATTCCTGGACTTGTGTGCTAGTTGCGCACCCTGTTATTTCCTGGATTCCTGGAATCCTGCTTCCCGGTACTTGAACGCACGCTGGAGTCGGAAGAGACTCGTGCAGCCTTATTCAAGACTCGAGCAGTACGCAAGAAGGCATCGATCAAGAAATCCAGCAAAGATCGAACTCAGGTGAGAGGGGGGAACTCCTTGACATACATCTCCAACACTGGCACTACCATCCCCAGATACCCATAAACCTCCATGCTGCTCTGGCACTTGCAAATCATCAGAGAATCATGCATCTCCAACTCTGGCACTGCCATCCCCCAGATACCCATACAACTCCATGCCACTCTGGCACTTGCAAAATCCTCAGAGACTCCCGCATCTCCAACTCTGGCACTGCCATCCCCCAGATACCCATACAACTCCATGCCATGCTGCTCTGGCACTTGCAAACCCTCAGTAAATCATACATCTCTAACTCTGGCCCTGCCATCCCCAATATACTCATAATCCTCCATGCTGCTCTGGCACTTGCAAATCCTCGGAGACTCAAATATCACTAACACTGGCACTGCCATCCCCCAGATACCAATACAACTCCATGCTGCTCTGGCACTTGCAAATCCTCAGAGACTCATACATCTCCAACTCTGGCACTGCCATCCCCCAGATACCCATACAACACCATGCCATGCTGCTCTGGCACTTGCAAACCCTCAGTGAATAATACCTCTCCAACTCTGCCACTGCCATACCCCAGATACTCGTACACCTCCATGCTTTTCTGGCACTTGCAAATCCTCAGAGACTCACGCATCTCCAACCCTGGCACTGCCATCCCCCAGATACCCATACAACTCTATGCTGCTCTGGCACTAGCAAGCCCTCAGACACTCATACATCTACAACTCTGGCACTGCCATCCCCCTGATACCTATACACCTCCATGCTGCTCTGGCACTTGCAAGTCCTCAGAGACTCATATCTCCAACTCTGGCATTGCAATCCCCCAGATACTCATAAACCTCAATGCTGCTTTGGCACTTGCAAATCCTCAGAGACTCATATCTCCAACTCCGGCATTGCAATCCCCCAGATACTCATAAACCTCCATGCTGCTTTGGCACTTGCAAATACTCAGAGACTCAAACATCACCAACTCTGGCACTGCCCTCCCCCTTACACTTCTATGCTGCTGTGGCACTAGCAAACCCTCAGTGAATCATACATTTCTAACTCTGGCCCTGCCATCCCCCAGATACTCATAAACCTCCATGCTGCTCTGGCACTTGCAAATCCTCGGAGACTCAAATATCTCCAACTCTGGCATTGCCATCCCCCAGATACCCATAAAACGCCATGCTGCTCTGGCACTTGCAAACCCCCAGAGACTCATACATCTCCAACTCTGGCCCTGCCATCCCCCAGATACTCATAAACCTCCATGCTGCTCTGGCACTCCCAAAATCCTCAGAGACTCACGCATCTCCAACTCTGCCACTGCCATCCCCCAGATAACCATACAACGCCATGCCATGCTGCTCTGGCACTTGCAAACCCTCAGTGAATCATACATCTCTAACTCTGGCCCTGCCATCCCCAGATACTCATAAACCTCCATGCTGCTCTGGCACTTGCAAATCCTCGGAGACTCAAATATCACCAACACTGGCACTGCCATCCCCCAGATACCCATACAACTCCATGCTGCTCTGGCACTTGCAAATCCTCAGAGACTCATACATCTCCAACTCTGGCACTGCACTCCCCCAGATAGCCATACAATGACATGCTGCTCTGGCACTTGCAAACCCCCAGAAACTCATACATCCCCAACTCTGGCATTGCCATCCCCCAGATACCCATAAAACGCCATGCTGCTCTGGCACTTGCAAACCCCCAGAGACTCATACATCTCCAACTCTGGCCCTGCCATCCCCCAGATACTCATAAACCTCCATGCTGCTCTGGCACTCCCAACATCCTCAGAGAATCACGCATCTCCAACTCTGCCACTGCCATCCCCCAGATACCCATACAACGCCATGCTGCTCTGGCACTTGCAAACCCTCAGTAAATCATACATCTCTAACTCTGGCCCTGCCATCCCCCAGATACTCATAAACCTCCATGCTGCTCTGGCCCTTGCAAATCCTCGGAGACTCAAATATCACCAACACTGGCACTGCCATCCCCCAGATACCCATACAACTCCATGCTGCTCTGGCCCTTGCAAATCCTCAGAGACTCATACATCTCCAACTCTGGCACTGCACTCCCCCAGATAGCCATACAATGACATGCTGCTCTGGCACTTGCAAACCCCCAGAAACTCATACATCTCCAACTCTGACATTGCCATCCCCCAGATACCCATAAAACGCCATGCTGCTCTGGCACTTGCAAACCCCCAGAGACTCATACATCTCCAACTCTGGTACTACCATCCCCCAGATACTCAAACCTCCATGCTGCTCTGGCACTTGCAAATCCTCAGTGACTCATATCTCCAACTCTGGCACTGCCCTCCCCCAGATACCCATACACCTCTATGCTGCTCTGGCACTCGCAAATCATCAGAGAATCTAGCATCCCAACTCTGGCACTGCCATCCCCCAGATACCCATAAAACTCCATGTCACTCTGGCACTTGCAAAATCCTCAGAGACTCATATCTCCAACTCTGGCATTGGCATCCCCCAGATACTCATAAACCTCCATGCTGCTTTGGTACTTGCAAATCCTCAGAGACTCAAACATCACCAACTCTGGCACTGCCCTCCTCCAGATACTCATAAACCTCCATGCTGCTCTTGCACTTGCAAACCCTCAGAGACTCACGCATCTCCAACTCTGGGACTACCATCCCCCAGATACTCACACACCTCCATGATGCTCTGGCACTTGCAAACCCTCAGAGAATCATACATCTCCAACTCTGGCACTGCCATCCCCCAGATACTCATAAACCTCCATGCTGCTCTGGCACTTGCAAACCCTTAGCGACTCATCTATGTCCAACTCTGGCACTGACATCCCCCAGATGCTCAGTCATCCTGCGGTTCCGACACGGCCATCCCCCAGATGTTCATTCACCTCCATGCTGCTCTGGCACTGCCGTCCCCCAGTTGTTCATTCATCCTGCGGCTCTGACACGGCCAGGCCCTCAGAAAATACCACCAAAACCTCTGCAGACCCACAGATATCTGGCCCCTGGTTCTGACAGAGTATCTGCAAACCCAGAGATACAATCACACATTCAACAACTTTGCAGACTTGCACCTCTCCAAGCTCTCACACTGGCAACTCCTCTGCAGACTCACAGAGCTCCACTCGCTCCACCAAGCACTATGTGCTGTCCTCCAGACATTGAGTTTCAGAGAATTGAAACGTGTGATGTACATTTTCTTGGTTTTGGAAATAAACTACAAGTTCAGAACAGAATCCTCCCCCAAGTCAGGAATGTGTAAAAATGTGGTTCATCATCAGTGGGAAAACCTATAAAGACACCCCAATGCCACTAAATGGAGATCCCAGGGCACCTGCCTATTCTATGATCGACATTGAACCAGCCAGTTGCCCAGCCGTGAGTGCTCAGCTACCATTCCCCTGACCATTCTATCTATAACTGTATTATTGCATAATAATCCCTCTGGCACTGCCATGCCCCAGATACCGAGACAACGCCATGCTGCTCTGGCACTTGCAAACCCTCAGTGAATCATACATCTCCAACCCTGGCACTGCCACCCCACAGAGAATCATCCTGCTCTGGCACCTGAAAACCCTCAGTGAATCTTACATCTCCAACTCTGCCACCCAGATACTCATACAACTCCATGCCGCTCTGGCACTTGCAAATCCTCAGAGACTCCTACATCTCCAACTCTGGCACTGCCATCCCCCAGATATGATATGATATGATATGATATGATATGATAAGGCATTTGTAACGCGCCTATACACAAGTGTTTCAAGGCGCGACGAGGCAGGGGGGGAAACAAGGGGAGACAGACAACGATCTTACTAGGACAGGTGTCATTCAGATCGCGCAAGTGCAAGGGTAGAGGGGAAGGGAAAAGTGCATGGGGGAGAGGGAGAGGGGAAAGTGCAGTACAGGGTTATTAGCATACAGCATACAGGATAAATAACAAGGGCCAGCTGGTGGCAAGTGCGAGGTAAGTGCAGACAAGTGCTGGGAAGGGGGGGCTGTATGGATACAGACACAGCCCCGTAGTGCAGGGGTTGCCGTGGAGGCAGTGCAGGGGAGAGTGGCTGGGCCGAGAACGGTGAATGGCCCAGTTGCAGATTCAGTGCAGTTTCAGTAGTATTAGCAGGGGAGAGGGGGAGAGAAAGCGGAGGCAAAGAGGAAGGTTTTGAGGTGCTTCCGGAACCGGAGGTGGTTCTCCTCAAGTTTCAGGGAGGCAGGAAGGCTGTTCCAGAGGGAGGCCCCTGCAGTGGAAAGAGATCTGCCCCCAACTCGTTGTTTGGAGAAGCGGCTGACCCTGAGGGAGTTGGAGGCGGATGAGCGAAGAGCTCGAGAAGGAAGATATTTAGGAAGAGAGAGTTGAAGGTATTTTGGCCCAAGGCCCCAGACGGCCTTGTGGACAATGCAGAGGGTTTTGAACTTGATCCTCGCAGTCACTGGGAGCCAGTGTAGTGATTTCAGTCCTGGAGAGATAAGGTCCCTGGGCTTGAGGCCAAGGACAAGTCTTGCAGTCCTGTTCTGGATGAGTTGCAAAGGGCAGAGAGTAGAGGCGGTCAGATTTAGATAGAGGCTATTACAGTAGTCAAGCTTAGAGAGAACCAGGGCTCTAGAGACAGTGAGCTTCTGGGGGAAGCCCCTCTGGCACTTGCAAATCTTAAATCTCCAACTCTGGCACTACCATCCCCCAGATACCCATACAACTCCATGCCACTCTGGCACTTGCAAATCCTCAGAGACTCCTACATCTCCAACTCTGGCACTGCCATCCCCCAGATACCCATACAACTCCATGCCACTCTGCCACTTGGAAATCCTCAGAGACTCCTACATCTCCAACTCTGGCACTGCCATCCCCCAGATACCCATACAACTCCATGCCACTCTGGCACTTGCAAATCCTCAGAGACTCCTACATCTCCAACTCTGGCACTGCCATCCCTGAGATAACCATACAACACAATGCCATGCTGCTTTGGCACTTGCAAACCCTAAGTGAATCTGGCAATCAATAAGTCAAATTAATATATAAGTGTATTATAGAATGAGCTGCAGTTACCATTCCCGTGATCATTCTCCGTATATCGGTCTTTTAACATGAAGCTCAGATACCATAGGTCCCTTACCCTGACAGTTCTCCTTTAATCGACTTATGTCATGAGCTCCAGCTACCATTCCCCTGACCGTTCTCCCTATAACGGTCTTGTAGCATGAGCTCCAGTTACCATTCCCCTGACCATTCTCCATATAGCGGTCTTATGACATGAGGCCCAGATACCATAGGTCCCTTACCCTGACAGTTCTCCCTTTAATCCACTTATGTCATGAGCTCCAGCTACCATTCCCCAGACCGTTCTCCTTATAACTGTTTTATAGCATGAGCTCCAGTTACCATTCCCCTGACCGCTCTCCCTATAACTGTCTTACAGCATGAGATTCATTTACCATTCCCCTAACGGTTCTCCCTATAACTGTCTTACAGCATGAGCTCCAGTTACCATTCCCCTGACCGCTCTCCCTATAACTGTCTTACAGCATGAGATCCATTTACCATTCCCCTGACCGCTCTCCCTATAACTGCCTTATAGCATGAGTTCCAGTTACCATTCCCCCGACGGTTCTCCCTATAACTGTCTTACAGCATGAGATCCATTTTCCATTCCCCTGATAGTTCTCCCTATAACTGTCTTATAGCATGAGCTCCAGTTACCATTCCCCTGACCGCTCTCCCTATAACTGTCTTACAGCATGAGATCCATTTACCATTCCCCTGACAGTTCTCCCTATAACTGTCTTACAGCATGAGAACCATTTACCATTCCCCTGACCACTCTCCCTATAACTGCCTTATAGCATGAGTTCCAGTTACCATTCCCCGACGGTTCTCTCTATAACTGTCTCACAGCATGAGATCCATTTACCATTCCCCTGATCGTTCTCCCTATAACTGTCTTACAGCATGAGAACCATTTACCATTCCCCTGACCACTCTCCCTATAACTGTTTTATATAGGATGCGCTCCATTTACCATTCCCCTGACCGCTCTCCCTATAACTGTTTTATAGCATGAGCTCCAGTTACCATTCCCCTGACGGTTCTTCCTATAATGTCCTATAGCATGAGCTCCATGTACCAGTCCCCGGACCGCTCTCCCTATAACTGTCTAATAGCATGACCTCCATTTACCATTCCCTGACCGCTCTCCCTATAACTGTCTAATAGCATGACCTCCATTTACCATTCCCTGACCGCTCTCCCTATAACTGTTTTATAGCATGAGTTCCAGTTACCATTCCCCTGACGGTTCTCCCTATAACTGTTTTATAGCATGAGCTCCAGTTACCATCTTACGGTTCCTGCCCATTCTCCATATGAGCACCTCGCTCTACGGGCACTAGCTCCCACACTATGGGCCTGCCCTTGAGATAGCATTTTCCACACTCACCCCTGGTACCCCCATAGCCATCCTATGACTTTCCTGGGTAGAACCTCCTAAGTATCCCAATTGATTTCCATGATACTCAGTGCTGGGGATGGGGGAGGGGGAAGGGAACGTAGTCTGTGATCCCATGTGGGTGTGATAGGAGAGTGATGGGCCTGGTATTGAGATGGAGCCATGGTAGTCAAGTGACTTGCTTGTATGAAGTGTAGAAAAACAGGACTAAATTAACAGGGATGACTTGAAATGTTTGAAATTACATAATAAACCAACCAGACAAAACAGTGTAGCAAAAAGAGTATGAATCTGTCTTTATTTTTCACATCCTGAATGGAAGCCTACACTTACTAACATGCAGAATAATGTAAGACTGGCATAGAAAATTCCTCTGAATCTAAAAAGCAAATGCCTATGAATCTGAAAAGAAATGCAGAGCAAGACAAAGAAATGCAGAGCAAGACAAAGAAATGCATAGCAAGACAAAGAAATGCATAGCAAGACAAAACAAGTTTTTAGACATGTTGTTGGACACTATGCATCCCACAGATTTTTTATCACCCACTATTTGAACCTGTTAAGGGACAATTCCCACTCCTAGTTATTCATCGCTGCCGAGTCAGAAGACATCTAACCTTAACTGCCCTTTTATGTGCTAAGGTTCAAAATAAATCAAACAAAGCAAGCAAAGTCTGAGCTGAGTTCTTTTAAGCAGTGACCACACTGGGGGGTTGCGGTGCATTAAAGTGTCTCAGCAAGTGCATTGGCTGTTTGTTGTCCCCTGTTTGGGATCTGTGGAGACATTTTATTGCCGGATTCCGATTATGGGGTAATCTGGCCCAATTCCAGTGCTGATGTTGCTACAACAGTACCTTCTCAGTGCTTAATTTGTGAGGGGTGGAGGTTGCCAGGGCTCAGCCCCGGCACTTATTTTTGAGCCCTGGCACTTATTGTCTCAGACTGATTATGAAATAATGATAGCCCGAGCATTCATCAACCACAGAGATCAGGTGCGAGCTGTAGTTTAACCCCAAATGTGTCAACACTGTGGGGAGCAGCTGTGGGCGGTGTCAGCAATGGTGGGGAACTGCCCATCCGCAGTGTCACAAGAATGCTAGAAAGTATTTGGGCCCTGGCACTTATTTTCTTTCAAATTAAGCGCTGATCTTCCTGTGTACATTTAGCACAGATCAAATGTGATGAAATCTTCCTGCTGTCTTCTGAAAACAGGTTGTGCTGCAATGTATACCACTGCACACAGCGTAGGAGGTGACAATACCTGTCATCTCCAGTAGACATGTCACTGACATCCACAGCTGCTGGACAGGTCATGCACTTAATTGCCATTAAAAATTAAAGTGCACTGCACAATGTTGTCACTTTGCATAAAGAATTCATGAGCACACACTATCCCCCACTGCACAGAAACTGAAGTCTAAGGTCAGCTGCAATTCAGAAATTAAATCAAATCAACTTCACTGCCGGAGTTATTGGCAGTCAATCAGCAAGGATTTTTAGAGTCAATATATTGCTCTATTGGTATAGAGTGGACGGGTGCGCAATGTGGGAGTGTATTTGTCTGTGTTTATGGGTTGCTAGGTCTTGTATGTAAGTGGATATATGAATGGTGGGAGTATGGAGTGTATTGGTGTTGCTGTGTGGGAGTAGTGCTGTGTGTCCAAGTAGCCCTTACCTCTGGAATCCAGTTATATGGTGGATATTGGCATGCCAGTGTTACAGAACTCACACATATGCCATGGGGTACCATAATATTTTGAGGAAATCCCACCATGTCAGCTATTTGCCAGGACCCAACTAAAATGCCAGGTTTTGCCACACCAGTCCCAGGGAAATGCTCTATTTACCAGCTTCTCCTATTTTGTACGCAGATACCCAAATCTAGCACCAAGCACGCTTCCTGACTTCTCAATCAGAGGGATATAGCACCCAGCATGTTTCTTGGCTTCCCAGTAATGTAGCACCAAGCACGCACACTTACTTATCAGAGGAATATAGCACCCAGCATGCTTCCTGACTTCTCAGTCAGAGGCATATGACACCCAGTGCGCTTCTGGACTTCCCTGTCCAGTCATGTAGTACCCAGCATGCTTCTTGACTTCTCAGAGGAATAGAGCACCAGCATGCTTCTTGCCTTCCCAGTCCCAGTCATGTAGCACCCCAGCACGCTTCCTGACTTCTCAGAAGAATATAGCACCAGGCACGCTTCCTGACTTTGCAGTGAAAGGGATATTGCACCCAGCATGCTTCTTGACTTCACAGTTTCAGTCGTATAGCACCGAGCATGCTTCCTGACTTCTCAGTCAGAGGGATATAGCACCCAGCACACTTCTTGGCTTCTCAGTCAGAGGGATATAGCACCCAGCACACTTCTTGGCTTCTCTGTCCAGTCATGTAGCATCAAATACCCTTTTTCACTTCTCAGTCAGAGGGATATAGCACCCAGCATGCTTCTTGACTTCCCAGTCCCAGTCATGTAGTACCCAGCATGCTTCCTGACTTCTCAGAGGAATATAGCACCCAGCATGCTTCCTGACTTCCCAGTCCCAGTCATGTAGTACCCAGCATGCTTCCTGACTTCTCAGAGGAATATAGCACCAGCATGCTTCTTGCCTTCCCAGTCCCAGTCATATAGCACCAAGCACACTTCCTGACTTTGCAGTGAAAGGGATATTGCACCCAGCATGCTTCCTGATTTCTCAGAGGAATATAGCACCCAGCACGCTTCCTGACTTCTCAGTCAGAGGGATATAGCATCCAGCACGCTTCTTGGCTTCTCAGTCAGAGGGATATAGCACCCAGCACGCTTCTTGGCTTCTCTGTCCAGTCATGTAGCATCAAATATGCTTCTTGACTTCTCAGTCAGAGGGATATAGCACCCAGCGTGCTTCTTGACTTCCCAGTCCCAGTCATGTAGTACCCAGCATGCTTCCTGACCTCTCAGAAGAATATAGCACCAGCATGCTTCTTGCCTTCCCAGTCATATAGCACCCAGCACACTTCTTGGCTTCTCTGTCCAGTCATGTAGCATCAAATACCCTTTTTCACTTCTCAGTCAGAGGGATATAGCACCCAGCATGCTTCTTGACTTCCCAGTCCCAGTCATGTAGTACCCAGCATGCTTCCTGACTTCTCAGAGGAATATAGCACCCAGCATGCTTCCTGACTTCCCAGTCCCAGTCATGTAGTACCCAGCATGCTTCCTGACTTCTCAGAGGAATATAGCACCAGCATGCTTCTTGCCTTCCCAGTCCCAGTCATATAGCACCAAGCACACTTCCTGACTTTGCAGTGAAAGGGATATTGCACCCAGCATGCTTCCTGATTTCTCAGAGGAATATAGCACCCAGCACGCTTCCTGACTTCTCAGTCAGAGGGATATAGCATCCAGCACGCTTCTTGGCTTCTCAGTCAGAGGGATATAGCACCCAGCACGCTTCTTGGCTTCTCTGTCCAGTCATGTAGCATCAAATATGCTTCTTGACTTCTCAGTCAGAGGGATATAGCACCCAGCGTGCTTCTTGACTTCCCAGTCCCAGTCATGTAGTACCCAGCATGCTTCCTGACCTCTCAGAAGAATATAGCACCAGCATGCTTCTTGCCTTCCCAGTCATATAGCACCAAGCACACTTCCTGACTTTGCAGTGAAAGGGATAATGCACCCAGCCTGCTTCCTGACTTCTCAGAGGAATATAGCACCCAGCTTGTTCCTGCCTTCTCAGAGGAATATAGCACCAGCATGCTTCTTGACTTCCCAGTCGGAGGGATATAGCACTGTGCATGCTTCTTGATATATGGCACGACGGCACTATGATGTAGCTGCTATCAGTCTCTGTCCTGTGCTGACAGGGCCTCAAGAACTTGGACTGCCCTAAAATGGCTGCCCACCTGCTGTCAATTCTTGCACCTCACCACAAAATGGCTGTGTCACTGACATGGAACTTCTAATGTATTACATATAGTAATGCTGCAGTGGGCAAAATTCCCACTCGATGCATAAGGATCCTTTTTTATTGCCTACGCACCAATTTTGCATTCCATTTTACCACCCCTTTCACATTCGACAAAACCCCAGCCAGGCGATGGCGAAAAGCACAGCCTCCTGGGAATTTGGGATGTTCTCAAGACCACCCCCATATCCTCAATCTATAAGGCACATGTCCCTTTTCCCAGAAGGCTTAGAACGTGACATGTCCTCAAAGATAAACCGGGGAGTTATATTGTAATCTCTCCTTGGGGAAGGCGGCACCATTAAGCAGGCAGATAAGTGACGTCCCGCTGTGTTTAACACTTGAACTCTTAGCGCACGGTTAACCCTCTTACGGATATTATCTTGTTTACAAGGATGCCTTATTGACAAAGGCACTAGAAAGGGTCCCTGCGGAACAACACGCAAAAGGAACGCCCGCTACCTGAGCTACATGTAAAACATGGCGTTGGCAAAGCAACTGTATACACTGACCCTTGCTCTCCCCACCTGCATAAAAAGGTTGTGTGTGATATCATCGCTAGAAAAACCTCGTTGCGGACACAAATGTTGTTTTTCTTCAACTAGAGCCCACTGAAACGCCCTGATGACTAACTTCTGAATTAATGGCACCCTAATTATGAATGGCTGAATGAGGGTTAACTTTGGAATGATCTGTTAACTGCATACCTTAAAGGCGTCTTGGCACTTTGACAGATTCCAGCGATTGCTCCCCAGGTGTTTAGTGAGAAGAGACAGGACTTGGCATCCCAGTCCATGTCCTGACTTCGCAGTCGGAGGGATATAGCACCCAGCATGTTTGTTGTTTGTTTGTTTTATTATTTATAATGCGCGAGCGTACCCGGGGGTATCAGGGCGCAGACTTTACAAGAATTTTCGAAGCTTGGTTACACTACACGAGAAAAATACATAATACAAATATAGGTGCACAAATGTTATATACAATATATACAAATCAACAGTAGGCCAGCAGGCCGTAATGTAATATACAGATAAGCAAGAGGCACACGTGGTTACGATATGTGCGTGTAGCGCTGGACACTACCTGGTTTTAGTGGGTCTCCAGTTTCAGCCAGGAGATTAACTTGGAACGGAAGTTCTGATAAGGCAAGTCTGCTCTGAGGTTTGGAGGCAGGGAGTTCCAGAACTTGGCAGCTTTTACCGGGAAGCTGTTGCCTCCTATAGTGGCCCGTTTGTAGTGGGGGACAGATAAGCAATCTTTGTATGCGGTTCTGATGGGTCTTGAGGAGGATAGTTTGTGGAACCTGTTGATCAGGTAGGTTGGGGCTGCGTTGTTGAGAGACTTGTGGGTGAGGGATGCCGTTTTTAAGAGAATTTTATCTCTGGTGGGGAGCCAATTGTTCTGTTGGCTGAATCCTGTAATGTGTTCTCTTCTGGAGATGCCCAGAGCTGCTCTGAGAGCGTTGTTCTGAAGGGTTTGCAGTTTATTGGTGATGGCCTTGGTGGATCCTAGGTAGAGGGCGTTACAATAGTCAAGGCGAGACAGTATGAGGGCTCTGGCGAGTGTCAGACAACTAGTGTCGGACAGGAAAGGTTTGGCTGCACGGATTAATTTGTACGTGTAAGCCGTGGAGGATGCAAGGGAGCTCACTTGTCAACCCTAGCATGCGTTCAACCCTAGAGGACATTAGGCTGACTGAGGGTAAGTCTTATGTCTAATGCGAGGATATTGCAGAGGCAAGGAGCGCTTGCTGCTGCAGAGAAACACCTCAACGCTCACTCCAGAAAAAATGCAACCCACTAGGGAAAAAAGCCCAGCACAACTCTTTCAAAGAGAACAGGGTTTTTATTTCTGCAAAAATAGAAATGTGCCAGCAAAGCACTGTGCTGCCACGGAACATTCTGGCTAAATCCGTATGAGCAACACTTTGTGAAGGCACACAGCGTCATCAGTGACGTAAATTCCATAATATACAAATCCAAGTGGCTGGTTGGTGAGACCCTATACACAGGCTTCCTGCTCCATAAGGGGCACCAGGCCATTGGCCCCAGCCCCTTCTGTCCTTCATCTTCCACAAAGGTTCCTCCTTGCGCGTCCTCAGGCATGAAGCTATAATTAATTGATCATTATGTAAAGGAAAACAATGCAGGCTCTATCACTAACCTGATGTGCACCTGGTACTGCAGACAGGGGCTAAGAGGATGCTTCGAGGTCATTGCATCGCACACACTAATTCGATTCTAGACACGTCAGTGCCTATCCTAAGCTCCCCTCCCTCGTTTTGGCTATGTTGATTTGCCCCTCCCGGCACCTCGCAGCACACATCACCTGACTTACAGTGGAGGTTTCCAGATCCCTGGTTTAACCGCTTTATGGTCGATGGTCTGGGACTCACCGGTACCTGGGAATGCTGGGGGTCTTGGGATGGGGGCATCTGGCTGCTATTTCTTAGCGCTGGGACGTGGAAGGTCAGAGGCTCGTGCCCTCCTTCTCGTGGGATCGCTTTGCGCAGAGAGCTCTTAACCCACTCATGGCTTTGCAGGGTGCATTCCTTGTGGGATGCAAATGCTGGAAATATGAGACAATGAAGGGTCTATGAACCTCTGTAGCTCTGGTCTTTGTCCCCGGGGCCCATGCTACAACCTATTCCCTTATTCTTGCATACACTTACTTCCATGTGCAGGTGGCTTGAGCCGCGGCCCTGGCTGCAACGGAGAACTAGGCCTCAATTTCAATATAGCTGCTACTATCTAAAATGATGTTTCTTTCCCTATATACTGTAAAGCTAAAGCATGCACCACCCGCCCCGCACTGTAACCTCTAGCGACAACCCCCTTCCCCCTGTAACCTCCCAAACCCCTACTGCACACTCTCAGGCCTTTGCCGCACCCAAAAGCGCTGGGGGGCCTGGGACGATCGTCCCCCCTTCCCAACACTGCGAATGAGTCTTGTATGATTTTTGCAGCATTAGCAGCTGGTAGCACTGTATAAAGGGGTGCACTGTGAGATCTTTTCTTGTAGATAATACGAGCTCCATCAGCATTTCTATGCAAAGCGCAGAATGTTGAAATAGATGCTGGCCGAGTTGGTTGCTGACTGGTGGGACTTTCCTTAAGTCATAGACAAGCCTACACACACCGCGTTCTGGGCTTGCTGAAACTTTTTCATTTCAGAGGAAGCTCATTCAGTGTTGCAGGTGTCCCGCCTCCAGTCTACCAACACTATGTGGTTTGTAGGTTTCTGTCTTGATGTAAATAAATAAAAAAATAAATAAATGGTGAATTTCTGAATGATCTGTACCTAAAAATTGATTTCTTGCCATACAAGGGCATACAAATCAGAAATGTGCCCTTTTTCTCAAACCATCAATGTTCAGTGCCCAACACTAGAAAGTGGCATATGGAAATGACCTGTGCTCTGGTCAGTTGCTCGTGTAGTACAAGCTAAATATGCCAGTTTAGCAGCAAATGCACCTGGAGTAATGTTCTGCCGTCGCTTAGGACATTCATGGGCATAAAAGAGCCAATATACCAATTTTTTCGAAGTGTAAATAAAAAGAAGCGTAATAATGTTCCCTCTGCATCACCCCCTTATCTGCTGCCTCCTCACCCCCAAACTCATCGTGATTTCCACCACTCCCCCAAACCAATTCAAATCCCCTACCTGGTTCCTTCCTTTCCTCCACTCCACCCACAACCCTGTGTTTTACAACAGTTCCAGCAAGATTGAAGGAAACACAGTGAAAGAATATGTATTTAAATGACCATCAATAGTGTGTCCTTGCCCCCTCAGCATGCATATTTATTTATTTATTTATTTATTTCAATACTTGTATAAGATGCCACACGCCCAGAGGCCCCCAAGCGCCTAGAGAAACAGCATAAAAGACAGATGCATACATCAAAAGAAAAAACACATGAAACTGCAGAGACATGAATAAAATAAATACTCAAAACCTTTATTAAAAAGATAGGTTTTCACAGCTTTTTAAAAACGGGGTTTACAATTGGTATCCTGAAACGACGATAGAAGAACATTCCACGACTTGGCGCCCAGAAGGTAAAACTCAGACCACCAAATTTTGCTAATTTAAAGCGGGCTGACAGAGCAGAATGCTTTTGTTGGAGCACAGTGTTCTCGTGCTAAGCTTGAGACAGTCACAGAGATATGAAGGGGAAATACCCAGGATACATTTGTGCGTTCATTTTAGGAATTTGTGCATAATCCTATGCTTAACAGGAAGCCAATGGAAAGAGCGTCTGTCAGCTGTTAAGTGTTCGTTTCTTACAGAGTCCATGAATGACTCGAATGGACACATTTTGGATGATCTGCATTTTATTGAAGTTGGCCTTAGAGGTCCCAGCCAGAAGGCATTTGCAATAGTCTAGCTGGGAATTGATCAGAGCCATACACACAAGTGCTCTGTTCTCCATAGTTAAGTATGAACGAATTTGTCTTAGCAAACTATTGATCTTGGAGCCAATTCACAAATGGACTATAACGAGAGTCCAAGTTCCGCAACCCTATGTCCAAACCGATGATAATAAGCTCCATTTTATTGTCGTCTAACACCAATGAATTAGCCGGCATCCACAATTGCACCACGGAATAGATGTGATTGATCGCCTGTGAATCAAGGTCAACAATTGGTTGGCCCATGGCATGGTTCCCAGCAAGCTAAGAAATGCCACCATTACACCTCTATTAAAGAAAAAACAACTTTTACACGGCCTGCTTGAAGAACTACCGGCCGGTTGTCAAGGAGTTCCCCCCTTCTCACCCGAGTTCGATCTTGGTCGATGCCTTCTTGCGTACTGATGGAGTCTTGAATAAAGCTGAACAAGTCTCTTCCGACTCCAGCGTGCGTTCAAGGTTCCGGGATGCAGGGATCCAGGAGTCCGGGAAAGTAACAGGGTGCGCAACAAGCACATGAGTCCAGTAACCAAGAAAGGAAGGAAAGGGACTAGGATGGGGTAAGCTGGAAGAAGCAAAGGATACAATACCGCGAGCTACGGAGCACACGTCTGGTCGCTACTTCGCAATAGCATTGAGACGCGCGGGGCCGCGGGGGCATGGCACATTTATGGGACGTACAACGTCCGCCGTGAAGGCTGGTGTGAGGCGTGTCATGTGATACGGCCATGTTGGAAGAAACAATGAATACAAGCCCTGTTGCGATAAGGACCAGGAAGTCCAGAAGGGGCGTGTTCTGTGGGTCATGACACCGGTTGCAGGCCTAGCGTTGCCCAGAAAAATACTGGAAAAAGTGTTCACCTCCCAACTCCAAACATTTCTTGAGAAGGAGGTGCTGCTGGACAGGCTTCATCCAGGATTTCGGCCTAACTACGGGACTGAGACGGCCTTGCTATCAGTGTATGATGAGCTGTTGGAGGTCACAGATAAAGGAGGGCTTTTACTTTTTGTGATGCTGGACTTGTCTGCGGCCTTCGATACAGTTGACTATGATATCATTCTTGAATGCTTGAGAACGCCAGGAAACGGCTCTGAACAGGCCATTGCATGGTTTGGGTCATTTCTGGCAAATACACATCAGCGGGTGAAGTTCAGGGGGCTTTCCCTCGGACCCCGTTGTAATAAGCTGTGTGGTCCCGCAGGGATCTTCACTGTTTCCCCTGCTATTTAATTTGTACCTGTGGCCTTTGTTGAATATTGTGAAGAGTCATGGTCTGAGCTGTCATTCGTATGCCGACGATACACAGATTTAAATGTAAATTGACAATATTGAGGATGCTTTCCTTAAGGTTAAGGTCACTGCCTGGAAGAGACAAACAACTGGGTGGCACAAAATCAGCTTCAGCTGAATGCAGCCAAGACTGAGCTTATTTTGTTTGGGCTCAGGCAGCTGGTTCAGGCTGCAAGGAAATCTTTTGTCCCATGTATCCTCAGTGAGGAGCTTCACATGCCACCAGAATTAAGAGTTTAGGCTGCCTCTGGCAGGAGAACTTGGGCAGCGAAGCACTGGTTGGAGCTAAGGTCCAGGCAGTCTATTACTCTCTGTGCATGCTCCATAACGTGCTACCTTTTGTCCCTGAGGAGGATCATGCTGCAGTTGTGGGTGCTCTATCAAAAACCCATTTGGACTATTGTAATAGTCTTCTGGTGGATATCCCCACCAAACAGATGTACAGGCTGCAGAAAGCACAAAATGCAGCGGTCAGATTGGTTGGCCGACTTGGCAGATCGGCTCATGTCTCCCCTCTCCGCACATGACTGCACTGGCTATCAGTGGAGGATCGCATTAAATTCAAGGTGCCATGCCTGAGTTTCAAGTGTATAAACTGGTTGGCTCCAGAATATTTAAGTACTAAAATCTGCTGCTACATTCCCCCAAGGTCGCTCCGTTCAAGGGACCAGCTGCTACTGAGTGTACCCTCTAGAGGAGACAGACACTTGCCCAGTTTTGGAAGGCACTCAAAATCTTCCTGTTTAAATAGTGGTAGGCTTGCTTGGCTAATATGGTTATTTATTCTCCTTCACTACAACTGTGCTAGCGCCTTTCCTTTAGCTCCAGTTGCGCCTTTATATGGTTAAGTCAGTTCTGAGCACGCTATAAATACTCAAAATCAGATGAATGCAACTGATCAACAGGTTTAGTGAAGAACAACTGGGAGTCATAATAGGCTCCCAAGGTTTTTACACAAGAAGCGACTGAAATAGTCCTGCAATCACATTAACTATAACGAGAGTCCAAGTTTCTCAACCACATGTCCAGACCCGATGATAAGAAGCTCCACCTTATTGTCTTTTAACTGCAATGAATTAGCCGCCATCCAGAATTGCACCACAGAATAGATGTGATTGATTGCCTGTGAATCAAGGTCATATTCACTTGACAACTCTAGTAAGATTTGCGTGTCATCAGAATAATTTGTGAAGTTAATGCCAGCACTATCCAATAGGTCAAAAAGAGGTCAGATGTATACATTGAAGAGGGTTGGGGATAGACATGATCCCTGAGGAACGCCACAATTAAGTTTCGACGGGACATGCTTTGAGTCACCCAGAACAACTCTCACCAACCGAGGCCCCAAAAAGGACTTAATCCACATTTGCTGCACTATCGGAGCATCTGGCAATCTAGACCAGTCGCTTCACTAATAAGGAGCGATCGACTAGGTCAAAAGCTGCCGACAGATCTAACATCAGCAAGGCAGTATGGCCCTTGTCGATGATGTTAACCATATTGGTTTTCAGGTCGAGAAGCACATTTTCTGTTCCGAAACCTGACCGACGAACCCTCAAACGATTATGAGATTCAATTCCTGCAGTTGCAAATAGGCAATTCTGTCCAAAATCTTCATCAGGAAAGGGACATTTGTTATAGGCTTATAATTACTAGCAACTGACGTCGGCACAGGGGCAATGAGCTAGGCTGGGAAGAAAATCCACGCAGAGCAACAGAGGCTTGAATCCCGGATCTGCCTTTAGAAACTGAACTCAGGTACGGTATTATCCGTGCTATTAAAAAAAGTTAAATAATAAATAAATAAATAAAACTGCGGGGTCCGGGCTATCCTTCTTGAGGAGGGGGGTAGTACAGGCTTCTTTAAATAGCCTTCCCTTCCAATCACCCACCATTGGCATCTCCTAAGGTACATGCCTTGGACAATAGCCACCGACACAACTCTCCCATTACCTGCAAACTCTGCTGCACCAAAAGCAATTCACAGATGGCAGCCGAGCTGGGCTTTTTTGAGAACTGGCTTTATGGCACAAGCAGTATATTGAAATAAACAAAGCGTATCCAGCACCTGTGAGATCACACAAGATCTGACACACGATTGTACCTAGGTTCAAATCCCCCACAGGGGTAAAGAAAAGGAATGGTACGCCAGATCACATAAAGTAAGGGAATGATGAGAGATTTCCATGAGAAGTAAGGGAACTTCCTACCCTCACTCCCCCCCTCTCTGACCACTGCATGTACCAAATACGTGCTGCAAATACAACTCCCCATTCACGCCAAACGAAAATGTATGCTTGCCATACAGAAGCCCCTAAGGCCCACAGCAACCTGTAACCAAACTGCGCTCTAATTAACATCAGTGGTGGGGTTAATTGAGCCCCACTCTTCTCCTCGCATTGCACACACAGGTGGCGTTAGATGCACACCAAGGCTTTATGCACAAAAACAAAAGTCTGCACCAAACACAGCCGCAACATTCTAATTCGGCAAAGTATGGTTGTACAGAGCTGTAAAAGTATGCAATGGGGTGCCCATGCTAATACTGACTGCTGCCGTGCTGTCACTGCTGCCTGGGGGCGGGCATGGGTGCCCATAATTCTTCCTTGACTGGAGGCCTAATTGCAAAACAAAGGCTGCACAAGGACAATATGTACTCCCCCATCATCCTGGGGCATGCCCCAGGCACATGAGGAAACCAGAGGTGTAGCTAGGGGACGTCTGGGGGGCTATAGCTCGGGTCATTTGGTTGTAGCGCCGGATAGAAGCCGAGGGGCTACGACCAAAAGGCTAGCTAGCCCCGATTCCTGACAGTCCCGACATTAGCATAGCCCCGGATCTTTTCCGGACCTAGCGACACTCCCTTCAGATTGCGCATTCGCAAATTTAGCAGGCATGCAGGTGCAATGCACAACAGACTTTCAGCAGCCCTTCTGTAATAGCAATCTGCGCTCCCGGCAGTCGAACAGTGCAATGTGCCTTTAGCGCATGGGGTGCACATTTGGGAATCCTTCGCTATATCAGCCAGCCTGTATCTCATAATAGAGTCGGTGAGTGTGAGAAATCATCCTTTAATTGGATGTGCGCACAGCTAACTATACAATAAAGAAGATCGAGTATATCTTATACAGAGATTAATTATTGAAAGGTATGCGTCAGCAGTCAAATACAAAAGGGGTAATTTCTCAAAAAACACTTGAATTTAATAATGACAAAAAACTGGGGTATCTTCACTGTCTGCCCTTCCAACCAGTGTCAATTTGACACTGGTTGGAAGCGCAGACAGTAAAGATACCCCAATTTTTTTTCTGTATCTCATAATGGACTCGTTTTTATGTTCAGTGGCATTTTATAGCGGTTGACAAAACTATACACTCTCGTGAGGGGTTCACATAAAAAAATAAAATAAAATTTGCTCTAATAAGCAGACAGTTCAAAATAATGTTAAACTAGATGACTGTATTTAGTGCAATATGCACGTAGCTACTAGTGTACGCCAATCGAGTCATCAACAAGAAAGTATGCACGATCCTCTTAAAAATCATGAATTATCTGTGCCTTATTTGAGATAACACACATGCACACATGTTTTCTAGGACTAAGATGCCACTACCCCACAGAGTAAACCTATACTGGGGGTTTGGGGGGAGTCAGAAAAATAATAATATGAATAGCTAGCCATAGCTCAAGAATGCCTGCTGGCAGGTGATGTGTAACCTCTAGCACTCCCAGGGGTTATATATACATATATATATGTTTATATGCTTGTAACGCGCCGAAAGCCCGCAGGGATCAGAGCGCGTACCTACAACCGACATCAGCCCCAGCGTGCAGAGTTAATGGTGAAGGATCATGGGAGTTGTGGTCCAGAACATCTGAAGAGCCACACGTTAGAAGATAAATGATCGTGAAAAAGAGAGAGGAGAGTAGGGGGAAAGGAACATGGACAATAAGGAGGAATGATTACAAGGAAGTATTAGCTATATAATGAGGTGCGTGTTCAGGGTCGATTCACAACCTCCCCTCCCACACCCCTCCCACTCTGACTCAGGCACTGTTTTGCAGTCTTTCTAGATAATAACTTGGATTTTCCCACATGCTCCCATGCTGGCTCTCACATCGCCCGAGTCGGGTGCCCCGTGCTGGGCAGATACAGACCATTAAAAAGGAGCTGAGAAATCTGCGTTGTCCACCAATTGCGGTGAGAACCCAACACTCCCCATGATAACATGTGGGAGTATGGGACAGCTAGGGATGAGGTTGATCCAGCTGCTACCAGATGTGCCACTACAAGGGTGATTGAGGCGGGATCCCGCAGGCCCATTACTCCCCTAGAGAATTGGTATGTCTGGTCACTTGGGGGAGTAGTGGTTTCCTGGACTACACATTCCAAGATTCCCTAAAACACAGAACCATGAGCGAGATCCTATTTGTTAAATTAATTTAACAGTTGCAATGTCTGTGAGCCAACACTATTCGCAGAGTTATAAAAAAAAATTCTTCAAACATTACCTGGGAGAAAGTCATGGGGAAGAGACTCACACGCGCTGTGCTATTCCAGCCCTGGCGTGATGCCAGTAGCTGCAAAGCCAGGAAGATGTGGAAACGTGCAGCTTTGCATACCGCATGGAAGGAATGGCCAAAATGGTGCTGAAGCCCGCACTCGCCTTCAGCTCGTCATAGACCCTTGTGAGGGATGAGCAGACCTGCCAGGTAATGGCCCAATTGGGGGGGGACACTAAACATTGCATGAGTAGAATCAAGCCACCTCTTAGGGAGTAACCAATCACATCTGAGATTTGAAACTAAAATCGGGAGTTCCCTATCACAATTAGGAATGAAAGCTAAGCCCTAAGGAAGGAAGGGCTAATTCCGGAAGGGGGAAGAGTCCTGGAGGAGGGATGCATGCCTGCTCATGAACCCTGCCCAGGAGGTGAGTCTGAGGAAGGCTGCGGAGGGAAGAACCCCAGTGAGGGGTAAGGATGTGAAAAAAGGTTGGACACATTTGGCAAAAGCTAGGGGGAGCCAGACTTTCAAGCGGTACACATTTCGAGATCCAAGAACAACACGAAAACCGAGGGTTATTTAAAGTGACACGGCCACCCCTTGAAGGAATTGGATGACCAAGGGTTAGACCCTCCACCAGCAACCCTGGGGTAGTTGGTAAAAAAGATGCGGGAGAGACCTGTTGAAAACCTGAACCGAACTAAGGCTTAGGAGGGACGTGTGGAAAAGCCTGAACCAAAAAAAGGCGCAGGAGTGATCTGTTGGAATCCTGGATCTAACTAAGGTGCAGGAGGAACCTGTGGAAAGCCTGGATCTAACTAAGGTGCAGGAGGAACCTGTGGAAAGCCTGGATCTAACTAAGGTGCAGGAGGAACCTGTGGAAAGCCTGGATCTAACTAAGGTGCAGGAGGAACCTGTGGAAAGCCTGGATCTAACTAAGGTGCAGGAGGAACCTGTGGAAAGCCTGGATCTAACTAAGGTGCAGGAGGAACCTGTGGAAAGCCTGGATCTAACTAAGGTGCAGGAGGAACCTGTGGAAAGCCTGGATCTAACTAAGGTGCAGGAGGAACCTGTGGAAAGCCTGGATCTAACTAAGGTGCAGGAGGAACCTGTGGAAAGCCTGGATCTACCTAATGTGCAGGAGGAACCTGTGGAAAGCCTGAACCTAACTAAGGTGCAGGAGGAACCTGTGGAAAGCCTGGATCTACCTAATGTGCAGGAGGAACCTGTGGAAGGCCTGGGCTTAACTAAGGTGCAGGAGGAACCTGTGGAAAGCCTGCATTGAACCAGGGTCCAGGAGGGACTCCTTCAAAGCCTGAACAGAACCAGGGTCCAAGACGGACCTGTTAAGCCTGAACCAAAAAAGGTTCAGAGGCACCTGTTAAAAACCTGAAGATCCAGGATGGACCTGTTTAAAGCCAGACCAACACATTGTCTAGGAGGGGCCTGTTGAAAACCTGAATTCAACTAAGTTCCAGGAGGAACCTGTGGGAAGAGTTTGTCTCAACAAAAGGCCCAGAGGTGACCTGTTCAAAACGGAACCAAACCAAGGTCCAGAAAGACCCCGATGAGATACCTGAGCAGGATCCCGTCTAGCAGGTACCTGTAGAGATTGCAGGCCAACAGCCAATTGGAACCCTGTCAAGAACCACTGAGCCACCACCAGGCAGAGGTCTGAAGGTGTACGGTGAAAGCAGAGAATCCAGAGGTGTCAGAGCAGACAGTGAGTAACCGCAACCATAGCCTAACCTAGGAAACCTTTTGTTGGTGGGTGATGTTACAATAGGGTTGGATCCACACAAGTATGTTGTGTGTACTTTTGTTTGGGCCAAACCTTTGCCTGGAGTCTAAGGACTTCTTAAGACGAAGGTCTGGAACTTTTTTGGCCCACCATTTAAAAAGACTTTGCTTCAAGAAATTGATTGTCCCATGAAGGATTGAGACTTCTAAGGATAGAAAGAGGATGAGACTGGTTTCAGTAGGATAAGAGCATCCAAGAGCCCTAATGTTGTGTTGTCCTGACCCCCGCACATGTATATTTGAGAAAACTCATCATTGTTTGTCCTTTAGAACCTGTAGGAGCTTATGCACGTGCTAACCCAAAAAACACTTTAATAAAGATCATTAAGTCAACCAGACAACCCTTTCTGTGGAACTGCCAGCTGAAGCTCTACACATACAGCAGCTGTGAGGTGATTGCAGGTCAACCTAGTGTTAACCCATCAACCTGCAACAATAACCTTGCACACTAACAGCCCCCCCACTCCCACATCTCCCCCACCATATCACGCATCTTTCCTCACTTTAGACTCTCTACCGTTGAGTGGCAGCATTGATTATTAGCTGGAAGAAAGAACCATCTCCTTATGCTAGATGTTTCTAGACATGTGCAACAGGCTTTATGTAACTATGTAATTTCATCGGTAGGGGGGTGCTACAGCATGTTGGCATGTAGGCACTCAACTGAGACCATAGGGAACAGGGAATTAAAAACATTAAAAACAAGTAGGTGTTATTGTATTTGTTTGCATAAAGCCAGAAGGTTGGTAATACCTCGAATGTCTTTAGGGAGCGAACTCCATTGCATAATGGCATGATCTGCGCCACCGCGCCCGCATTCCGCATGCGCGCCTGCAGATCTTATTTTGCGTGAGGGATTGCATTCTATGATCAGTTATTTGATCACAATAGGAAGTTTCCATGAAATGTCTTGTGAGCTAAAGTAAAGAGCTTAAAGGAGATCAAATCCTTAAATCTGGAACCAGTGGAGCTTTATGAGGGCAGGCGTTATATGAGAGAAGAGAGGATTATTAGCCCCAGGAATGATAACCCAGGCTGAAATTGAAGAGTTAAAATAACAAAAATGACAAGTCGTGTGGACGGTACAAATAAAGACATTTCAAATGAAGAAAGTAGGAATGTTATCGCTTTTCTTGTTTTTCCTAAAAACGGGAATTCCTTCCAAATACACCTATGCCATTTCGCTAATAAATAAATGTGCTTTTTGGTATCTTGATTATATGCTGATGTGTTTATCGTGAAATTAATTTACTGGGCACAGTAAATGTATACTACACGCACCGCCCACCCCTAATGCTGCTCTGTACTGGGCACTCCCCACACCCACTTTCCCCCTGTGCCTCCTTCCCTCTTGTTGGTAGTTCTGTTTCTTCGGCTGGGGCCTCCCTCTGGAACAGCCCTCCCTGCTTCCCTGAAACTTGGGGAGAACCATCTCCGGTTCCGGGAGCACCTCAAGACCTTCCACTTTGCTTCTGCTTTCTCTCCTTCCTCCTCTGCCCTCCTCTCCCCTGCTGAAACCCTGACTGAAACTGCACTGGTCACCTAGCTACCGTCTGATCGCGGGTCAAGGTCCCCTCCCCCACCAGCTGCACACCTACTGCACTGGGGGCTATTTCTGTATCCCTACAGTCCCCACCAGCTCTTGGCACTTGATGTCTGCACTTACCCCTGCACTCGCCACAAGCTGGCCGCACTTTTACCTACTATTTTTATTTATTTAATTTATTTTTTATCGTTGATCCTATGTATTGCACTGCCCCACCCCCCTACACCTCGCACTTTCCCTTTCCCCCATCCCTGCACTTGGGCGATCTGAATGTCACCTGGCCCAGTAAGATCGTTGTCTCTGTCTTCCTCTGTTCCCCTTTCCTTGCCTTGTCGTGCTTTGAAACACTTGTGTATAGGCGTGTTATAAATGCCATATCATACCATATAAAACATTTATTTAGTTGTGCCGCCAGCTCGGCTAAGCATCCCTTCTTTCTGTTAAAGCATACTTCAAAATGGGTGGAGCCCCTAGTAGCACCAAGCACACATCTAATACTCATCTAATACTCCTCGACCGTCCATCACGGGGTGTGACTTTTTCCTCCAAAGTGGTATCCATACCCATAACAACACCCGCCAATAGTAGTATGATCGGACAGGCGCTCTGCCCGACACCCTACAAAACAACCTATACACTTGACCCTAGATTACCCTATAAAGCTAAATATATATATGCTTTGCCATATTCAAACATAATACCCCACAATGCTCCCTAGACCCTCACCAGACCACAGACCACTTCTCTATGGATGACATCTCATGGCACACCCAATGCCTCTCACGCGCTGTATTTATGCAGGGACATTATTTAGTGGTTGCCCGAAGATGCAACTGCGACCTCTGAGGTCTCCCTTGCGACCTCTAAAAACATAAACCAAAATAAAGATTTTTTAAAAACTTTTTTTAAATTTATTTGTAATGCAAGCTCCTGGGCTGTGGCCAGCACCATATGACTCTTTACTTCTGGAGTGGCTGCCGTTCTTGTTCAGGCCACTTAAAATAAAGAAGAAAAATAAGAACCGGAGTGCCACAATTCTAACACTTTCAGCACTGACCCTAAATAAGAAAGAATACAAATACCAAATAATGTGTCTTTCTGGAATTCTATACAATAATTGCTAGACTCATTAAATGTTTATTTCAGGCACACTTCAGGGGTGAGCCACTGATTTAGTCTGTTCTTAAATGCCTCAACTCAGCCTTTCATCCTTCTGAGGTCGATAAATGAGTACCAACACAGGTTGGGTGATATTGGGTGTATATTTTTTCTATATAAAGCGCTTAGGCGTAAGTGCTATATAATAACACATCATTACCATTTGATCATGGACGTCTGTTTGCATTCAGAGTAATTTGGTAATATGGGCCTATACACACTGATCTTAACGATACATATTACGATACATTCTTGTATGAAATGTACATCACATTATAGTGATATCATAACCATATTTTTCTTAGTGTACAATGCTATGTGATGCCACTTCCTGTTTTGTCAATGGGTGAAAGGTTGTGTTCCATCGCTTCGCGCAATATCACTTTGGGGTGGGGTCAAATGACATCACTTCCTGTGATGTCATCAGGGGGTCAAGGGGCACATGATGTCACTTCCGCTACCCCTGGCATTTTGGTGAACTGACGTCCCTGTCTTTATGCTCTACCTGGAACCACTGTACATCAGCAAAAGACTATCACCATCAGAAAGATCAAAATCGAGGCTGCTGTGAGGAGCTATAGTGCCCCCTAGGGGAAGTGGAGTTTTGCCACCTCCCCTTCTGGTAAATGTGCTACTTGTAGGTGCCCCCCTGCTGGTGGCTCCCTGGACAGCTAAGTAGCATCACCTTCCCACAGCAGTAGCCCCGCTACTGGTTCCACCTCCTCCTATCCAAGCATCATTATATCTTACACACAGCTTGATGTAACGAACTGGATGTATGAGATTATTTCGATTACAAAAATTTCGAAAACGAAAATTATGAACACGAAATTATCTTACAGGAAATAATCACGAACATCAACACCGCCCGCCATCCCCCTCCCTCTATCTCCCTAACCCTAATACACCCATACTTACCTCCGGTGCCCAACTTACCTTTACTCCTGCACTGCAACACTCACCCTGCAATGTGAGTTCTGCCTCCCCATTGAGAGGCAGAACTTCCGCCGTAGGGTCCTTTTCGTTTTTTCTTTTTTTTTTTAAACGTAGACCCCCGCTTTCCTTTTAATGGAAGCAGGGGATACACCGCAAACCCCGCTCTCCTTGATCGACAATATGGTTAAACGTTCATTTTTCCAATGCAGCATTCAGCATTTTTGCCCGTGCGATTGTTTTGGGGGTGGGGGGTATTTTCTACAGATGCCAACATGCCAGAATGACGTAATAAATGCACAAGACGCTTCGAGATGGATACTTTTAATGTGTGCGCTTTAAAGTAAATATATTATAGCTCACTTATTTGCTTCCTGTACTGCTAGGGTCTGCATCCTTTGGCTCATAATATGCTTTGGACTACAGCTCCCATCAACCTTAGCCAGTATAGTCAATTGTGAAGAATCATGGGAATTGTAGTCCAAAACATCTGGCGAGCCACAAGTTTCAGACCCCTGCTCTACTACAAGGTATCTCAGTAGCCATGGACATGTTGCCACGTATCTTTGGCAACACAAGATTGGCAACAATGAGACGCTACGATTACCATTTTCAGCTATACACGCAGGGATGATTTCCGATTGATTGAATAGGCCAAACTATGTCATCCCACCACAGGCATATCCCCGGCATCCGTCCATTCGTATCCAACACATACCCATAGATCATTCCCCTTTTCCCCAGAAAAGCATAGAATGAGACCTGTTTGTTTTTGGCATAAAAAGGCCCAGATTTATTCCATAATAACACAAAACCAAACTGCACACATTTGTGGAAAATTGTTTGTAAGATGCGGTGACTGCTCCGTGTCCAAAAGAACCTGCTTCCCCCTTTCCTTCCCCAAGAGTCCAGAATAGGCCCAACTCTCCCAACCTTTGCGTCCGAGCCTCTCCTGCCCCGGCAGGCGCTCCTGGGCGGGGAGAGTGCCTTTTCCTTGGGGGAAGTTGAGCCCTAGTTGTTCCTCCCAGACGCACCTGCCGCTTAGGCTTCCAAGGGGTGCTGGGTCTGAGAAGAGCAAAGACCCTTCCTGCTTTCTCCTGGCTCATCCGGAGTCTGTCTCATGTGTTTGTCCGGCCAAACACCGCCACGCCATGTGTGGGTTACCGCCCACCGTGGCTCCCCCCTTGCTCCTCCTCTTACATTTCCAAGATTTTTGTGCAAATATTCCAGAAAAACAGATCCATACCTAATGGAGATAGGTGCACCCCATCTTTCAGGAAGTATTCTGGAGATTTCAAATTAATCAGACCGTGTCTGATCTGCCCAAAGCCTCTGCCCCTGCAGAACTTCGCCATTGCGCAGTTTAGCTTGCGCCTGGACTTCTCCACAGCCGAATGCTTATCCGCGCCTCTCCATTCCAGCCTTGGAATGATCTCTGACCAAACTATCTCTGTTTCCCCCAGTTGTCTTGCCAGCTCCTGTAACGAGAACATCATCTCCCGCATGAGAGCCCCCCTCCCCAAACTTGTCAAATCGTTCCCCCCAAGTGGATGATCAAAACGTCTGGTTTTTGCTTAGTGATCAACAATTTGCGCACCTGCCCCTGTAGTTGTGCCCATTTCATACCTGGCACCCCGTGCCACCCAATCCAGAACTCGCTCACCCTCAGCTTTTCCTGTTCCGCTGTCCAGCTTGCCCCTGCCCTAGACACAAATGAGTGTCCTAATACCCATACAGATCTCTTCTTCCTTCGGGCTGGTGCTGGTGGGAGAAAGAAGGAGGCATGTCAACCTTACAGTTTTTCAGGTCTAATATATCTCTTGAAACAACCAGATTTCTATCTCCCGATTTGTCTGATTGCCACCTCCCCCATACACACAGCTGCAGCCGACGTAGCGGCCACGATCCGGAATGAGTGTGTTCCAAATACCCCTTCCGTCTCCCCAATTCCTTCTAGTGTCAACTCCATTACTCTCCTAAACTGAAAGCGACTTAGTGCGGAACCATCTTGGTGGATGAGTAGCGGAGCCTCTTTTACAGATGGAGGTCTTACTTTGAGGAACCCTGCCACTGCCTTGACTGGGTATACCGGGCTCCCTGCAATGGGCTGTAGAGACACTGTGCAACCCTTGCCTTCCTGGTCTGTTTTTGACCTCTTCAACCACAATGTCACTTGTACCTCTGAACAGTGCACATCCTGCATTTGCAGAAACCTTGTCCCCTTCGCACCTCTATTCTCTGGTATCAGCTCGCTCACCCTGAATGCCCCGAAGAATGCTAGTGTAAATGCCGCTTTGAACAATGCTACTTCGAATTCCCCGTGGCAGACTTGCTCAAGACAGGCCACCACCCTCTGTAGCTTGACAACATCTATGGGCCGCCTTTCATCTCCTTTAGGCTTCACTTGCTTGGCCCAACCCTTCATAGCCATACAAATATAATGTTCCTTGGTAGGGTCACTCTTTCCCCCCAGTTTAGAAAAATGGGCGATAGCTTCCAGGTGATGTGCAATCCATGACCTGGTTTTTCCTTCCTGCCATCCCCAACCCACGAAGGCCCTCACTGGCCTCTCCTGTTGGTTTTCTCCCAGTATTTCTTGTTTGAATTTCAGGTAACGTTCCCAGCATGCCTGATACCTCTTTGTCGTGCCTGGTGCCAGTGCCGTCTGAATCAGGGAACTCAGATTACCCCAATCATGTCCCACCACTGTGTTTCGAACGGTGCCATCACTTTTTCTGCTCCAGGGCAACATTCTCGAAATTTCTCCCACTGTAAACGAGAGAGAGCATCAGCTGCTGTGTTCTGAACCCCAGAAATGTGTCTAGCTCGCACCTCGATGTTCCTTTCTAGCAAACATCTATGAAGTTCCCTTAATAACCGTAAAACCCTTGAGCCGCTGGCAGAGCCTTGATTAATTATTTGAACCACTGCTAGATTGTCTGACCAGAGCATGACTTTGATGTCCTTCAGCTGCTCCCCCCACAGTTTGAATGCCACCATGATGGGAAAGAGTTCCAACAGCGTGATGTCCCTGGTGACCCCTTGGCGATGCCATTCCTTTGGCCATGCCGCACCACTTGTTGTCAAGGATTGCCCCAAACCCCGGAGCCCCTGATGAGTCTGAACAACTTGCGCCTGTCCTTGCTGTTGCTTTCGGTTCTCCACATTAGCACCCCATTGAAGTTGTCTAGGAATGTGTCCCACATGCCAAGTCCTCCCGTACCTCAGACCCCAACCTGACATGTTGACCTGCATGCTGCAGCCCTACTGTTTTCAGTTCAATACTCCTTGCGAATGCTTTACCCACCGGGATGACTTTCCCTGCAAAATTGAGGTTGCCTGCCATGACCTGGAGTTCTCTCAAGGTTGCCTTCCTCTTGCACCTTAAACTCTTGATGCCTTCCTTCTGTTTTGCTACCTTGTCCTGCGGCAGCCTGCATTCACCTTTTACACAGAGTCAATTTCAATTCCTAGAAAGGTCAGACAAGTCACTGGGCCTACAGTGTTTTCCCGGCTGACCCCCATTACCTTCATCAACCTCTGAAAAGTACACATTTCCTCACACTCTGTAGCCCCTTTTTTCCCGATGAACAGAAAATCATCCAGGTAATGTACCACTGTCCCTACCTGGCATTCTTGTTTTACTGTGAACTCTAAAAAGGTGCTAAATGCTTCAAAATAGGCACATGAAATGGCACCCCCAATCGGTAAACATTTGTCATAATAATATAGCTCCTGTACCTTAAAACCCAACAAATGTTGACTTTCTTTATGAATGGGTAACAACCGGAATGCTGACTCAATGTCCGCCTTTCCCATGAGAGCTCCTCTCCCGGCCTCTCTCACCATTTCCACAGCATCATCAAAGGATGAATAATGTACTCTGCACCTTTCTTCGCCAATCCCATCATTGACTGACTCCCCGTCTGGAAATGACAGGTGATGTATCAGCCGGTATTGCCCTTTCTCTTTTTTAGGGACCAGCCCTGACGGCGATACTACCAGGTTGGGCATTTGGGGTGGCGTCAAAGGACCCGCCACCCGGCCCAAGTCCACTTCCTTGGCTACCTTCCGAGCCACCACCTCTGGCATACCTAGAGCTGACCGCAGGTTGCGCGCCTCGGTGCCCTTTTTTTGCTTCCGCACATGGGATCCTAAACCCCCACCTGAAACCTTCCCACAACAACCTAGCATCTTCACTGTTATGATACATATTCAACCACAGAGTCATTGCTTGCAAGTTGACCGGGGTTGGCAGCCCACTTTTAATCAAATCATTACACATTCTTTCTGGGGTATACTTTGACAGCATGTTTTTAACTTCATTCTTTTTTTACCTTGCTTTTTCCTTTTCGGCTGCCCCTGCGTCTCCCTTCGCTGGCCGAGGAGCTGCGCTC
The DNA here is from genome assembly GCF_040938575.1 of Ambystoma mexicanum. NCBI lineage: Eukaryota > Metazoa > Chordata > Amphibia > Caudata > Ambystomatidae > Ambystoma > Ambystoma mexicanum. The sequence goes on from NC_090923.1 coordinate 121,602,439, forward strand.
CTTGTTACTCCCTCCCCGCGGGTGTTTGAATCGGCATGTTCTGCCAAATGGGCAACCCTCTTCCGAGTTGACCCGCCAGCATTCAGCTTGCTCCCCCTGGTAGCTGGCTCTGCTGTTCCAGGAGGAGTACCCGCGAAAGGACGCCCTCCCCCGCCGGGTGAAACACGCCTTACCCCTCCATACCTGGGGCTTCTCCACTGTGGCTCTTTCGCCCCGTTCTCCTGTGAGCACTAGTTTATCCAAAAACCCGCCCACATCCATTTCATCCCAGGATAAGGCTGGCCACACCTGCATTTTTAAGCGGAATGCCCGATCATACTGTAGCCAGCTCTCGCCCCCCCCGTTTCAAATAAATATCATGGATGTAATGCCCATATGCAAGCATTGCTAAGAAATCCTGCGGGTATTTCTCAATCAATATTGAAGTATATACCATGAATGCCTTTAGCCAATTATGAATGGATGCCTCAGTCTTGGGTGTCTCCTTATCCCTTTTCTCCTTCTCCTTCTCAGATATTCTTTTAACCCGTTACCCAGTGGCTCCATCCCCACAAAATCAAGGAATTCTATTAACTCTTTCCTCCATACCCTCTCCTTGACTGCCATTGGTATGTGCCATGATAAAGAATTGAATTAACTGACACCCTAACCAGGCCAAACCCCGGCATTGTCCCCCCATACTGTGTCATAGTACCCCATACCCCATCCTGTCCGGCATTGGTAACCGGAGGTAATCCTGCGTTAGCTACCCCTTGCCCCCACCATGTGGGTAGCTGAGTTGCTCCTCCTGTAGCAAATCCCAACTGATTCCCGGCCCACCCCCACCTATTGAGTTTGCGCCGGTCACTGCCATGGGCTGTTGGAATTGTGGAGACTGCACCGCAGTGAGGCTCCCGGTGTCAACACTAGCAACCGTGCTGGCCCCTTGACTCTGTAGCTGTTGACTTCCCCCATTCAAGATTGGTGTAGTGCGCCAACCCCCAGGCCCGTGGCTCCCCGTTCCTGGCACACCCATGCTGGAGAGGCTCCCTGGTTGCTGATAACCCCCAGCGCCCCCACCCCCTGGGCCTGGTGTTACCACCCTCTGTTGTAATACCGTTGCCCCATTTCCCATTTGGTTAAATGCATTGACATTCCCACTCAGTAGTGGACCATGGCCCCCACTGCCCCAAGCTTGCATGCATTGCATCACCATACCTTTCACCGCCTCCAAGGATGTGGGTCCGTCATCCCTCGCAGCCACCGGTCTGGTTGCAGGCGTGCTGGGTGGTCCCTGGTTCCTTGGCGCTACCACAGGTGCAGGCGCCGGTACGGCTACAACCTCCTGTGTCCTTCCCTTGCCACTTGTTGCTGCCGCCCTAGATTTCTTGCTATTGGCAGCTTGCTCTTTGCTCGCTTTGGCCCTTTGTGTTATCACTCTTCTTCTCTTTCCAGTTGGTTCCTCTTCTTCTTCCCCATGTCCTTCTCCTTCTTGCTTCTGCATGTCCTCCTCATCTTGAAACATCAATGGCGATTCAGGGCTCTCACTGGTGCCTGGCTGCTCTTCCCCTGGTTGAGTGACCAAAGCTTCCATCCTGTTACTGCCGTGCTTAGCCACCACTAGTTTGGCCATCGTGATGAAAGCCTCCAAATCCATGTTTGTTGTTGGCTGCTTATAGCGGGCTATCCTTTGCAATGTTCTGCCTGCTCTTCTTGACTGTCTGGCCCCGTGCACTCTGCACCCACGTGCTCCTCTTCGTGAAGAGTAGTGGGTTTTGCCGTGTGTGGCTGGGCTCGCCGCGCACGTGTTTTCCTCCCGACCTGCGGGACCGATGCTGTGAGTGCGGCATTGGTAACAATGTGTGTCCTCAGTCCTCACTCGTTCCTTTATTGTCCCAAAGTTTCCCGCGCTGCTGCAAGATCTGTGGAGCCCCTCAACGGGTCACCCCTCTTCCGGGATGGTCCCTGTCGTGGGCCTCAACAGTGACTCGGAGGCCTTCCTTGGCAGCTATCCAGTCACCCGCCGACTTTGTACAACTCCGCAGCGACTCCATTTGCTGCTCTGCCCCTTCTGCTTTCTGTTGATAGAAGAGCACCCGGCTTGTCTCCTTCTCCGAAGACAGTCGGTTGCTGTGGCGTTCCTCTCAGCGGGGCCCGCAGCGGCTCTTCTCACCAGGCAGCGCTGCCCCTGCCACGGAGAGGTGTCCCTACACGGCTCGCTCTGCTTGTAGGGCACGCAGCGGCTCCTCTCCTTCACGGCGGCGATGATCCTACGCCGGCGAGGTGCTGGGCACGCAGCGGCTCCTCTCACCCACAGCGTTGCTGCCCCTTCTGGTGGCTCGGTGTCACTTGGACGGCTGCTGTAACAGGTCCGTGTATTCCCGCAGTCCTCCTCCTCACGATTCTGTTGTTGTAAGTTCATCCAACCCGGGCTGCTGCAACCAAAACGAAACCTCCTTCTGCTGTGCAACGGGCGGGTGTCCCTCGGCTGCGGCTGGATGCTGCCTTCCGTGCGGACCCCGCTCGTTATAAAGGGGAATCCCCTCCCCTTTCTTTTGTTCGCCCTTCGTAGGCTTTTCCCCAGTTCTACCACGCTTCCTTTTTCGCGGGCTTTCCTTACTTTTGCCGCGTTTGCCACCGGCGCCTCCCCTTCCTTCCAGTGGGGGGAGGCCAAAAGGAGGACACTGCCCGGGTTATCGGGGGTGCCTCCTCCATTTTGCTGTGCCTTTGTGTTCGTCGTCACTTGCATATGCTGACCCTGCTGGCAGACTGACACCCAGGTTTGAGTACCTCAGCGGCTCCATGCATAGCAGCTTGACACCTTATAGTGCCTCTATAGTATGACTCATGAATGCACTGATGAATAGCGACAGAGGGAAGACTGATCCCTGTGGAACCCTGCTTGATACTCCACTTTCTTCATTAGCACCAATCAGGCTACTTGGATAACAGGCTGCATTCACTCGGACAAGCCACGTTCAGAGTGCAACTGAGTGATGCGCACCCATTCACGTCACCACCACTCCCCTTCTCGCCCCAATTCAGCCTCCTATTTCCCGTGCCAGCCTCCCACACATGGAGCACGTACTAGACTCACCAGAAGACGCTGCCACAAAGTTCGTTTTCTGTTTTCATGATGTCACCACCAACAGCACAGAAACAAACTTGGGGAATGATTGCTACAATTTAAGGTACGTTTTCTGTTTTCTTAAATAAAAAATTATATATCATATATATTATATCCCTCAGCACCCATGCCTTAGGTTGTCGGGGCTAATGGTGTTATTAGCACCATAGGTGGCGGGAGCTAATGGCATTACTACATGACAGGGCCAACCCTGTCAGTAACGGCACAACCACCTGCCTTAAGGCATTACTCGGGCCATTAATTTCTTCAGTGGACTGTTACTGACAGGATCGGCCCACCACATCAGTAATAACACCTCAATGTGGTAGTTGTTTGCCAGTATGCCCTCTGCCTGGCATTCAGTGACCACCCAAGGGTGACCTCGAATGATGGATTGCCCTCCTAAGGCTGGGAAGCATGTTTCTGGGTTTTCTGTGGGGGACAGTAACAAAGGCTTATTTTCGTTTTTTTTCTTTTATTGTGTTTTGGTTTACAGGAAACCTTACACAAAATACAAAACATACAGATAATAGGCATAAAACCAAATCTTAATTTGTACAAAGGAATATAAATTAAACACAGATGACGAACACAAACTTCATTTTCGTAGTCCATAAATTAGAAAAAAAAGAAATAAAAAAACAGATAATTGCAGTTAACAATTAAAATCGATTCCATTTAGCAAACAAATGCAATACTTAAAGAAAGTGATATTAGTTCCCAACATCAGTCTACACCAAAACAGTACTTTGGAGTACTCAGATGAAAAACTCTCCTCTTCCTTGACAAAAAAAGCTGTCTGATTATACTGAGTGCTTCACAATCTAATATCCAGTGTTTAAGAGTTTCAGTGACCTCGTGAAATTTACAGAAACAGCAATTTAGGGGGATCCCTATACCTTAGGTAGGCACAGACCAATGCCTAGTTCGCTCTCTAGAGTGGAATTGATTGACTTGGAAAGGTAGAAAAACCTGCCGGTCTTTTGACAAGGAAAACACTTCAGGTATAAAGGTATGTCCCACCTTTTTCTGGGGGAATTTAGCATATTCTCTGAAAAAGTGGATATTTGGACAGAGCCTCAATGGTCAACATCCAATCGTTCTGGAATAGTTTGAATTTGACTTTTTCTGGATTCAAACTGAGTTTGATGTCTGAGGAGCCAAGTTCTTCCAGTAGTTCCCTCGTACAAGTCCTACATTTATTCATGGAGGGAACTGTACCCTTTTCTGCCATAGATTGAAAATCCACAAATAATGAGTTGGCCGGAGGTCTCAAAAACTTGGAATATATCTAGAGTTGTTTCCACTGATATCGAACATGGAGAGATATGAGATTTAGTTCATGGTGAATTACCGCATTTGGGATCGATGATGCTAGGCCCAATATGTTCTTCCACATGAGTCCTTGCAGGCTATCAAGAACTGGTCGCACATCAACAGATGCCATGTCAAGCCCATATAGCAGGACCAGTTCTACCTTGCCCAGATAGAATTTGACTGCTGGTAAAAGTGAAAAGCCACAGACTCTCCTAAATATGCACAACAGAGGTTTTACCGAAGTTTACTTATGTCACATCCAACACTCTATGTTGCTGTATCACAATGTTTACCCAGTCAAGGACCTCAATTACATGTATCTGGTTTACCAGTCCCATTGTTAATCCATATTACCATCAGTTAACGTCCATTTGTCTTTTTTTCACTACCACTGATCTCAGGCTCACTGTTCTGCAACAGTAAACCTCCCCTGAGCTCCTCCTTTCGTCAAGCTCCACATATCGGGTGGAACACGCTCCTTGCACAGCATATCAACCAACTGGCTCGAATCACAACTATTCCACTAACAGAGGAATAGCAAGCAGTCCTTCTCCTGTCACACACCAACCGTCTGGAACGCAATCCCAGCACCGACTCGGAATGCCCCCACAATTCTCCAATTTTGCAAATCTCTCAAGACATGTATTTATACAGCACCTGACCGTGGACTAATCCCAATGGACACACAGAACGTAACTTACTGTACTGAACCTCTGTTAAAAGATGCCAGCCCAAACACTCGCTACCCAAACCTTGTACAGCGGTCTTCTGCTCTCGAGCTCGGTCCACACTTTAAACCATAAAAATAAAAACAACAAGCATTAGCAAGGCAAACTGTTTGGGCTTTTATGCAGGTATGGGATAGACATTTGTTCGGGCAGTGATATACAGGTACTGCCTGGCCATTAGTTTGCAACTGCTGCAAAATTGAGTGATTACCTGGACAAACGATGTCAGTACCTGGCAAATGCCTAATACCTCAAGACAAAACGGTTGGCTTTGGCAGTGCTTGCTTTTAACAGGACATCAGTTCAAGGGACAGATATAAACCAGGTGGCCAAAGGCACACTTGGTTAAGAACTTTTTATTACACAAGTAGCCATTTAGAGCTGCAATTAATCCATTTTAACTCTCTGTGGACTTCTTAGCGAAACAATGGCAGGCTAAAGCTTGATTTTACTACTTGATAGAGCTAGCTGAAAGAGATCCCGGGGGATGCGTTATGGGCGGGGGAGAGGCAATGAGTGTGTGAGGATGGCCATAGTGATAAGCATGTGCATGGCCAGTGAATGTGCAGGTAAATAAACAACACCAACAAGTGGTGTGTTCCTCCTCACATGTCATCTCCCACCCACCTGTGCTCAATGCAATACTATCAGCTAGCTTATAGGTGGCGCTTACCCTATATATGCTGTCAGAATCCCACTTCTAGACAATTGGAGGACCTTTCTGGTCCACTGGATTCAGTGGATCCACAATGTGGCATTGCACCACCTGACAGGGGTGCCAGAGTTTGAACATATTTATTTGCATTTTTAAAGCGCTCACACAGCCCGGGGGCATTGAGGCGCTGTTACAGGAATATGGGCCTCATTACGACCCTGGCATTAAGGGTTTAACGGCGCCGTAAAAGGTGTCGGCGCCGTTAAACCCTTAACACCTGATTACGAGGTCCCTTTGCGGGACCCGACCTTAACGCCTGCTTGATGCAGGCGTTAAAATAGGGTGCCGCAAAGGGACCCTGGTGCTAAGTACGGTGCCGCAATTTGCGGCACCGTACTTAGCGCCTTCCCCATTCCCATTGAGCCCTACGGGGCAAAAATGGGGAAGGGCCCATGGTGAATGGGGAATTACCGCCCCGCCAACCTTGGAATGGGGCGGTAATTCCGCCATTCACCATGGCGGACCCCGGCATGGACCATGGTGCTCACACTCACAGGTCTTACAGGTTACCAGTTTGTAATGTATCACCATAGCCACTAACAGCTTTAATGGAGCTAACCATGTCTTTATCATAGTCCTTCTGGTCCATACCATTCTAGAAGTTTAGACTAGAAGTGGTTATCCGCTCCTTGAAAAGGACATGTGTATGTGCATTCTGTGTGCAGGCACTCCCACCCCACACAGTCCGGAATATGGGACTCTCAGCATTATGATCCTTGAAAACCATATGAGTTTCAGAAAAAAATTAAATCATGGCTATTCCCATGTTAACTGCCCTATGGCAAAGAATATACATGCCTATTGTCAAGAGGTCTTTGGGTATTTGTTGGCTTAATTAATCACTACCATACTTCTTTAAAGGACTGTATAGGGCGACGTTCCCTGAAACATCCAGGATCACTGAGTCTCTCTGTAGTATATATAAAGTGTTGTTTATGAGACTGGAATGCCGCAGCTCAATAATGACCTGAAGAACCTACTCTTCAAAGTACATCTAACCATTGTTTTAAGGGTGCCTGTATTTGCACCTGGGGAGCACGCAAAGGTAGCTGTTTCTGGCTGTTTTTGCTTTGCGTAGGGGCGTGTCGGGGGCATTCCGGCCGCGACTTACGTATACGGTTATTTTGTGCGAACAATTTCATGAATACGCAGAGTGTGCATAAAAACGTGCGAGTCGTGCTTGACACGTGTCATTTGTGGGATCTCTGTGCACTGCCCGTAAGATAGTTCAGCGGGTGAGCGCTCGCTGCTGTGATCTATGTGTGATCTGCAGGTCGCAGGTTTGAAGCCCAGCAAGACCAACTGAGCCTTTCATCCCTCCGAGGTCGATAAATGAGTACCAACTTTGGTTGGGATGATAAATGTATGTAAATATGTTCTCTGTAAAGCACTTTGGCTTAAGGCACTATATAAATAACAAATCATTATCATTCATCATTATCACTATTCCATGAATCGGGCCCTAAGTTTTAAAGCCCACAGTGAATCGAGAAAGCCTTTGATGACTGGCCTGCTGCATGTTGAGAGTCTGGGTATTCATTCCATAAATCAACTGCCAGAATGTTATCCAAGTATTGCTCACAGAATTTAACTGGCCACGACAAACCACGTGATGACTCGATGACACGCAACATACCTATCCAATTTGTATGCATATCAAAAATGTATTTTGGAGCCTGATATCTTTAGCTATTGTCATTGGGTCCTTCGTACCTTCCTAATTCCAAGTATAGAACTACAAGTCCCAGAATGCAAAGAAATATCTAGGATTGGATGTGCTAGAAGGCGCAGTTAGAAAGCTCACTGGATTACTGTCAGTGGGGAAATGGAAAAAAATTGGAGGGGGATCCCACGGCCAGTGTGGGGGCGGAGTTTGGATGAGGGGAGGAGTTCAAAGGGGGCGGGGCTGCCAGTTGAACTCCGATGAATGGAAATGTTGAAAATATTAGTTTAAAAATGGCACAGTTTCTTTTATTGTTTGAAAAGTACATAAAAGTAAGCGTACTTTTCAAGCCATCAGAGCATGCACCGTCTGTTTCAAAATGTCTTTTGAGAACCCAAACGACAAATAACAGAATTCATTTGGGAAAGGCAATTATCACAGAGGCTGCGAAGTTGGGGGCTCGGTGATCATTCCGTTTTCCAAATAGATTCTGCTTTTTGCTCAGTCACAGGGTCTTTGACCCTCGGCGAACCCAGGGGCTCGTCTCAGTGAAATAATCTGCTTTGTGCGAGCACACTGTGCACAGAGCAGATTAGCTCACCGAGGCGAGCCCCCAGGTGCGCCGAAGGTCTGCCTTGGCTGAGGGCTCCTGCTGCCTGTGACATAGGTAGAGGGGTGGAGCCAGAAGAGCGCTGCTGGCGCCAATGTGCTGTTTGCGACCCCCACCCCCCATTCCATACTTTAGCGCGAAAAGCGCTTTGTTTTTGTTTCTTCTTCTTTCAAGTGCGCTTTATGGTCGGAGGCTGGCCGGATCCCGAGATCCGGCTACACATCTGATGCCGGATCTCATATCCGGCGAGAGCCGGCCCACCGTAGATAAGTAGGAGCCACCTGTACACTAACAAAATAGCTCACCGAATGGCTAAAAATGAGAATGTTCACACCGGCACTTGCTGCCCTAAGTGACCGAGGGTTCAAAGCAGAACCGTTGGCGCACTGATGCCCAGTCTGAACATTGCACAGTGTGACCCCTACTTTGCTTTGGTATTTCAGCATGTCTACTGTGTCCAAGAGTGCGGAAGCGCCTACATGGTTTCATCTAAGCACTGTAAAAGACAGAAATAAATAATCCCCATAAATAGAGACAAAAAGCGAATGCAGCGCGTCAGCGCAATAACCTACTGAGCAGCGACTCTGGGTGGGCGGACTTTTCATCCCGCTCACTTGCCGCTACCTGCTCAATATTTTTGGACTGTTGCAAAATCTCTGCAAACGTGGCCCTTGAGTGATATAAACACACTCTACGCGTAATTCCCAATTTTACTAAAACATTGTACTCCAGCTGTGCACTTGGGTATTCTTGAGGCTGTTTCTTCTGTACCGGTATCACTGTATAAGCTTCCTGAGCCATGTAATTGTTCAATTTTGTATGTCATTTGCATCTTCTCTTCTGTACGAGTGTTGCATTAGAAGCTTGTTGCCAGGCGATTCCTCGATTATATGATTGTATTTTATACTTCTGCACAAGCATTGCTTTATAAGCTTGCTCAGCCAGGCGAAAGCTCGATTTTGTTTTTGTGTTTGTATGTTTTCTTCTGTTTGAGCATTACATTATAAGCTTGATCAGTCTGGGCCATTGCACAGGTTTCTATTTGTATCTATTTTTCTGTACAAGAGTTGCATTGTTATTAAGAGTGAGAATCTGGGTATCACTGATCAGGCTCTGGCCTGGCTGACCTCTTTTCTCTCTGATCGACCCTCCCAGGTCCAACTGGGTTCCTTCCTATCATCTATCTTCCTCTCTACCTGTGGTGTTCCCCAGGGATCTAACCTCTCGCCCTGGAGTTTCAACCAATACCTGGCAACTCTTGGCCACTGCATTGCCATTCTATGCTCAAACTTCCAGTGCTACGCTGACGACACTGAACTCATTTTCAGGCTGCCCTCGGCCTCCTCCTCTCCCTCCCTCATCTCTGATTGCCTAACTGCCATTCAAGATTGGTGTGCCGCCAATGATCTCTGTCTGAATGCCAGCAAGATGGAGATCCTCCTCATCGGCAACCCTTCTCCATCCTTTGTCCTCTCTCTCTAGCCGGCCTCGCATGGCCCTCCTCCTATCCCCACCTGTGAGGCTAAGAACCTTGGGTCATCTTTGACTCCACAGTTTCCTTCTCCGCCCACATCTCTGAGGTCTCTAAAAAGTCAAACTTCCTAATGCACCTCCTTAGAGGTACTCTTCCTTTCCTTCCCCCAGAAGCTAACTGTCTCCCAAGCTCTGGTTCTCTCTAGGTTGGACTATTGTAACAGCCTCTTTCTAAATCTACCTGCCTCTACTCTTCGCCCTCTGCAACTAATCCAGAACAGGACTGCGAGACTTGTCCTTGGCCTCAAGCCCTGTGATCGTATCTCTCCAGCTCTGAAATCTCTCCATTGGCTCCCAGTGGATGCAAGGATTACATTTAAAACCCTCTGCATTGTCCACAAGGCTTTCTGGGGCCTGAGTCCGAAATACCTTCAGGTATCCCTCCGCAAATACCTCCCCTCTGGAGCTCTTCACTCCTCTACCTCTAACTCCCTCAGGGTCAGATGTTTCTCAAAGAAACAAGCTGGGAATAGATCTCTGTCTTCGTCTGGGTCCTCCCTCTGGAACAGCTTCCCTGCCACTCTAAAACCTGAGGAGAATCTTCTCCGGTTCCGGTAGCACCTCAAGACCTTCCTCTTTGCATCTGCCTTTGCTCCCCATCTCCCTTGCTGATCTGCTCTCTCTTTGCACTGTGCACCTGGCCACCCTCTGTCTCCTTGGTCCAGGTACCTGCTCACCCTGCTACCCTTCTGCACTGCCTCCCGGCCACCCCTTGCACTGGGGACTGTATCTGTACCCATACAGTTCCCCACACCTCCATTTTCTTCTTTTTATGCACTTATCAGACTTACCCAGTCTGCTGCCGTAAACACAGCACTTGCCACTTGCTGGCTGCACTACCCCTGCTTATTGCTCCATTATCTATTTTATTCTGTATTTATTATTATTTATTTGCCTAGCCTCTGCTCCGCACTTTCCACTCTCCCCCTTCCATGCACTTTTCAGCTTTCCCTTCCCATGCACTTGCACGTTCTCAATGTTACTGGGCCAAGTAAGATCGTTGTTTTGTTCTCCCCTGTTCCCCTCCCTTGACTTGTCGCACTCTGAAACACTTGTGTACGAGCACGATAGAAATAAAATATCATATCATATAATTATAAGCTTGATCAGTGAGGGCGATTGCACAATTTTCTATTTGTATCTATTCTTCTGTACAAGAATTGCATTATAAGCTTGATCAGTGAGAGCTTTTGCACGATTTTCCATTTGTATCTATTCTTCTGTACAAGAATTGTATTATAAACTTGATCAATGAGGCAATTGCACGATTTTCCATTTGTATCTATTTTTCTGTACAAGAATTGCATTATAAGCTTGATCAGTGAGGGCGATTGCACGATTTTCCATTTGTATCTATTATTCCGTACAAGAATTGCATTATAAGCTTGATCAGTGAGGGCGATTGCACAAGTTTCTATTTGTTTCTATTTTTCTGTACAAGAATTGCATTACAAGCTTGATCAGTGAATGTGATTGCACGAGTTTCCATTTGTATCTATTCTTCTGTACAATAATTGCATTATAAGCTTGATCAGTGAGGGCTATTGCACAATTTTCGATTTGTATCTATTATTCTGTACAAGAATTGCATCATAAGCTTGATCAGTGAGGTGATTGCACAATTTTCTAATCAGATCTATTTTTCTGTATAAGAATTGCTTCATAAACTTCATAAGCCTGGTTGATTGAACTAGTTTCTATTTGTCTCTGTTCTTCTGTATAAGAATTGTGTTATAAGTTTGATCAGTCTGGGCGATTGCACAAGTTTCTATTTGTATCTATTCTTCTGTACAAGCTTGATCAGTGAGCCCGATTCCATGATTTTCTATTTGTATCTATTTTTCTGCACAATAATTGCTGTATAATATTTATTTATTTTTATTTTATTGGGCACTTGTAAGGCGCTTTATACAACAGAACTGTGTTTTGAAGCGACATAAGGCTAAATGGGAAGGGAACAGGGGAAATAAAAACAATGGCAAAACAGTAATATACAGTCATGGTCCTGCTGGGCCTTGCAGCATTCGGCCAAACAAGTGCATTGGGAGAAGTGCTGGGGAAGGGGCTATAACAAAGAGCAGAGGAGTGGACAAGTGCTGCAGGAGGGCGTGTGAGGGAAGTGCTAGGGGGAGCCCAGGAAGAGAACCTCAGGCTAAGTGCTGGTACAGGTGACTCTCAAGGTGGGATGTGGCGCCACCAAGAAGGGGTCGGCAGCGGAGTGCAGTGGGGGGAGGGGTGCTGGTATTACTGGGAGAAAGGTACTGGGATCCTGTGAGACTCATGAGGATCAGGCCACAGTCACAGTCACAGTGGCAGTGGGGTGATTAGCAAGGACGGGAAAGAGGTAGAGAAGAGCAGAGTTTTGAGCAGTTTCCGGAACTTAAGGAGGTCTGGCTCAAGTCTGAGATAGTCAGGGAGGCTGTTCCAAAGAGCAGCACAAACCTAGGAGAGAGACCTGCCCCCACTCTCTGCTTGGAGAAGCGTTTGGCAGTCAGAGAGTTGGAATTAGAGCAACGTAGGGCTCTATCAAGGGAGTATTTAGGGAGAGAAAGTTGGAGATAGCATGGTCACAGGCCCCAGAAGGCCTTGTGGATGAGGCAGATGGTCTTCAATTTGATCCTTGCAGCCACTGGGAGCCAGTGGAGAGAATGTAGGACTGGAGAGATGCGGTCCCTGGCCTTGAGGCCAAGGATAAGTCTTGCAGCCCTGTTCTGGATTAGTTGGAGGGGGTGAAGGGAGGAAAGAGGGAGATTGAGAAAGAGGCTTTTGCAGTAGTCCAACCTGGAGTGGACTAGAGTTCTGGAGACATTGACCTTCTGTGGAAAGTGGGAAAAGGAAGAATGCCTCTGAGGAGGAAGTGGGACTTCTTGGTAAGGTCCATGATGTGAGGGGTGAAGGAGAAAGCAGAGTCGAAGATGACCCTGAGGTGTTGGCCTCACAATGTGGTGGGGGTAGAGGGTCCAAAGAGGGTGGTCAAAGAGTAGGGGGAAAGGAAGGCACAGGTGTCCTGATGAGGAGGATCTCAGTCTTACTAGCACTGAGACAGAGATCCATCGCTGCACACCATGCCTAAATAGCAGACAGACAGTTGGGGATGAGAGAGGAGGAAGAGGGGGGAGTATAGGGAACTTTGAAGGAAAGCTGTGTGCCATCGACATAACACTAGAAATGAGGAGATAAGGAGGAGATCAGATGAGCAAGAGGGGCGAGATAGATATTGAAGAGCCATAGTGATAGGATAGAGCCCTGGGTGGTGCCACAGGTAGAGAGGGTGGTGATGGTGGAGGAGAAAGGGCCCAGTTGCAGCTGGGAAGGGCAGTTATTTACCGAAGGTGGTTAGCCAATCCAATGCCCGGTAAGGGATGCCAAGGGTGTTACAGAGTTGTTTGTTGACCGTGTCAAAGGCAGAGGAGAGATTGAAGAGAATGTGAACAGCAGAAAAGTTGAAGTTGAGATTTGCGAGCATGGTTTCACGGGTGTTCAGGAGAGCAGTTTCTGTGCTTCTGGATGCCCGGAATCCAGATTGATGGTCATGAAGGCAACCAACAAGATCAGTGTGGAGGGTCAAATGGGGGAGGATCAACTTTTCCAAGAGCTTACCCAGGAAGGGAATAGTGGAGATAGGGCGATAGTTAGCCGGGCAGGAGGGGTCGGCAGACTGCGTTTTTTAGGAGAGGGTGCACAAGGGAGTGCTTCAGGGATAGAGGGAAAGAGCCAGTGGCAACGGAGTGGTTACAGTAGTCAGCAAGAGCCAGGCAAGAGAGGAAATGTTGCCCTTGATGGTTCTCGAGCAGCAGGGGAGCCCCTTTTTGGAGGAGGCCTTCATATAGTGGAACACTTTAGAGACCACATCCTGTGCTATGGGCAGGAGGAAGGCGAGTTAGGAGGGTGGTAGGAAGGGGACCAAGGGAGTCAGGGGAGCAGGCGCGGCAGAGGAGTTGGGGGTGGAGGAGAGTGAGGACAGGATGTCCAGAATTTTGAATGAGAAATGGGAACCCAAGGCAGTGCAGAGAGCCTGGGAAGGAGGGAGAGAGGGGGTGGCTGCAAGTGGACTGGTGAGTTCCTTGCAGATTTTGAAAAGTTCGGCCGTGTTGTAAGTGACTCCAGAGATGCAGGCTTGGATGTAGGCCCGCTTGTTGGAGCGGATAGAGATGCGATATTGCCTTTGGCGAAGGCAGCAAGCCAGTATGTCAGAGGATAAGCCCAGGGTCGGCCACTTCCGTTCTTCAACTCTGCACTTGCGTTTCAGAGATGCTAGATCAGAGTCATACCAGCTCTTGTTCTTGGTGGCAGGTTTTAGGTGGATCCTCATGGCAGGGGTAAGGATGTCAAGGGTATTAGAGATGGCAAGGTGCAGTTTAGCAAGGACAGCATCAGAGGGAGAGTCAGGAGTGGAGGTGGGAGGGGGTGAAGGTGGAGGAAAAAGCTGCAACTGACACTTCTTCAGTCGAATGATGGCGAGGGAGTCTGGCAGTGCAGGGGATGGCAATAATAGACGGCCAAGAGGCCCCCGGTCGGAGGAAAGGAGAGAGTAGTCAGACCAACAGAGGGGGTGGTGACAGGATTAGGGATGGGGATGTCACCAGAGATGAGGTATGAAGAGTGTGGCTGGCAGAGTGAGTCAGGCGGAAGGAATATTAGTGAGAGAGAGGGAATCACAGAGGACCCAGAACTGAGAGGTGGATGATTCAGGAGAGTCGAGGTGGATGTTTAAGTCACCAAGGAGGAGGAGCTTGGAGGAAGAGGTTGAAACGGAAGAGGCAGTGTCGGCCCATTCACAGCGGAAGAGAGAGATAGGGTCAGGGGGTCTGTAGATCGTGGCAAGGGTGAGAGCGTAGGGGAGACCCTAAGCCTACAGACGAGGCATTCAAAGGAGGAGTAGGATTGAGTAGGATTAATGGAAGCAGGCGAGATGAGTTCTGCTCCACCCCCAGGCCTGACCCGCCTGGGAGATTGCATGATTTTCTATTTCTGTGTTGCTTATAGATTGGGAATGTGGTATGGGCAACACTGTTTTGACCCTGGTAAATGGGTATCCGGTAATACTTTCCCCACATATATGGTCGCCATACATAATGTTGCCGGGAAAAGGTTAGGGCGACATTATATATGGTAACCATATGTATGGGGGTGAAGAGGAGCGGGGGTTACGCTCCCTTTGAAAAAAAAAAGGTTTTGGGGCTTGCGGGGGTATCCGCCACACGTTCAATGCAATAATATCCCTGCAAAACCAGCCATTTTTTGGCGACCTTTGCCAGGTGACATTTTTGCATGGACGTTATAACATGGAACCGGCAAATGGTAATGCACGATTTTCTATTTTGGATCTATTCTTCTGTACGGGAATTGCTTTATAGGTTTGCTCAGCATTACCGATTGCGAGATTTTGTATTTTTATTTGTATTCTTTTGCACGACCATTGCTTTATGAGCTTGCTCAGCAAGGGCGAATGCACGTTTTTGGATTTGTATCTATTTTTCTGTATGAGAATTGCTTCATCAGCCTGGTCGATTGAACAACTTCCTGTTTGCATCTATTTTTCTGTATGAGAATTGTTTTATAAGCTTCATCATCCTGGTCGATTGCATGATCTTCTATTTCTGTGTTGCTTATGGATTCGGCATGTGGTGTGGGCAACACTGTTGTGACCCTGGCAAATGGTTATGCACCATTTTCTATTTGCATCTATTCTTGTGTACGGTAATTGCTTTATAGGTTTGCTCAGCATTAGCGATTGCACGATTTTGTATTTGTATTTATTCTTTTGCTTGGATTGCTTTATGAGCTTGCTCAGCATTGGCGATTGCACTTTGGTATTTGTATTTGTATTTATATTTATTCTTTTGCTTGGATTGCTTTATGAGCTTGCTCAGCATTGGTGATTTCACATTTTGTATTTGTATTTGTATTTATATTTATTCTTTTGCTTGGATTGCTTTATGAGCTTGCTCAGCATTGGCAATTGCACATTTTGTTTTTTGTATTTGTATTTATTCTTTTGCTTGGATTGCTTTATGAGCTTGCTCAGCATTGGTGATTGCACATTTTGTTTTTTGTATTTGTATTTATTCTTTTGCTTGGATTGCTTTATGAGCTTGCTCAGCATTGGTGATTGCACATTTTGTATTTGTATTTGTATTTATTCTTGTGCTTGGATTGCTTTATGAGCTTGCTCAGCATTGGCGATTGCACATTTTGTATTTGTATTTATTCTTTTGCTTGGATTGCTTTATGAGCTTGCTCAGCATTGGCGATTGCACATTTTGTATTTGTATTTGTATTTATTGTTTTGCTTGGATTGCTTTATGAGCTTGCTCAGCATTGGCTATTGCACATTTTGTATTTGTATTTATTCTTTTGCTTGGATTGCTTTATGAGCTTGCTCAGCATTGGCGATTGCACATTTTGTATTTATTCTTTTGCTTGGATTGCTTTATGAGCTTGCTCAGCATTGGCGATTGCACATTTTGTATTTGTATTTGTATTTATTCTTTTGCTTGGATTGCTTTATGAGCTTGCTCAGCATTGGCGATTGCACATTTTGTATTTGTATTTATTCTTTTGCTTGGATTGCTTTATGAGCTTGCTCAGCATTGGCGATTGCACATTTTGTATTTGTATTTGTATTTATTCTTTTGCTTGGATTGCTTTATGAGCTTGCTCTGCATTGGCTATTGCACATTTTGTATTTGTATTTATTCTTTTGCTTGGATTGCTTTATGAGCTTGCTCAGCATTGGCGATTGCATTTTTTTTGTATTTGTATTTATTCTTTTGCTTGGATTGCTTTATGAGCTTGCTCAGCATTGGCGATTGCACATTTTGTATTTGTATTTATTCTTTTGCTTGGATTGCTTTATGAGCTTGCTCAGCATTGGCGATTGCACATTTTGTATTTGTATTTATTCTTTTGCTTGGATTGCTTTATGAGCTTGCTCAGCATTGGCGCTTGCACATTTTGTTTTTTGTATTTGTATTTATTCTTTTGCTTGGATTGCTTTATGAGCTTGCTCAGCATTGGCGATTGCACATTTTGTATTTGTATTTATTCTTTAGCTTGGATTGCTTTATGAGCTTGCTCAGCATTGGCGATTGCACATTTTGTATTTGTATTTATTATTTTGCTTGGATTGCTTTATGAGCTTGCTCAGCATTGGCGATTGCACATTTCGTATTTGTATTTATTATTTTGCTTGGATTGCTTTAGAAGCGTGGATGAATGTTAGGTGTTTGATTGGATATGTACAGGGTGTGTTCCTCTAAGGTTACTTCCAGTGTGTAAGACAGTCGGTTGAGTGCGAGGATTAGATTAGTTCTTGGTGGGTCTATGTATAGTGTGGCTAGCTCCTAGTCGTGTATAGTGGCGTTGGGAATATTGGAGGAGCAGAAAGGGGCGAAGGATAGGTGTGAGTTACCAATGTTATCAAATTCTGAACTTGAAAATGTGGAACTCAACTCCTGAGTGATTATGATGCTTAATAAGCTGTGAGGCGGGTTCTCCCCATTCTCTCCCTAGTCACAGTGTCCAGCAGCCATGGACTCCTCTCTCCCTGCCCTGACTCCCCAGCGTCACCTCCTCAACTTTCAATGGAAATTCTGCGAGGAAGGGGCACACCTTTTAACGTTTTCAAAAACACTATTAGAATAACATATCCTCTCTTGGTTTTGTGTGTGTATTGATTTTATGGAAAGCGTATGCCATTCGTCCTATGCAATTTGGGCGGCTATGAATAGACAATTTAATTAAATGTATTGCATTCCACTGCAAAGTGCAAACTGCACATTTTGACATGTGGGCAGAGCCGTGTACAAAGGGCCGGAGTCGTGTGTGGCTGTGGGCTGGGCATACATCTCAGGGTTTTTTATTTTCAAATGTAGGCAGGTATATGTGTATCCCTTATCCATCTCGTCCTGTGCCTCACCCTGCAACCTCTCGTCCTTTTTTAGATGGTCCAACGTCTTTTAGGACTCATGGGTCTCTGTTCTACACTTGGGGTGTGGCCCTACACTACCAGAACCCTTGCCGGACACCCTTATAACCTCTGGTCCGGGTCCTCTTTATGTTTCCACCCTTCTCCCACCAGGTCCTAAAGCTTTCCCACTGCCACCTTTCACATTTACCTTTCCCCGCTTCAAATATTTGCACGAGGGGCTGAAAATAAATACCACAGAATGCTAAAAGGTGACGGGTGCCGCAGGAAAGTAACTTTGAAAAACAGGGCTGTCTTACAAATGGAAACATGAAGTTCTGGTGTGAACTGGTGAGCAGGGTGTGTGGGCGAGTGAAGGGCTATGGGTGACTAGAGTAAAATAGAGCAGCATTCTGTGTTGAATCACCTCTTTGCACTTTCCTAGATGATGCAGGGTTTGAAAAACCACAAAACGCTAAAGCATCTTTGGAAAGTTCCAGTAAAATGTTTAGAGGAAATAGTGTTCCATACACATGTATCATGTATCCTTCAGATGCTCAAATGTGAGCATTGATTAGCATAGATGGATGCCACAAGGCACGCCTTTTTGCAATGGGTGCATTACAATTCAGTGGCATACAAGTAAATAATAAATATCACAGGCAGTGACATCATCCACCTTTTGACTCTTAGGAAGTAATAGAAAGTGGACTGACAAAAATGACTAATTCACTAAACGAACTGCAGCAATTAATACAAAATGGCAGCATCTCACATTTCACTCTGCACCATCTGCTGAAGAAGTCTGTAGGACTTTGAAAGCTAATGCACTGTTTGTTCCCTGCCTACACTTTTCAGTGAGGCCCAGGACATACACCTTGTGTGACTGAAAAAGTGCAAATGCAACCACCCCTCTTCTGCGTGTACACCACTGTCACCACTGTCACCACTGTCAGATTGGAATGTCAGAGGAAGTCGAATTTTGGCCTGAGGTTAGGCTTTGTAATAGCAAACATCATCCCTAATTCCCAGAGTAGTTAGGCCCACCAAGGGCTCCACCGGTAAGTGTTGCAGGCCCGTCAGTTAGTTTGGTCCATGCATTGGTTTTCCAGCAGGGCGTTGGTGGTCATTCCTTCAACAGTCACTGACATGGTGAAGGTTGGTGCCACAAGACCTGACGGGATTCTTACATATCGGCACGGAGCACAATCTAATATGCCAGCTCTGCACATTTATGGATGGTCTTTGTGGACGATGGTGGCTGCTCGTGGTCAGTCCCTGCAACCTTATGTTCACTGTGGGTCAGATGGTAGACAGTCCCTTTGCATAGGTCGGTGTGATGTTGCAGGATTCCAGCTGTTCCTACCTCAGAACCACATCCTATGCAATGTGTGCCATCAGCTGTCAGGTACTTGAAGTTCTCAGTAACTGTAATTTGCTCAATTTGGGCACAGGAGATTTGAATAACCTCTCTCACCACACCAGCGACAGAACGCCCAAGGCGGTTGTGCCCAGGAAGACTTCCAGTGAATGGAGGATCCCTAGGTTCTTGTGCTCTGTGGAAGTGCACCCCTTTAAGGGACATCTTTGGTGACCATCTCTATGTGAACCCTGCTCAGGTCCTGGCGGAATTCACTAGCTATAGTGATCCCACACAGACAAGTCCAGGTCTGTTCCAGGTCAACATGCCAAAATGAGGTACAGACAGGTTCGCAATTCGCTGATCTTATTCTTGAAGCCTCCGGTTCAGCCAGAGGATTGTTTCAAGTATCTAAAGAACTCTGAACCCCATCACGCTCTCTAATAACAGCTCTACAGACACAAAATCACTGTGATCCTATTGCCTCTTTTTTTAGAGACAAAATGTGCAATATTCGGAACCTGATTGGAAGTGGACGACTGGATCACGTTAACCCCTATCCCTCAGATTCTCCAGCTTTTTCCAATTCAGTACTATAACAGACAATTTTGTGTCTACATCACTGCTAAAGCTTAGATCTGCTTAGTCTACTGATCTGATCGCCCTTCGTATTATTCAAGCCATTTCAGATGAGTCAATTTCTCTCTTTACTAATGCTCTGCCATAATCTTTCTCGTCAGGTCTTATTCCTGGTTCTCTTAAACATGCAGTAATTTCTACACTATTAAAAAAATCTCACCTCAACCCAGAGGTAGTCGAGAATTATCATCCTATTTTGGTACTCCCAGCCCATATGAAATTGATGGAGGCAATTGTGACCCCCAGTTTACCGAATTTTTGGAATCAAATCAACTCCTACTCCCTTTTCAATCGGGCTTCATAGCATGTATGGGCACTGAATCTGTAATGATTGCCCTTATGTACGACATTGCTCTTCTTCAAGACCGCAGAGAGGTGGGAGCCTTGATTCTTCTGGACCTCTCTGCGGCTTTTGACACGGTCGACCATCAGATTCTACTCCACTGCCTCCAGAGGGCTGGAGTATCAGGTATTCCGCTTCAATGGTTTTCTTCTTTTTTGGGGGGCCCCATCTACAAAAAGTATCTATCCCTTTCTTTAAATCTCTATCCACTGAGGTTAAATGCGGGGTACCCCAGGGCTCTGCTCTTTCTCCTCTTTTGTTTAATCTCAATATGCGACCTTTAGTTGACCTGATTTCTGACCATGGGGTACATTTCTACTCGTATGCTACCGATACACAGATCTTTTTTCGTCTCAATGCTCCCACCTCAGGTCCTTCATCTACAAAGATTGTCTTTCTGCAGTTGGAGAATGGATGGCCAGAAATGTGCTTAAACTCAATGGAGATAAAACAGAAGTCCTATTGGTCGGGTCGAACTCTTTAGGGATGTTATGGACTCCCGACTATTCGCCAACTTCACTGGGCCCCTGTCCCGAACCCGTCTAGGCAGGTAAAAGCTTGGGAATTAAACTCATGGCCAATGGCTCCAGAGAAGCTCAAATTTCCTCAGTTTGCCAATCTGGCTTAGTTAAATTGAAAGTCCTAACAAAAGTGTTACCATTTCTTCCACTGGATGCCAAGGTTAAGATCGTCACCTCATCCATCATGGGCTCTGTTCACTATTGTAACATCATTTACCTTGGCCAACCCGAGGTTTTGTTGCAGCATCTTCACACTCCCCAAAATGCAGCTGCCCACCTTGCTTGAGGAGCCCCAAGACTGTCCCATTCTAAAGACTTACTTTGTCAGCTGCACTGGCTTCCCATTAGGAGCCGGGTCAAGTTTAACATCTTGTGCCTTGTACACTGCGCAACCCACTGCGCAGAATTGTTAAGGTCAAAGCTTGCTCCTTACATCCCAACCTGATCTCTTCGCTCCTCTAGTCCGTTCATGCCATGCATCCCTAGAATCCGCCGTGTCCGGGCTGGAGGAAGATCTTTGTAGATTCTGGCCCCTACGCTGTGTAACTCTCTGCCGATAGACCTCTGCAACATTGCCGGCTATCTTTCGTTTCGAAAGAACCTGAAATCATATCTATTGTGATCCCATCCCGCAACTGCCCTCACCTGTCTCTCTTTAGGCGCTTAGATGCCTTTTGGTCTTTGTTTGCCCTCTATAAATCCCAATACAATACAAACAACATGGAGGCAGATATCCTTTTCTGTGTAGTGAGTAAATGGCAAACACAATTTTTCAGTAGGTAACAATGCAACAATCAATCCTGGGCTAGTGTTTCAGGACATATGAGAATATCTTGGACACCATATTGAGAAGCATCAAGTTGCCCAGTTAATCGATATTAGAAAGAGTGCCCACCCCAGGTAGACCCGTTCACCTAATTCCTTGACAAGGCACGATAAATACAGACTGCTCCCGCCATCTGGGCACCAGGTCACCAACAAAAGGGCTGATTTATAAATGGAAAGCAACATTCTAGATCCTCAATTTACTTGTGAGTACAAATTACCCCAATTCAAGAAAAGAAGAGATGCAAATAAATACAATTTTCCTGAACCTTTGTGTTTCCGCCCTATGGCGGAGTAGAGGGCCGATTTACAAAGGGTCAAGTAAATTGCACTTCTATTTCCATTTGTGAATTAGGTGCATGTTATTCACGAGAAAATTGCACATCTGACAGTGTAGATGCTTTAAAGAGCAGTATTGCCTCCCATAATGCAAAGCCATGCTTTGCAATCACAGTGGGACCCACTGACCACACTTCTTTCTCGTCTCATCCTCTTCAAGCAGTCAAGGAGAAACACATTGGAGTGAATAATCCCATAGAAAGCCTAGTTCACATATGATGATTGAGGAAATGACTCTGCCTTGTGGGAGAAGAGTCTGAAATATGTTTTTTAATAAGCGATTACCTATGGGTTTTTGTTTTGTTTGTGTTCTCGTGTTTGACCCAAGTCCTAAATCCATTTTTGATTATGGCTCTCGCTCTAGATATTAATTGTTCCCAAGCTGTGAACAAACTGCCCACGCTGTGCCAGCAAGCTATGCAATATTGCCTCAAAATCTCCCCATGCCAACCATGTGGGGCAATAAGTAATGCATTTAATAAAGCACAAACCTGGCCAAAGGCAGGCGCATTACAGCACAATAGATGATTAAAATGTAAGACAAAAAAGACGAGGGGGCCACCATTGAAACAGAGGAAAGACTGGACAAACAAACATGAGCTGTCTAGTTGTTGAGCTCATTACCATGGAACCGGGAACTTTAAAACAGGCTCAGCTGAGAGGTATCAGGGGAAGCATGGCAAGTGCGAAGGAGAGTTCCAGGGCAGAAGCTATGGCGGTGACCAGGCACCTTCCTGAGACATTGGAAAGTTTATGGAGCGTGATCCGGTGCAACGAGCGAGAGGGGCTCGCTGGCAGTCTGAGGCAAAGCAGAGAAAGCAGTGCAGGACAGAGCGAAGATACCAGGAGCATTGCAGAGGCTCCCAACTGTTTGACGGTGAAGGACCGCTGCCTGAAGCTGAACAGAGCTACGCTGTAAGCAGCTGGGAAGCAAGAAAGTTGTGGAGGGCGCTGAACGCCAGAAGGAACCAGCGCAAGCAGACCGCAAACAGAGACGAGTCTCAGAGGAGCAGCCGAAAGGGGAAATCCAACCGTTAGGGAGCCGTTGAGTCGCCTGGGTGAGAAGGGGGCACCGGACTCAGTGGAAGGGTGGTTGTGAAGCCAGAGACTTTAGGTTTTTGAATCTTTGAATTGAATATTAGGGAAAAGTGAATGGAAATGAAAAGACATTTCAGTTTTGAATATCTGAATTGAATACAAGGAGAAGGTGAATGGAAAAATAGCATTATCAAGAGTCAAATAAGCCAGCATTACTAAAAGTCAAGTAAGCTACCATTGTTCAGAGTTCAATGATCAACATTGTCAAGAGGTAAGACTGTTTATGCATGAGAACTAAAATAATAGCTAAGCCGGTATACAAGAGAATATGTTTCCTAGCAGGAGGGTGTGCTGGGAGGCTTATGACGGATTGTTCAACTTGAACTATACCAGCGTCCATGTTTCCTAGCAGGAGAGTGTACTGGGAAGCCTCTGTTGGTTTTGTAAGTGAAAGCTACTGGAAAAGTGAATGTTAATGAACTCTGTGTGAATAAAAGCTTCAAAGGCTGTTGAAAGGACATTAACTTAAGCCTCGCCACGAAGCTGAAACTGTGCAAGAAACCTATGAAACAGGACCAAGCAAGGTGTGTCGGTTGGGTGACCTGTAATGGGTCGGCCGTGTGATCCGACAATTGCGCCTATACCGAATACACCCACCTAAGGAAAAGCCACACTGTGAACAAACATAGAAAGCCTACGGCAAATGAGATTGATGAGTTGAACTGTATAAATTGGTGATAAGTAAACAAACTCGAGGAACTGTGTTTTGTTGAATCCTTAAATATTCCAAGGAACAGTGTTGTGTTATGTTGGAACCCAAGGAATTGTGTTGGTTTGAAACATTGGAAGACTTGAAAGCCAGGGGAAGGGAGTCTCTTTGTTGTAAAGTGAACTATTTGAATTATGGGGAAGGGGAAACCCTATCCCATTTAATAACTGGAAGAAGCTCTGAACTATTGTTTAGAACAATTATCATTTGATGCTGACATTCCTACACATTGTATTCAGTCAGATGTGAGGGCAATTATAGGGTTTGGACACAGACAGACATTTGCTTTGGACTTCCTGATACAGACTATCATTAGTTTCATTTAGGTAGGGAAATCCCACCTTAGCATAGGGCAAGTTAGGCATTTTCCCAGCCCTCTTTTCAGTTACTAAATGTTTACAAGTTAATCTTTTATCTCGTTGTCTGTGTCTCTTTCATGATGCCTTCACGCCTCCCACGGCATCATCTGCTCCCTGGGTCACACTGTCGACACGCAGCGCACCTCTGCATGTCTTTGCAACCTCGCCTCACCAACACCTCTCTTTTGTCTAAGAGGGCCAGGATGTTTATTTCGCCAGCAATATATTTATTATGCAACAACTGCCTCATCCTGCAAATACTATTTTAGCTGATGCATGTTGTCGTTCCCTGCATTGCTAACAGCACTGCTGTCCCCAGTCATCAGCAACATGTGGACAGTATAACAGGTGACAAGGTTTTTAGAAGTACTACCCTAGGTTCTAATACCCTATAATACCTGGGTACAGGCCTGTTCTGCACATTATGGACCCTGAAACCTCATTAAAGGCCCAGACTCAGCTTGGCACATAACTCTTCCGAGCCCAGGATGCCCAATACTGCCCAAGCACTGGGTCTATAATGCTATATTATTAGTATAACTACGGATAGGACTCAGTTGGAGGCGCTAGAAAAATCTATTGCCTGTGGCCAAGGGCCCCTAGGCAAAGGGCGGCTCCAACCAGTGGGCAGCTCCAACTGAGGTGGCTCCAACCAGTGTCTGCAGGTGTCCGCAGGGGAGGCCAGTGGCCAGCCATCAACCTACAGCAGTTAAGGGAGGTAGGTGTGGCCCTTGTTGGCACTCTACCCTGCAACCTTATAGCAGACTCTTAAAAAAAACATAGGTGTGTTTTTCTCCTATGCTCAATACTGCATTGTGAAAGTAGTGATGTCCTGTGGCTTGCCCCCTTGCATTAGCACTCATCCAGCTACCTTTCTGCCACTATCTTAGCACCTTTCGTTCTGTCCAGTTGTCAACCTGTCTCGTGCCTCGGTCTCATCTACGTGCACCCTGCCCTGTGTCCTTACCTAGTGTTCTCCCCTACCCCTTCCCAGTCGCACTCTCTTCTCACCTCTTCCTTCTCTATGGTGCCCTCTGTCTCTCCTATATTTTCTAATTGCTTCTCTATCGACTATCCTGCTCTCCTCACTAAATCTGGTAGGAAGAAGTTTAAAAAGGACATCCTGGTCTCCAAACCAGGCCTCCCTATCGCTGACACCTAACCAGTGCCTCCTCCAGGCAAACTGTCACCGACATCCACCTTGTTGTTCCCTCGCCAGACCTATGGACACTACATATGGTCTCTGTGATCTCTCCCTTCTCTTCCTCTGCCATTAATGGTGGCACCCGGTGGGAGGCCCTCTTGTCCTCCTTCCACTCCTCTAAGGTCATCATTAATGTTTACTTGAATGGTACCGTCTTAGTCCAAGGCCATCAGGCCAATCTTCTTCTCTTTGACAGATGCTTCCGCGCCTCATCAATTTCCTCTTCTCTCGTGCTGTCCCTTTTCTTCCCTCCAGGGCCTCCCCTGCTGTCTCCTCCTCGGCTACCTTGCCCTCTCTTCCTTCCCTTTCTGCCCCCCCTCGGGCTTCTTCTACACCTCCACAGGGCGTACCTCTGATTTGTACCCTTACCCGGAAGTCTTTCAAGGTCGGCAAACTTCTCCATATTGCCACTCTTAACTCTCGCTCAGCTGTCAAACACTCCTCTGACATCTGACATCTGCCACCTTCTGGAGGAACTTGACATCGACGTCCTCGGTCTCACTGAGAAATGGTTCACGGCCAGCTCTGTCACAAGCTTTGACACCCTCCTCCCTGACGGCTACAAGATCCTCTCTGCGTCAACTGTTCCGGAGGGGGTGTACCCCTGATCTTCCCTGAGTGGATTCCTGCCTCTGTCATTCCTACGCAGGCCTACTCCTCCTTCTAATGCCTTGTCTGCAGGCTCTCACTCTCTTCTAGCCATTCCCTTACTGTGGCTACTATCTATCGGTCACCTGGTCAGATCTCTTCCTTCCTCTCTGAGTGGTCAGACCTCTCCTCTTCCCTCCTGGTCTCGACCACTCAACTCCTCCTTCTTGGAGACTTCAACATCCACCTGGATGCTTCGTGCCCTTCCTCTGGACTTTGCGACTCTCTCTCTCTCCCCATTCTCCCCTCTGGCCCGACTCACTATGCAGGGCATACACTGGATATTCTGATCTCCTCAGACCTTCCCCTTTCTGTCCCTTTTACCACTCCTCTCTCCTGGAGTGATCACTTTCTCCTTTCCTCCCAGCTCACCCTCTCTACCACTCAGGCCAAGCCAACTCCATCATTGCCACCCACCTTCTCGGTCATCAGACCCATGAAGCGTGTGTCAGTTGAGGCTTTCGCTGCAACTTTCTCTCCCCCACCCCCCTTTGGCTGACTCACACCCTGACACAGCCCTTTCCATGCTCCACTCTGCTATATCAGACACTCTCGATATTCTTGCCCCTGTCATGAGGATCCGCCTGAAGCTGAAAGCAAAGTGCAACTCCTGCTACGACTCAGACCGCCTCACCCTTAAACGCAAGTGCATGGTGGCTGAGAAGAAATGGCTTCCTTCACGTACATCCTCTGACAAACTGGCCTGTTCCAAAGGAAATACCGGCTCTCTGTTCGCACTAAGAAGAGAGCTCACATCCAAGCCTGCGTCTCTGCGGCATCCAACAACTTGGCTGAACTCTTTAAAATCTGCAAGGAACTGGCCAATCTTGCTGTAGTCTCTACCTCTCCTGTCCCTTCCCAGGCCCTCTGCACGGCACTGGCTTCTCACTTCATCTCTAAAACTCAGGACATCTGGTCCTCTCTCTCTCTCTCCCTCTCCCCCTTCTCCCTCTATCCCCTGCTCTTCCTCTGGCCCTTCTGTGGCCACCTCTCCTCCCTCCTTCTCTGACTTTCCCCTTTCTACCCAGATGAGGTTTCTAGACAAGTCTGATCTATGAAAGTCTTGTCAAAACAGGTTCACCCCTGTTCCTCCAAAACCATCAAGGACCACATTGACTCCCTGGATCCTGCCCTTGCGGATTTCTGCAACCACTTCTTCACCACTGGAGTCTTCCCCTCCCACCTGAAGCACTCCCTTGTGCCCCCTCTTCTTAAGAAACCCTCTGCCGACCCTTCCTGCCCGGCTAACTATCACCTAATCTCCATCACTCCTTTCCTGGGCAAACTCATGGAAAAGCTGGCCACCTCCCAGCTTAATCTTCGCACTGAATCTGTTGGCTGTCTCCTTGATCATAAGTCTGGCTTCAGAGCTGCCAGAAGCACGGAAACTGCTCTCCTGAACATCCACAAAGACCTGCTTTCTAACCTTGATTCCAAAACCCCCTGTGTCCTCATCTTACTTGATCTCTCTTCTGCCTTCCACACGGTCAACCATGCCATCCTGCTCAACCGTCTCCGTGATAACCTGGGGATCACCAGTCAGGCCCTGGCATGGTTGCCTTCTTTTCTATCCGATCGACCCTCCCAGGTCCAACTCAGGTCCTTTCTCTCCTCCATCTCTATCTCTGTTCCCCAGGGGTCTAACCTCTCTCCCTGGCTGTTCAACCAATACCTGCCACTTCTTGCCCACCGAACTGCCGTGCTCTGCCCCAACTTCCAGTGCTATGCGGATGACACTCAGCTCATTTTCAGGCTACCCTCAGCCACCTCTTCTCCCTCTCTCATCTCTGACTGTCTGTACGTCATCCAGGAGTGGTGTGCCGCCAATGATCTCTGCCTTAATGCCAGCAAGACCGAGATTCTCCTCATCAGCACACCCACACCCTCCTTTCCTATAACTCTCAGGCTGGCCTCTCTTGGCCCTCTCCCTACTCCCACCTGTGAGGCTAAAAACCTCAGGATCATCTTCGACTCCACACTCTCCTTCTCTCCTCACATCTCTGATGTCTCTAAGAAGTCACACTACCAGCTGCAACTCCTCAGAGGTATTATTCCTTTCCTCTCCTTCCCCCAGAAGCTCACTGTCTCCAGAGCTCTGGTTCTCTCTAGGCTGGATCTTTCTAAATCTGCCTGCTTCTACTCTCCACTGCAGCTCATCCAGAACCAGACTGTGAAACTTTTCCTTGGCCTCAAGCCCAGGGATCGTATCCCTCCAGGACTAAAATCTCTGCACTGGCTCCCAGTGGCTGCGAGGATTAAGTTCAAAACCCTCTGCATTGTCCACAAGGCCTTGTGGGGCATGGGACCTCAATAACTTCAACTCTCTCTTCAGAAATATCTTCCTTCTCGAGCTCATCCGCCTCTAACTCCCTCAAGGTCAGTCGCTTCTCCAAGCAACAAGTAGATCACTTGCTTCGGCCGGGGCCTCCCTCTGGAACAGCCTTCCTGGCCCCCTGAAACTTGAGGTTCCGGAAGCACCTCAAAAATGTTCTCTTCGCTTCTGCTTTTTCCCCTCTCCCCTGCTGATTTTCTGGCTGATACTGAAACTGCACTGGTTTAACTGGCCACCCTCTGATCTCGTGCCCAGGTCCTCTTCTCTGCCAGTCGCACACCTGCACTGCCCTTCTGGAAACCCCCACACTTGGGGACTGTTCTCTGTATCCCCACAGTCCCACCACGAGCACTTGACACCTGATACCTGCACTTACCCTTTACCCCTGCACTTGCCACCTGCTGGCCATACTTTATTATTGTTATTTATTCTATTATCCCATGTATTGGACTGTCCCCTTCCCCTTCCCCCCCTGCACTTTCCCTTTACCCCTTCCCATGTATTTGTGTGATCTGAATGGCACCTGGCCTAGTAGGATCGTTGTCTGTCTTCCCTCTGTTCCTCCTCCCTTGCATCGCCGCTCCTTGAAACACTTGTGTATAGGCGTTATAAATGCCATATCATATCATATCATATATATATTATGCAGAGAACTGTGGACCATCCGATGTGCTTACTATGACAACTCATGACAGGACCATAAACCCTGCAAATACAGCCTGCAAGAACCCGTGATCGGCCTAAGAGTACAGCTCCTATTAGAGAGAACCTCCAGTGCAACACTGCGCACACAAGTTCCACAAGCTGTAAGCAACAAAACCTCACTCCGGCAGTTCCAATAATCAGTGGCATGATATCTGATCCAATGGACAGTGTGTTATTTGCAAGTGCAGAGAAAGTGCCAAAGACTATTGACTCAGCCAAAGAAATTCCCACGCTGACAGAGGTGACACCCGTGTTCTCTACTACTCCAGCACCACCTGCGAAATTAGCAAAAAGACCTTTTGTTCAATCCTGAGCTCGACCAGAATGACAGTGACTGCCTTAGGCATTCTCAATCTCGATCCCAATTTCAGTGTCACATCCCATGTGGAAAGGATTAAATTGATAACCAAAGCATAGATCATCATCCTCCCCCTACTGAAGATAAGGGGATACTGGGGATGTGGTTAAATTACATCAACCTCTCCATCGTTGACATCAAGGACAAGATTCATAAGTTGCGCACTTTAAGAGCCAGGGATGAGCTGTGCCTAGAGCAACGTCTGGACAAATGCCTGGAAGTCATTGTACAATTGGCCAGAGTTGGTAGCAAACAATCACTTTTAATGAACAAAAAGGGCACCATGAAAGCTATATGCTCAGAAGTAGGGACATAAGCTGAACTTGTCTTAAGTTCGATTTTTCACATCAGCATCATAGCTCCGGAAGCCCAGATTCCCATGGAGTAGTCTCTTAAAACGGAACCTCTGACCCGAGGCGTTGCGGGGGGGGGCTGAGGGTGCTATTGCCCCAGGTCTCCTGGTTGTAGCCCCGGATAGAAGCTCAGGGGCTACAACCAGAAGGCTATAGCTAGCCCTGAGTCCCGCCAGTCCCGACATTAGCGTAGCCCCTGATCTTTTCCAAACCTAGCAACACCCCTGCCTCTGACAACAACAACTTTGAAAAATACTAAAACTCGCTGCCAAGCAAGTCAAATGTCCTAAGATCAGAGACTCATTGCCTTGGACGATTTGCGAAATTCGTCCCGCTGCACACATATTGATGCACATCAATTTCCTTCAGCAACTTGCACCATCAATTACTGGCGTACCCATGGTCAACTGAAAATCTTCCGGTTGTACTAAAAAGAGGTCCAGCCACAACAACTGCCATCTACAGTCTCAAGGATTCCGGAGCCAGTGAGGAAACAGATTGTGGCGAACAATTCTATGGTGGACCCGCTAGAAGGCTGGAGAAAAAAAAACATCATACGCTGCTTCAAAGTTTGAACCATGGAAATAAGAACTCTTATAATAGGTCCCTAATCAAAGCCATAACAGTGACCTTGGAGATAACCGATTTGTCCTTTCACACATTCACAGTGGCAAGGATTCTATCCGACTTCATTTACTGAGGTGGTTGTAATGTGAGATTTACTCTAGCCAATCACTAACTGCGAGCAGTCATCATGAACTGAGAGGACGCCATGGCTTCGAAAGGCATTGAAATACACCAAGACGAATATCACACTGCGTGCCATTTGCACGACACGTGGCATGCTCCGCTCTGCGAATCCATGATGACCCTCAACAAGAGCCCAAGGTTTCACACAATGAAAGTTTAATGGTCTGCTGGATGCTGCAACAATGATAGACATAATGGACATGAATTAACCTTCAGTGGAAGGTGTACTGGCAGATCTTCTCTGCCCACTCTCACGAGGAATGCAAAGGACGCCGTCTAGAGCTGCACTATAAACATCCCCTGTTTAGATCCTAACACTGACGCTTAATCATTGAATTTTTAAAGTATTGTCTCGTGGAACATTGCTGGCTTGAGTCTTAGACTTAAAGACCCTGATTGCATGGCATTCATTGAAAGCGCAGATGTATTGCTCCTGCAGGAGACATGGGCCATAGATGTGACTCATTTGAGCAATTATGAGGTTTTCAGCGTAGTGGCGCATCCCATTCCGAGAGGGAGAAATTCTGGTGGCATCTGGGGTGCGGAGATCATCGAAAAGCATAAAGTCTACCCTATTCTCATCCTCTCCAACATTGTTGATTGTAGGTGTGGAGATGGTGGATAGTGCTCTGCGGCGCATGGCCAACTTCTACACTGCATCACCTCATGGTGTGAATGGGGGATCATTGGGGAAGTTATTGGAGGAACTACAGGCTACGAGAAATTGCAACAATTGCATATTGGGACCTACATTTCTATTGGGTGGTGAACTCAAACTAAAAGTGGGCAATTATTCTGGCATTGTTGAGAGTATGGAAGATGAGGATTAGACCTTTGGCATACCTCCATCTGTACCATTAGATTCTAGGATGTGTTCCCGGGGCAAGAAATGTATGGATTTTTTGATCGAGGCAGGGTTCAGACAAGTGAATGGCAGATTCCCTTCTGACAACCCGGGAAATACACCTTCACGAATGCAAGGCATAATTCAATCATTGATTATTTTATATTGGGTATCAAGGACTGGTCCTGGGTTAGGTATTTTGAAGTAGTCCCCTGATTTGAAAGTGACCATGACCCATTGACTTTGACAATATGGCTTGGAGCCGCTGTCTTCTGTGCAAAGAGCAACGTTGCTAATCCATCAGCATATTGAACAGGGAGTCGGGATCTTGGGACTACCCCTGCCCCCCAACAAGTAGACGGAAGGCCAGAAAATACCACAACCACCCATTCCATTTTGAACGAATCCCAAATGCACCAATGATCGACAAATACACAGAGAGGTACCCTCTCAGTCAGCCATACAGACCAGGTTGGTACAAATCTATCCATGCGTGCGAGAAGAGCCGAATACTATGGTCAGAAACACCTATATGGACAGTCTGGACTGAGCGCAAAAAAGCCATGCTGCTGACGGCCTTAGAGACACCACTACATAGCAGCGTTAGACATGAAGTACATGTGCAATCCGCACTGCGCAACACAAACACACACTTGAATACATGAAGAACATGAGCGTACAGTTCTGTAGTTAGAGGACAGAAACATATACATACTGTCATTGCTTTTATTATTTTTGCCATTAGCTTAAGGCAGTAATCCAGAAAACGCAAGGCACAAGAGGTCCTGAGCAAGCTTGCTGATGCTTAAAGCCCATAGTCACATGGACATACAGGAGAGCATATGGAACCTGATCAAACCACGTATAGCTTACCCATAGAGAATGTAGTATAACATGGACAAAGTAGAACCAGCATTATAAGGCTTAGGAAAATTACAGCAGGCCTTGAATCATTGAGCAGGAGACGAGTTGAGACGATTCAGGCTGGACAGGGAGCAAGGCCTGTGAGACAGAACCCCCAGCCATGGTTAAGATATATGAACACATCCAATCCC
This sequence comes from Ambystoma mexicanum, assembly GCF_040938575.1. Classification (NCBI taxonomy): domain Eukaryota; kingdom Metazoa; phylum Chordata; class Amphibia; order Caudata; family Ambystomatidae; genus Ambystoma; species Ambystoma mexicanum. The sequence continues at coordinate 121,634,462 of NC_090923.1, forward strand.
CAAACGACAAAGGGACCAGCTGCAGAGAAATTGAATAAATCCTCATAATTCATAGCTGCAGAAGGCCAATTTTGCGGTCTCTATACACGTGATGCTGCTGAATCAGGCAATGGACAGTGATCAGTGGTGGGAAGGAAGAGCCGATCCCAGGCAGCCAGACGCAAGCTGCAATAAGTGTGCAACAAATGTGCAACAAGTTTTGCGACGAACAGCACTTGGTCTCATAGGCAATGGTGGTGCACACAAGTTACAATACAGACACATAGGGCCTCATTCCGAGTGTGGAGGTAATCATGGCGCTATTTGCACCATGACTACCTCCCATACCGGTATCGAGTCCGCCCTGGTTCAATGGGAACTTACCGGTCCATTCCATCCTTGGAGGGACCGGTAAGTCCCCATTGAAAAAACCATTCCCCATTCCCATTTCAGTCCCCATAGGGCTCAATGGGAATGGGGAAGTAGCTAATAATGGTACCGCAATTTGCGGTACCGTTATTAGCTCTCTGGTCCCCTAGCGGCTCCCACTAAGGGCGCCTGGTAAAACCAGGCACCCATTGCGGGACCCGCTAAGGGACCTCGTAGTAGGGTGCCAAGGGATTACCGGCACCAATGTCCTTAATGGTGCCGGTATCCCTTTGCGCCCTACTCGGAATGAGGCCCACAACCATTTATATCACCTTGAGAAGATGCACAGTGGATTGAGAACCATTTCAGGTCCCAGGCCTGGGGACGTCAGTTCTAGCCAATCACAGTTCAGCACTCTAGGTGTGAGAAGCAACGGGAGAGAACCAATGGTAAGATCATTATTCTGCAACAATGTAGTAAGTTAGATTTTGGGGAAGGGACAGGCCATCCACCTGACATGTGAGAGCCAGTAGAATAACATGTATATGTACCCATACAGGTTATTATACTCCTGACGGCCAATCCCACACAGCGGTAGGTTTTTGGAGAGTGGCCCAAGTAATGACGGAGTAGTGACGAGTTTGTGGGACAAAACTGGCCTGTGCGCAATTTACTTTGTGACATGCTGGAATTTTTCAGAGTTCTTGTATCGATCCTTGTTGGTTTTGGCTGAAATAAACCGCAGTTTGAACTTGCAGTTGACTGAGTCTTCTGTGTATACTGGGGGATGGAGTTGGGCCCTCCAAATCCGCATACTTCCAGCATTGCTCTGGCAAACCTGGGAGTTATCCCCAACAATAAAAAACACTGCGCTGGGGTCAAGTGAACGCTGGCTCCTTGTGTCCCCAGGTGTTGCACACTATTATGTGTAATCTGGAGATTTGTTTATGTGCTGAGACTGCAGATCTGGATAAATGGTATGCTTGGCTAGACATTGTACCGGCCATTGTTCAGGCCTTCCGAAGAATTGCGACTAAATCACTTCCAAGGCCAGGTCAAAATGAATGGCACAATAGCCGATGCAAATCAGCTAAGAATAGTTTGTTGTCGGCACCGCGACAGCAACCAAGAGAACATGAGATGGTGGCTCTGGCAAGGATCTCATACAAGAATGCCTTGACAAGCAGTAAACAAGAATCAAATCACTCTTCCTGGTTCTATTGCATGCTCTACTGCTCTTAGTACACCATTGACAGTGAGCAAAGTCTCTAAAGCCCTTTTAGGATTGGCAAACAGGAAATTGGCTGGCCTGGACGCAATACCCATAGAGTTCTTCAAGAATGAGCCAAGGATTTGGGTCCCGTTACTCACCCTAATCTTTAATACAATGTGGGTCTGAAGTCCACACCTGACTCGTGGAGGGAGGCGACCATTGTGCTGATCTTCAAAAAAGGCGAACCGTGTGACCCGTCTTGCTATCGCCCAATTTCTTTATTAAACACGTCATCCAAATGGTTTGGACGAGTTTTGTATAATCGAACAATGAAATGGGCAACAGAAAATCAGATTCTTTCTGAATTCCAGTGTGGATTTCGCCAGGGCATCGGCACAGTTGATCAAGTGTTGAACTTGACTCTGATCCTTGATAAGTATGTCCGAGGTCAAAAGGGCACGATGTGCCTAGGATTCATGAATCTTTCCACCTCTTCGGACAGCGTAACTCACGATAAACTTTGGAAGGCGCTCTGTGACCTGGGCATGGCAGAGGACTTGGGACAAATCATAACCCAGATGCATTTCAATTTAACAGCAGAAGTGAGGTTGCGGAACAGAGGCCAAACAACGCAGGCCTTCTCTGTGTCCAAGGGCGTGATACAGGGGTGCATAATGGCCCTGCTCCTCTTTAATATTTATATATATTCACTATCAATGGAACTGTCTGGCTTGATGTCTGCCGTCCCAAGGATAGCTGGTCAAAAGGTCTGCATACTACTGTACGCAGACGACGCAGTCCTAATAACCAGAACCAAGTCGGCTCTGCAAACATTGCTGAACGGATTTAACAACTACATGAGAGGCAAAGCCCTGAAAATAATTATTGTGAAATCAAAGGCAATGTGCGCAGGCACTAGCAGACTCCAGGGAAATGGCTTATCCATAGATAGTAAGAGACTGGACTGGGTATTCTTCTTCCGTTACCTGGGTGTCACAATCACACACAATCTAAAATGGTCTGCGCACATTGCAGAGCAGGCAACAAAAGCCTCACAAATGAATGGCTCGACATTGAGATTTGGTGCAGCTTTGGGTGTGCTTCCCATAAAGCATGGATCCCGCATTTATGCCACAAAAGCCAAGCCGTTGTTGACCTGCAATACTGTTGTATGAGGGTTATCAATTCACGAAGGCGATACAGGTTTCCAATGACACCTTTTTTAGAAAAGTCATGGGCGTATCACAGGGTTACCCAGGATACTTACTGCATGAAGAGTTGAACCTAGTATATGCCCAGGACTTGATTTTATTACAGCCACTCATGCATTGGCTGTGTCTCTAGGCTAAGCCTTGTGTATCCCTAACCCAGGCCTTGGTCAGAGACGTAATGTCTTCACATGGTAAGAGTTTCCTGCCCTGGCTGAATAACACTAAGCTCTCCTTCCGCATACTTGGCTATCAAGATTATTTAAACGGGGTGGTAAAGGTGGACAAGCCTGCAGAAGGGAAATGTGTTTGATGTTTCATATCTGATCGTGCAGATGCCAGGCGGGAAAATGAGTTGCAAAATAATAGCATACAATTCTACCACAAAAAATGTATCCTGATAATTCCAAAATCAGATTATATTTGCTGGTTTAGAAACCCACGAAAAACGGGATTTATCCTTCGCTTTAGGACGAATTTACTCTCTGTGCACACATCTGTACGCCCACTGCACAATAAGAACTACACAGGGAAAAAATGTGCATCTCCTGAGTACAATCTACCCGATCTCCAGCATTTTCTACTTTTTTGCCCAGTTTTCTCAAGTTTGAGAAAAATATTTATTCTCCCTTTATTGAGGGATCGGGCCGTGTTAATGAGGCTTTCGTTTATCTCCTCTCTGTTTTGAATTTACATGTGACGTAGTGTCTTTCTTTTTACATTGAAAATGGGCCTCATTAGGAGTTTGCCGGTCTGGAAACAAGGGTGCCGGTAAGTCTGAGTCTGCCTGCCATGGCCGCTGTGCCCGATAGGTCTGGCACTGCCCGGCACAGCGGCCACGGTAGGCAGTCTGGTCATGAAGCACCAGCACTATTAACAACGGTGCCAGTGCTTCCATGTCCCCACTCCCATAGAGTCCCATGGGAATGGGGACATACAATTTACCGGCGCCTGACCTCCCAGGCCGCCGTCCTCATAATCAGCCAGTGGCACCGGGAAGTCAGGTGCCCGTAAAACATTGCGAGTCCGGCAGCGACCCGCCAGTAGCACCGGCAGGGTTACCACCTGACTCGTAATGAGGCCCAATGCCTTCTTATTACACAATGATCTATCGGATGCAATAACTCCATAAGTTACTCTAATGTATTTTAAACGTGGACAGAACTGCCCCTGCGCAAGATTTGTAATTTTATACCTTTTGTCTCTTTCTTAATTATTTATTTCATCAGTGGTTATGTATGTGTAAATTCATTGTTGTTCTTTTGTATAGTTTGATGGAATTTATTGGGCTTCATTACGAGTGTGCCGGCCCAGAAACAAGGGTGCTGGTAAGCTCACTGGCATCCTTCTTTCCGGATCGACACACTCCGAGTCTGCCTGCCGTGGCTACTGTGCCCGACAGGTGTGACCCTGCCGGGCACTCCGGCTACGGTAGGCAGACTGTTCACGGAAGCACCGGCACCGTGCTACCGTGTCCCCACTCCCATAGAGTCCAATAGAACTCTATGGGAATGGGGACTTACAATTTGCCGGCGCCAGACTTCCCGGGCACCCGGACCTGTAATGAGCCGGTGGCACCGGGAAGTCAGGCGCGGTTAAAATATTACGGGTCTGGCGGCAGGGTATCCGCCGGACCCGTAATGAGCCGGTGGGTTTATAGTGATAATACCGAACTTAAAAATCTTGAAAAAAAAAATCTCGAAAAAAAAGGCCGAAAAAAAAATATCTAATTTTTTTTTATGAGGGGTTTTTTTACAAAATGGGGGGGTTCCCCCCCAAGCCCCCTTTTTTTCTATTTTTTTTTATTTTAACCCTTTTTTTTACTTACCTGACCCAAAAAATACATATATAAAAAAAAAAAAATTCAATATTTTTTTTTCGGCCTTTTTTTTCAAGATTTTTGTTATTCGAGATTTTTTTTTTTTGGCCTTTTGACCGACCACCGAGCCGGTGGCACCGGGAAGTCAGGCGCCGGTAAAGTATCACGGATCCAGCGGCATGGTTACTGCTGGACCAGTAATGAGGCCCATTGTTTTTGTTATTATCACTGTCATCATCATTATTACTGTTAAGACTGCTGGATTGTTCCATTCCCACTTTTCCCATGTAACAAATCGCTTCCATGAAGAATTTCTTTTACACAGAATTCTTTATTGATTTTTCAGCAAAAAGAATAACAGTAGTCAAGTACAAAGATCAATCAGAAGAGTAAAATAGAAACACAAACTATCAACAAATCAACCATTACACATATATATATATATATATATTAAAGGGGGGTGGGAAGGGAGGGTGAGCATATTAAACATAGAAATCATTAAACGTGCCCAAAAGATCATCATACATATCGTGCTGCTTTTTGATTCGAAAAGACACTCTCCCTGCTTCAAAGAAGCCACAACCCATACAGCCAGTCATCAGTAGAAGGTTGCACATCACTCTTCCAAAGCTTCAAGAGGTGCTTTTTAGCCACCAAGAGGGCTCTATATACCCAAAAGAGATTATCAGCAGACAGATCAATAGGAATAGGCTTAACGCACAAATCAGCGGCGTGCGAGTGGAAGTCACTTGTGATGGGGGAACGCAGTCTCCAAATGACTGATTGATTAGAAGAAACGGCTATAGGCCTTTCAAAGAGCTTCGTTTGTTTACAGATTTGACGCGTGTGTGTGTGTGTGTGTGTGTGCACGCCTCTGTATTTGTGTATGTGTGCATCTCTCCCATCCGGAGGAAGACCCTTAACCCTGGAGAAAGGGGAAGAAGGCATCTTTGCTTGCAGTACACTGGGCCCCCTGTGTAGTGCTTCCAGGGCAGGTGTCACTGGGCATCGAGCACAGCGCTTAGCTGACAGAGTGTTAGAGTGGGAGCGGTTCCAAGTGAGTAAGAGAATGGCTGCCTTCATACACATACTATATATTCCCTGTGGGGCTGTAAGCCACCCTGGGAAAAGCGGAAAGCCCAGCCTCTAAAGGGGACCGTTAGCCAATATCAAAGATCGCCCACCCCACTGAGGCTGAACAGGCTTGCACGGACTGGCGTTTGGGTTACAGGGTCTCAAAAGGCCTAACTGTCCACTTAAGATGCCAATGCCAGCCTATGTGTAGATGAGGGCAGCGTGAGGCAGATAACTGTGGTGCTTAGAAGAGGAGTTCCAGTTGTTTGGGGACTTAAACTGTTCATATTATATTTTATTTCTGAAGCTTTCTTTTGTTACTCATTTATAGTGCCCATTTGGCTACAAAGTCAGAATTTCACACTTATATACAAAAATACATTCGATGATCATTTAAAATGAACATTAAAATAATAACATTCAAGATCACAGATAACCCGTATCTACCTGGATAGTTAATAGTTATACATTCATCCAAACCGGCCTCGGTGAATACATTTGGATGAATTTAATTCGATGTCATCATTTATTGTCCAGTTCCACCTTCATTTTTTGTCAGACCCCAACTACCGCTAGTATTTATTTATGTATAGGCTCTGTAGACTTTATGCCATTGGGAACATGGAAGATACCTTCTTCTTCTCCTTCATTTTCTTGTTAGTGTTTCATGCTGCACTTTGTCGCACTTGACGATGTGCGCCACCTAAGCGCTTACCTTATTTTTCCTTTACAAGGCATTGGGTACAGACCCGGTGGTCCTGCCACCTTGGGGTAGTAACAAGAGTCCAGGAGGGTGGGTCCTCTGTTAAAATAAGCTTTATGCTGGTAAATTCTGTAGCAATCCTGGCACCTTCCTAAAAGTCTCCCAGGAAAGCTATATAATCGACGCTTTGTATGTAGGCAAGATGTGAGTTGCGTAGTCTTTTGTCTATGTCCAGGCAATGGTGTCTTGCACCTGGCCAACTAAGTACAGCTAGAGTGCGGCTGAAAACTGGCTACATAAATCCCACAGGGTCATCAGGTGAGAGCCAAACCATGACATCGCACTTTTCCTTAAAGGATAGCTCCGGGACTTTTTTTTTATTGTCCCTACGGTTCGGCCATGTGTTTTTAAGCATAACTCGGTAGATCGTAGAAAACTTTCCTATGGACCTTACCCGACTTTTCGTCCATTAACACACTCGAAATCAGCCGCCATTTTCTGATAATCCTATCATTTCCCCCCATCGCCCTGGCTCACCTGCTTTTGCGGCACTAAATCAAATCCCCCGCCCCTGAAACAGACTTTATCAAAACATTCATATTACCCGCCTCTATCCGTGACGTGACTGTGCTGCGTAGGCAAACGCGCCCAGGCGTCTTCTACGCGACTACACACATAACCCGGAAACCAACACAGATCAGCTCACAACACAGTGCGCCACAATTGGGAATATGAAACTGTACTTTTAAATCAAACCGCAAGATTGTAAATTTGGTAAAGTACATTTATTTGACATCAAATGTTTAGAGAATATTCAGCGATTTGCATTTTTATTTGCTCACGTTCCAAAAAGTTCGTTTTGAGGCACGCGATGTTCCTTTGCTGTACACAGGGTCTTAGATCATCTCACAATACAGCGCCACAATTCGGAATATGAAACTGTGGTTTAAAAGCAAACGGCAAGATTGTCCATTTGGCAAAGTACATTTATTGGACATCAAATGTTTAGAGAATATTCTGCGATTTGCATTTTTATTTGCTCTCGATCCAAAATAGTTCGTCTTGAGGCAAGCGATGTTCGTGTGCAGTACACAGGGTGTTGGTTTACGATAAAATAAGCTCTTCGGTCGCACTGATAATCGCATGGCTGTTCCAACAACGAGGCACTAGCCCACCACAACGGTCTGTATGTTGCATCTAGCCGTTAGTACCGCGTAAGGGCATACTTGTACTTGGCGATCGTCCCATAAAATGGTCAGGGTGCTAACGTTGTTCACGCGGAGAAGCAACTGGCGGTTAAAAAAGCCATCCGCCGGTGTCTGGTACTCGTGACACATACAATAATGAATGATGTACCTGTTTGAAAAACATAAAAAATGAAATTAGTCTCACCATCAGATCTTTATTAAAATTATTCATTTTATATATTAGGTCGGGAAATTATTTCATAGCTAGGACAGTGCAACTGGGTGTTATACGTCAAGGGGGGGCTGTAGGATACTGAGACAGTCCCCCAGTGCAGGGGTTGACAGGGAGGCAGTGCAGGTGGAGAGTGGAAGGGCCCAGGACCGAGGTCGCAGACAGTGGACCAGTTGTAGCAGGGGAGAGGGAGAGAGAAAGCAGAAGCAAAGAGGAAGGTTTTGAGGTGCTTCCGTAAAAGGAGATGGTTCTCCTCAAGATAGTGCGCGGTACAAAACAATATGCCACATAGAACGAACAAGTACAACTTAACCCGTCTTTAAAGCTACTCTATAGTAATTAAATTGTGGTATAAACTCATCTAAAGAGTTACTTACATTATATTTGCATTTTCCATTGTGTCTGTGCGTAGGGCAGCCCCGAAATACCACTCCTTCTATGCCGACGTTATTTCTTCCAATGGACGAACATTAAATGGCTTTCGTTTCTGAAATGTATTCATTATCGTTTCTTACGTTATTGCACCACACCCCCAAAAAGAAGTCTTTCGGGATGGTCCCGGCCTGTCAAGGTCAAATAACAATAGAACCTTATACTGAGTCGTGGGCCATTCCGGCACCCGAGCAAAAAATCAAAGCAGCTGACCTTCACTTTGAACGAGCACACATTCCTAGTTAGCTACATTCAGTGTAAGGCCATCTCACAGGACTTGAAATTTACACTCCATCTTTGCATTTTGTCTGCGTGCTTTGCAGCCCCAGAGAACCATAAATACGGAGACATTCTATATTTTTTGAAAAATGATTTATATTACTGTTTGGTTTAATTTAATGCGCAAATGAACAAGGTTGGATAGACACATTGCATGTACACTGAGCAATCACTTTTATTTACACATTACATAGATACACATATTCAATGGGCCTGCGACATGAGGAGACTCGAGAGAACAGACAATCAAATTACAATCATTTAAACCGTGATGTGTATTTCTCAATGAGCTCTTCTTTAGGTGGACATGGAACAGAGGCAATGTTGGGTGGCAATGCAGTTGTCCCCTGCACAGGTTCGTTCACAACTCCATGTATGTGCCTATCTAGGACATCAACAATAAGTCTCTCAATAAAGTCATATTGCATATCCTCAAACACTGGTTTGATAATCCATTGTTTACTTCTTTTAGTGAAGGCCTTATTGTAGCGAAGCGTCCCTAAAGTTCCGGTCGTCCTACTTTGTTGACGGCCAACATTATGGTTATGTGCCAAGACCGCTAGAAGAGTCTGATTTATCATGCCCTCCATGCCAAAATGCAATCGTTTTGGCCTGTACTTTAGGCACATATTGTGGAACACCTCCAAATCTCCTGTGTGGCAGAATTCCGTGAGTCCCCTCAAATCTCTTGTTATAGTTTTATCAAATACAATCTTTTCAATGGCTTTGTGAGTGGGTGATGAAGGAATCAACCACTTCTTCTTCCGTGCCTCCTCTGTGGACAAATGGCCATGTTCACAATTGTGGAAATGTTGGTTTGTGTTCCAACAGTGAACGTTGGTACAGTGTAGCATTACTGACCGCCATTTTTCCAGTAGAATTTCCAACGACCCTCCACATGTTTTTGAGCTGATGGTTGCTGATTGACTTGGACTTGGACCACTGTGAAATACCTTGCATATCTTTTTTTTTACCTGCAGCCGACATTTTTTTATTGATTGTTTTTGCAAGATGCCAAACGTCAAATTGGTGATTTATATTTTTGTACTCTTCTCTCATTGTCTTGGCAATTGAAACGTGTCTGTCCGTGGCTATCAGGTCGATCACCATTCCCCGCGATTGTAGTTCTTGCAATGATGCTACAAAGCCAACTTTCTCCATGGCCACTGAGGATGTACTTTGTGATACCTGCACGACCACCGAACTCACAATCTTCTTACTTTCCATGTCCTGAAAGTAGTAGGTGCAGTACTTGGCTGAAAATCCTGGGCTGTCGCACTGTCCATCACCGGCTAGCCTGAACCGTTTGCCCGCGAATGTACTATCAATAGACATTTTTTCCATTCTCCAAGCTTCGCTAATGGCTGGAAATAGATAATCGGTTTGGTATTTGTAGAACTGAGTTTTCGCAATGAAATGGATTCCCACAAACTGAAAGAAAGACTCTAACTTTTTAAAACTTGAACCACTAAAAAGTGCAGCCGCTGCACAAAGTAGATTGCCTGCTGGCAGTTGCCCCAGCATGGGTTGTGCAGACCATGAGAAAGGATGATATTTTGTACAGGTGGCATGTATTTTAAGGTTAGTGCCTCGAATTGCACGAGTCACATTAATCAATGGCTCCCCACATACTTCCCCACCAACCGAATGCCCACATTTCATCCGAATAATAATATCAATCAAACAACTATCGAATACAATGAATTTGGCCTCTTTCCTTATACTGTCACTCTGCATCCCAGCTGGTTCGGCCTGTAACGTTGAGGACATGTCACTCACATGAAAGGTAGAATCTCTGATATCGTCTTCCGCTATGTTCAGTGATATTGATGGTGTTTCATTGTCGTCCACTTCATTCTCTTCCATTGCAACATCTGTTCCTTCTCCGGCGATGGGTGAATAAAACAATTTCTTCAACTTTCTCGCGGTCTTAGTTTTTGTGGGAGTGGATTCTGTGAATTGATCTCCGACTGCATCCGAACTACCAGGAGGACATTCACTATCAATGGCTGGTGGTGGTATAGCTCCGTTGTCAATCACTTCATATTCTTCCCATTGGCACGATGCATCTCCAGTCTCAAGTCCCTGCCAAAAGGTTTGACAAGCAACATCTCTCGTTCGCTTCACTGTCTGTGTAGATCTAGTTCGTACACCCACTCGCAACTAGAGGACAGATTGGAAAAGGGATGTTCAGTTTAAACACAACTTACAGTATTGAACTATTAACAGTGAAAAACAACATAATATAGTGACCAGGACACTAACCTTCTTTTGCTTTCTTTTCTTTGAAACTTTCTTGCCTCGAACTTCAACATCAGGACGCTGTTGCTCCGACTCGTGTGTGCATGTCTCCACTTCCTCTTGCGCTGCAACGACTATATTTTCATGATAAGCACATCCATCACGCACTGACGCTCCATCGACTCCCTGAAACATAGAGCTTTCATTAGTATGTATAATAATATCGAAAACACAAAATGTACTTGGGGACCAATACACACGTACATCTCAATAGCAAAACACGAATGAACGCTTTGTGTAGAACATTCAAACGACAATTATTCACGCATTGTTGATCTAGTTAGATGGAACTGTCAAGATCCATACCTCGGGCTCCTCATAGACTTCCATTGATGATATTATTGAAGATGATGCTTCAGTAACTCCCTGAAACACAGTAATTGCATTAGTATGGTTTTCTATTTTGTTAAAAAGAACATAAACTTTGTGCAGGCGTCAAGGGCTCATCTAAATAGACCTGCACAAATGATCAGTTGTCTAAAATAAATAATGGATATGTAAATATGATTCGATTTGCTCGATCGTTGGAAGTGTCACCACCCAGAGATCTGCATCAACTACTAGGGGTGATGTTCTTGTAGAAGAAGCTCCGTCATCTCCCTGAAACATAGTACTTGCGTTAATAAAGAAGGAAGTATAGCGGATGTAATCACGTCATATGATTTCGCTTGATCGAACTGTCAGTATCCATACCTCGAAATGCATAAGAACATCAAGGGACGATGTAACTGCGGTGCACACTTCTGCAAGCTGTTGCGCCGACCCGTAACTGCATGCTCCCCCTTCTTCTTGGACTAATGCTCCATCGACTCCCTGAAACATAGGACTTTCATTAGTAATGAACACAATATTGAAAAAAGAAGACACATAGGAGGGCGACGACAGAAGGACATATCAATGGCTAAAAACGAAAGAAACATTGTGTGTAACAATCACGCTACAAGAATGCAAGATCTGATGATCTCCATCGATGGAACTGTCCGGAAACGTACCTCGAGCATCTGAGTGACATCAACGGTAGTTGTCAATACGTTGGACTCCTCAGCATCTCCCTGAAAGACAGTACTTGCATTATTTTGGATAACAATAATTATAACTGAAAACAAAGACTAGAGGACGAGTACAAGGGTGTACCATTAGGTAAAATAATTACACGATAAATTAAAACTATTGATTTACATGCCTAAAACAAGTCAGTGGCAGAATAGCCAAGTAAGATTACCCGATAGGCGCTTGAAGTGGCTGATGACTGCAATAACGACACGGATGGAGAATCTTCCGCCTTCATATTGAGTGGATACATAAATGGGGAAATTATTGTTAGCTAATGCTACACACTACCGCAAGGCCGAGAGATAAATACGTAAACTTGACTCACCAGTGGAGGGATGTGGACGAATAGAGTGGGAATAGCGGTTGAGAGCAATTTTCGCCTCGCTCGCGGTGTGTTCTTCTTTATTAGCAATGATGTGTAGTACATGTCAGAGGTAAAGTGCCTGCTGCAGATGCGGTATCGATCACCCCTCTTGTCCGCAAAGACTTCTAGGACTCTACTTTCAAGCTCAGACGGTGGATATCCGCAATATCGGACCCATTCTCTTATCTGATCTATTGTCTTAGGGAAAACATGCATTATAGTACCTTCAGATTTATTATGGGTCTTCGAAGGGCAACCGCCAATGGAACAGGCAGGCATTGTGGAAAGTTCTGAAAAGTAAAGATCAACAATTCTCTATGAATACCAATGTAAACTCAGAACATGTGACTAGTTCCTTGCATGTACTGTCTTGAACGAAAAGAAATTGGACGCAAAATGATTACGGTACATGGCCTTACCTTGACGAACAAACAGTTAGATGCAGGGATCAGAGTAGTTTCTTGTCGTAGAACAGGGAGCAGTTCACAGGTTGCAAACTGACGAGTTTCCTCGAAGTGGTCACGGAAGTTCACAGAGACGAAGAGCAGATAACCAGCACCTTCACGGGTTGACTAGCAAAGCGCAAAGAAGTTCTCATTAGAAATATGAAGTGGGTTATAAAGAATTCGAAACAGGGGTGTGTTTGTGAATGAATGACGTGTATATGTCGTGGCATTATGCGGTTTGCAGGGGGCCGTCCAGCGTGAGGGGGGATGCTTGGCAGGAGACACGGGGTCTGGAGGTAGACATGGTAACAACAACCCATGCTCTATAGACCACTTTGAAGTGTACATGGTCTTTGGCACCTCTTGGCCTTTATCGCTCCCTGACAGCTCCACTTGGCAGCACAAGTACCCCGGTGCGAACTGCCTTTGATGGGGGGGTGGATTGGGGCGGTGGTCGTGCAGACAAGACACAGGAAGACTTGTGAATGGAGACACACTTATGTGGATTGCAGGGGGCCGTCCAGTGTGAGGGGGGATGCTTGGCAGGAGACACGGGGTCTGGAGGTAGAAATGGGAACAACAACCCATGCTCTATAGACCACTTTGAAGTGTACATGGTCTTTGGCACCTCTTGGCCTTTATCGCTCCCTGACAGCTCCACAGTACCCCGGTGCGAACTGCCTTTGATAGGGCGGGGGGGGATTGGGGCGGTGGTCGTGCAGACAAGACTCGTTTGCCGCAGGGCCTCACCAAGGAGAGGCCATCTAACTGCATGTAAGAGGCAGGCTGCAGGATCTAGTACATGGAAGGCAGGGGGGTGAGTTTATAAATACCTCACTCTCCCAGGAGAATATATGGGTGCAGTTCACCCTGGAGACCCTGGATGCCTAGGCAGTTAGTCAGCAGCAGGCTGGCCTGTGGTGGCAAGGCGGCACGGGCCAGAGGGGGTCATCTCTGTACCCGGTGCCCAAAAGGATGATTTATTATGATCAACCATATTGATTATTTACCTATAACCATGTTTTGTATCAATAAAATCCAACGGCCTTCCTTTTATTGCCAACGCTTGAACAAAGTGGTGTGGTAAGTATTTTTGGGGGAGGAGGCAAGGCCGGGAGGCTTGATGCCAACCCGCAAAATAACATATGTATGTCTGCTGCATATGGGTTCAACGGTTATGTGGATTGAAGGTGGGCGGCCAGCGTGAGGGAGGATGCTGGCCGGAGACATGTGGTGTGACAAGACAAGGCACAGGAAGACTATTCAATGGAGACACACTAGATTCATTTAAAAAATCAAAACAACCATTGTTAAAATATATGTTGGGTTTTATTTTAGATCTTAATTTCAATTGAACATAAATAATAAACATTACACATTGTAAAGTTCCGGTTGCAGCACATCCAGGGAAAATCCGCGGTATTGTCCACTGTCGCTGGGGAAATGTTGTCTAATGGCAAGTACCGCACAGGCAGGTATTACTCTCCGAACGCGGTGTCCGAGCCTCCGGTGAAGCCACCAAGTGAAGCAACGATAGGCCACCAGCCTGTACCACCTGTGAAAACGAAAGATGCAAACTGTATTAAAATGACAAAACTTTCTTATCACTGTCGATTCAGGTAAAAAATGTCATTCTGCTTTGAAAAAAATTCTATCTAGAAAATGCACAATATGGAACCAATTTACATGCATTCGAATGATATGTAGATGTCATTTTATATGTGGGAGACGACCATGACATAGTAGTGGCATCACTGACATCAAAACCAGAGTATACTTACTCGTTACTCGGATTACGCGGACGAACAGTGCCGCGAAGTTCGTGCATAAGCACCATCATCATCCTCAACACGGTCCGTGAGAGGCAGGCTTCACTGAACTCTGGCAGCTCGGTGATGCATTGCGGACTTGGCTCGCCTTCCGAAATGTAGGCCAAGCACCCGGAATTTTCACGGCAGCAGCAGTTCTCCTCCTCAGTTGGCATTAGCTCGCACCGATTGCACGTGCACCAGGTGGAGACGCCGTCCATGCGACATGGTCCAGGCTCTTCATCCGTTGACTGGTCCTCCCAACTGCCATCCGAATCCCCATCGTTTTCTCGTGCTTGCCTTTCCAGTAGTTCCTCCTCGGTGTACTCGGGCTCGTACATATACGGCATTATTGTAGCCATTGTGTGGTAAAGAAAGTAAAATAATTTACAGAGATGGTACAGGTGTTCACAAGGCCTAGAAGCGGCGAAGGTAGCTGACCAGAGCACAGAAACGAGTCACAGAATACTCAAAGTAACACAGACAGAGGAATGGAATCGAAAATCTGCTGCTGTGTGTTGTGAAACGGTGTGTTTATACTTATTGAGGAAAGAGGCGTCCTGCCATTTCCATGGCGACACTTCATTAGCTGAGGCGCAGCGATTGTTGACACGAAACGTGCTTTGGCGTTGGGACATGGGCGGTACGCGTCTGCTGATGTCAGGCTCAGGGGCGGGGGATTTGATTTAGTGCCGCAAAAGCAGGTGAGCCAGGGCGATGCGGCAAGTGATAGGATTATCAGAAAATGGCGGCTGATTTCGAGTGCGTTAATGGACGAAAAGTCGGGTAAGGTCCATAGGAAAGTTTTCTACGATCTACCGAAGTTTTCTACACATGGCCGAACCGTAGGGACAATAAAAAAAAAGTCCCGGAACTATCCTTTAAAGAGATTTATTTTATATTTAATTTTATGTGGAAGTTGTGTATGATGCCAGCTCGCAGGAAGTGCTGCTTCAAGGCGCAATTGAGAATGTTATTGGTAGGGCAATTGCAGGCACTGTAGGAAGAAAAAATAGACAGGTGTTAACAATTAGGCTGGGTTGAAGTTACATCATGAATGCCAAAAGAGTCCATTCCATTAGAGAGGTTCTACTCCAGTCCTAGTTTTAACTTTTCAGCCATTTCCCCATTAGAAAGCCAAGACTACAAGTTCAAGAATGCAAAATTAAAAGCAGGACTGGACAAGCGTCTCTCGAATGGAATAGATATCGCTGGCATGTATGTTACATGCCCGGACCGTCACTGTAGGTAATACAAAGCAGGAGAGGGCAGGAAGGAATGTACGAGGAGACATGTCGGATTACCTTTTACAGAGCCAATGGATGCAAATTAAGGGTTAGCAATAGCCCATCCATAAAGACCGGCACAAGAAACGGAAGTGCGTAGTGATTTAGGTTAAGTGCTCCCGAGAGTTTGGGGAAGTGACTTAGGGAATGGGGCAAAAGCCAGGTCATGGGGGTATCCGATAGTAACTGAGAGCTTAGATGCCCAGGTCAGCAAACCAGAGCTTCAGCTGGTACCTGAAGCCTCTGAATCTAAGTGAGGTTTTTAGGTTTGCAGTGAGGTGGGGAGGCGTGCCATAGTTTAGCTCCTAGGTTTGGGATGGATCTGTCTGCATGTGTCACTCTTTTCAGATGGATAAGGGCAGTATGTTGGCTGAGACTGGACATGACATGGTGTCTACATGGCAGTCCATGCTGATAGAGCAAATGATAATGGATCGTCGTGATGGGTTGATGTCTGATTGGAAGGCGCAACGCCTCTCCTGGCTGAACGCTGCAAGCATATAATTGGAAACGCTAATTAGGAGACCGGATAGCGCCAAACAGAAACTGGAGAATGGACTGGTGCATCGCAATTGAGGAATGCCGGCGATATAAGGTTTTTCAGAACTATGTCTATGAATGCAGACCTCTGAACTCCTTACTGAATTATTTAAAGTGTTTCACATGTCCAAGAATTCGAAGGGATTTTTAAGATTTTGTCTGAACTTGTGGTTAACGAGGGAGATAAGTGAGACCAGAGGCTAACGAACAATTGAATAAAAGTTATGCTGCTTCTGCAAAAAAGAGACACCTGATTACAATTTGTCCACATTTGTCTGTGCATAGGCAATTATATTTGAAAATGTATTAGAAGAATTTTTTAATATCTAAGTGAGGGAAAGACCTGGCCAATGATTTTTAGTGGGGAAAACACCTCACTTGTTTTAACAACGATCACATTTTTGGAACCGATAGAAATATGAATTTAAATTGAATGTATTTTAAAGCAACAATGTTGCCGTCAAGATTGAAGGTGTGAATGTATCGATTAAGGTGCTTGAATTTGTGCTGTTGTATAATTGTCTATATTGATTTTGTTGACTTTTAGTGGGGTAAAATACTGCTTTTTTTAGCATTGTTCACATTTTTTAGAAGTGTTAGATATATGAACTTAAATTGAATTAATTTTAAATTCTGATTTTTACTTGTGAATCCGAAGTTGTGAATGTATTTGACCAAGGTGTTAAATTGTGTTATTGCATTGTGTATATTACATTTGTTGAGAGGCTAAGAATTCAGCCAATACAATAAAAAATAAATAAAAAGGTAGAGAAAATGACCTACAGGAATGTGTGGCATTTGGCAGAGTTTAGGGAACTAAGAGGTCTGGAATAATGCACAAGGAGGACAGACAGGTACATAGAGGCATGGGAGATGGGCTGGACTCTCAAAGCCTACTTCAGAGCCTTTTCAAGTGGTCTCTGTTACACGTAGGGTTGCCAGATGACTCCATGTCAGGAGGGACACCATCTCCCAGTTCTTGGCTTAGACTTCCAGATGAACTGCCTGCTGAGAGTTGTAGTGTTGGTTCACTTCAATTGAATAAAATGGACTAAATTAAAACTAAGGTAAAGGCAAAGCCTGGGAGTGAAGTCGAGCATCCCTCATGATATGGAGACATCTGGAAACCAAGTTTACAAGTTCTAAAGGAGCGGACTCACTGCACAAGGAGGAGAGAGTCTCTTGTCCAGGACTTTAATTGGACTCACTAGCCAGTGGTCAAGTTCAACAATGTCTACAAATTGCCCTTGACATAAGGCTCTGATGAGTGCCTCCCTAAACTGACTTCTCAGCATTATTTCCCATAAGCTAAAGTCAAAGAAAGGATGATAGGTTAGAATACTGCTCTTTCCCAGAAGATGTCACTATCGGCCATGTTTCTAATTACATCATCAGTTAAAGACATTGGAGTTTGATTATTGGTTTGTTAACGCTACTGCTCCCATAAGATTTGAAGAAATACTTTTTACTGTGCTTAGTAGATGTATTATGATAGCCTGTCTAATGCAATTGGCCTGGTATAACACCTGGAAGAGTCATGATGTTAGCCTGTCTCTATGCTTAGAAAAGTATGAGGATAGCCAATGAATTGAAAAAAATATATGCACTTAACCTAGATATTGCACCTAGAAGATTCCTGAGGTAGATTATTGCACTTAGACGATTTATTAGGATTATTCCTGAAAGTTTCAGGGTAGCCGGTATACTACACTAGGATAGTCTACTGACTGCACGAAAAAAACATACTGGGTATTTCCTGCCTATTGCACAATGACTGCACACCTGTCAAAATCATGTTGTTAGCCTGGCTGCTGTCAAAATATTCATGGGGATTGCTGATAAATGCACTCAATTGATACTTGAAATTGGAATCATACATTTTCAGGACGACAGTCTGTCGATTGCACTTAGAAGATTCATCAGGCCAGCATTTTTTTTGCACCTAGAGTTAGCACCGCCTTCTACAAATGACCGTAACACTCTACTTCAAAGACAAGGTTCCATCCGAGCCTCAAGGCACGCATGCATGCACCACTTCAGTGAACTCCAGCCACAGGCACGGCTACCTACCTGCACGCATTTAGAATGCAGTGACGACGATGACCAAAAATTCAGTCTAGCTGGCCACATAATGCTCCTCCAGGCTTAAACACAGAGCACATCATATATGCCATCGTAATGCAGGGAAGACCTGCGACAAAATTCGGTCTAGCTGGACACTATATGAATTTTCCTTGCTATCGCGCATAATCCTCCCCACCCAGCTCCTATCCAGGTGCCTGACTTCATGGGTAGCTTTATGGAGCAAGGCCAGCTCCGCTTATCTTTGCCAAATGCACGCACTCATTCTAGCCTTCAGACAATTTCCCACACCTTCGACTTTGGTCCACCGAGGGCATCCCCTCACAATCACGTTGAGGACATACTAATGGGATAAAGGCGCTACACAAATGACTCCTGCTACTACACTGAGGAGAAGAGAAAGTACAATTCACAGAATATAAAGCTTAATGTTTGCAACATGTATTGAATTCTTCTCGTTAGACTATGGGTTTGCCTGCCGGAGCCGCTGTGCCCGATACATCTGACCCTGCCAGGCACAGTGGTCATGTCAGGCAAAGCCATCACAGAAGCACCTGTCGGACTCTATGGGAATGGGGATTAACGAAATTACTGGCGTATGACTTCCAGGCTGCTGGACTTCGAATAGCCCGGTGGCACCGGGAAGTCACGTGCCAGTAATTATTTTACAGGTTACCGCCGGACCCATAATGAGGCCCATACATTTCCTTAAAAAAACTGAGGATTAGAACCTGGAATAACCTATTTTGCTTTAATTACAATTCTATAATGGAATATTTTAATTTTAGTTGATTTTGTACTGAAGTTTCATTATATTTAAACCCCCTTTTCAAATGTACTCCGTTTAATTCCAGATACAAAATGTTCACTTTGTCTGATTAGCCACTGCTTGAGTTGCATAGTCCACATGTCATTTAAAGGTTCCTAAGCGATTTGCGATTCCAAGGGTGCACCAGACCCTTCTTAGGCCCCACCCCCAAATATTGTGTTGCAGCGGGCTAGGGCACCCACCCGATTTCTTATCCTATTTAAAACGGTCCTGCCTTGTCCAGGTTACATGTGATTGTATTGGATCTAAAATAACAAATCCCATTACAACTAATACCATAATAACGGATTCCAAAATAACAAATTCCTTTTCCATTGTTTTTGGGGAAGTTCCCCCCTAAATCACACTTTTTTTTGTTCCTAATACTTTTCCCCACTGCCAAAACCAACCACTTTTTTATTTTTTTTTCTCCAAATTCGTTATTTTCTAATTAGTTATTTTCGATTTGCTGTAATTGGATTCGTTATTTTGAGAATCACTGCATACCGATCATACAAGGGAAAAGAGTTCCTACAACGCAATGTCATAAACAATTAAATTAATGCATGAGGGCGAGTGTCTGCCACATAAGTGGGGTGCGGAAAGACGCTAAACACATTGAGGATCAGGGGGTATCAGAGTCAAGCATAGGGCTAGCTGAAGTCTGGCACGCTGAAGAAACTGCTAAGGAGCGGGGTCGCTGAAATCCACTAAACAGAAGGTGCTATGCTTTCTCCTTTGCTCTCATGATAAATGATAATTGCAGACAGAACAGCTGCACTCTCATGCCCATAAACTGAACTGGTCCAAATGAGTGACTTGTGGTTATCAGACATTTTACTCATAGGTTGGTGAGTGCAGTGGCAAATGAAATGATCACCAAGCCCAGGGTGCACTGCATTACGTGCTCAGGAGAACTTCATGCTTAAATCACTATGACAGAAGTATTTGTCAAATACAAAAATCTGGTGTCATTCTTATGCTCCCAAAATGCTCTTTGATTTTATGCAAATCAGCCAGGAATCCACTTTGGTGCAATGTGAGCCACCTCCCCTTTCTTTTAGGCGATTTATTTACAAAATGAGGGGGATTTATTCATGAGTTTAATTGTTTATATTGTGAAGGAAAGTAATTTGTTTACAGACAGTGATTTTTTTACAATGTGAGCCAGATCGATGTATTTACAATACGCAAACTAAATGCAAACAAGACAATATGGGACTATGCTGAGTGACCCAAAATACATTTATTTATTTATTGCATTTTTAAAGTGCTCACACATCCCGGGGGCATCGAGGCGCTGTTACAGGAATATGTCTCTTAGTTGCATATTTTTAACGCGCTTAATACCCGGAGGTTTCTAAGCGCGGACCCAGGGATGGAACCTGTGTTGCTTCGTGTCGTCTTGTTTCCAAGGCGAGCACGTTGCCGCTGAGCTTTCCTCCCGGGACATGTTTGCAAGATCACATGATGTATTGTATGGGCCAGGCTGGGCCAGCTTTAGAGTCATCACTCTTTTGGTCAGGGGCCTCACTTGGGCCACACAGCCTTGTTAATGCCCCCTTTTGATGTCACACACCACTTGGAGCACTGATTAGGGCAAAGGCAGCAGTAGCGCATGCTACCTCTGCGATGATCTGTGTGAGTTACTGCGTCCTCCCGGTTCCCACTAGCCACAGCCTCTCTTTGACCTTGCAACTTCCCCAGGCTTGTTTCCCAGAAGCCTGCATATTCCCTAGCTTTCTGGCAGCAACGCTTAGCCTATGACTCCCCTGAAGTGCTACTTGTTCATGCCTGTTTGCCCAGCAGCACCACCGGACCTCACACTGCCCCGAAATGCAATCTGTTGGCCTACTTCTCCAGTAACACTGCCTGCTGACCCCTCTGAAAAGCTGCCTTTCCCCTGCTTGTACCAGCAACACTTCCTATTCTCTGACATCCCTGGTGGACTGCAGATGCCCTGGTTTGCCCAGAACACAACTATATGTCTGATGAGTCCTACGAAGAACTGCATATTCCTTGGTTGCCATAGCAGCACTTCCGGTTCTGTAACTCCTCTGATGGGATGTCTGTGCACTGGTTTATCCAGAGGCAATATTGTCTGCTGAATCACCTGAAAAGCAGCCTATTCCCCGGTTCTCTCAGCAGCAACTCCTGTTTTTTTAACTAGCACAAAGGGCTGACTATAATCTCTGCCTTACCCAGCAGCCCTTACTATATACCAGTTCCCCGAAGTACTGTCTCTTCCTAGTCCTAGCAGCGCTTTCTGTTCTCTGATGTCCTTGATGGGCTGACTATGCCCGACTAACACAGAGGCACTATCTGACTTCTAAATCCCCTGAAGAGATGCCTATTCCTTGCCTGTACAAGCAGCACTTCCTGTTCTCTGATGTCCTTGATGGGCTGACTATGCCCTTGCTTACACAGCAGCACTATCAGTCTTCTGAATCCCCTGTAAAGCGGCCTATTCCCTGTTTGTACCAGCAGAGCTTCCGGTACTCTGATATCCTTGATGGTTATAGGTCAAAGATTTGAATGCAAAGGATCGAATGACAAAAGGGCGAATCAAAAGGACCTAAAACAAAAGGGGCGATTGATTTACATTTTTTTTGGGGGGTGCCCACTCAAACCCCCTTTTTTCTGGTAAAAAACACTTTTTTTCCAAAACGGAAACCCAAAAAAAAAATATTAAAAAAAAAAGAATTCGACCCTTTTTTTTTTTTTAGGTCAAATTGACTCGATCCTATGGCATTCGATTCTTTTGGATTCAAATCTTTGACCGGACACCGTCCTTGATGGGCTGACTATGCCCTGGCTTACACAGCAGCACTGTGTCTTCTAAATCCCCTCAGGAGCTGCCTATGCCGTGCTTGTGCCAGCAGCACTTCCTGTTCTTTGACAGCCTCCAGCCCACCGGATGGGCCGACTATGCCCTGGCTTAAACAGCAGCGCCATGTCTTCTAAATACCCTGAAGAGCTGCCTATTCACTGCTTGTTCCAGCAGCACTTCCTGATCTCCGACTCCTTTGAACGGGTGCCGATGCTCTGGCTTGTCCAGCAGAACTTTCTGTTCCCTGACTCCCCTGATGGGCTTCCTAAACTCTGGTTTACTCATCAGCACTATCGGTCATCTGACACCACATAGGTGACTCCTATCCTCTGGCTTTCTAGCAGCACGAGATGTGTGGTGACACCCCAACTCTGCTGCCTGTTCCCTGGCTTCTTCCCCACACTATCCGTTCTCGGGAATTCCCTGGATGCTCCAGAAACGCAACCTATCTCCAGGTTTACCGAGAAGCAATGCTGGTCCTCCTGGCTATACTACTGGTCTCCTTACTGACTAATGGGCTCTGGGATTAACCTTGCAACACTGACACAACGTCACCTTCTTCTGCTCATACATTGGGACAAAATTCAGAGCAGAAAGATACTCTTGTTGGCATGCTGTCCATTTCACCCGTAGTCCCCAAACCCTAAGAATGATCATTCAACTCCTTGCTCCCCAAGATTACAAGAACATCAATATGGACATCAGGTATTAATGAATCAATAATGCCTTCAGAGACAAGCCGCATCGAGTGGTAACAGACCACCACCTGAGTTAAAGGAAAGCACGCAGGGGCGGGCAAACTGGTGAAGGGTGGTGGGCAAAGAGTGGGGACAGGGGTGGAGACAGTGGATGGCCCGAGACAGCTTGGTGGGAAGGGGGTGGGGAGAGACTGCTGCTGTTCTGGTGTCAATTAGTAGATAAAGCCCACAATATGACTTGCTTGCTTGGCTTCCGCAAAACAGCATGGTGCTAATTGGGCAATCAAGCCTAGGATGGTTCCAGAGAATGTTCAGTGACGAATAGATGTGTTTTAAGATGTTTGAATAATTGTAATGATCATTGAAAAGGCGTAATTGTATTAGCAAAGAATTCCATGAAGTGGGGACTACAAACTGAAAAGCACACTCACCACAGTTGGTTCATTTAACATTAGGAATTACAAGCAGCTGAGCAAAGAGCTTCGTTGGGCCTCTACGGACGCTTGATTTTATTTCTTTATTTATTGTGCACTTGTAAGGCGCTTATTCATCAAGTAAATTGTGTTTCATAGCGCCCACAGGGCAACAGGGAGGGAGTATGGGAATGAAAGGTGATTGTAACAATGAAAAAAGAGAGGCGGTCAACTAGGCCTCCTTGTGATGAGTTAGACCAAGGGTCTGCAACCTGGGGCTCTCCAGATGTTTTAGACTACAAACCCAGGGATTCCTCCCCATTGACTAGGCTGATTTTGGCTGATGGGAGTTGTAGTCCTAAACATCTGGATAGCTAAAGGTTACAGGACCCTGAGCAAGGCAAATCAACTTGAGATCAATTCTCTTAGTAACCAGGAGGCTGTGTTTTGGTTTTATTAGCGCAGGAGTTATATCCACGCATTTTATTTCATTTATTTTTTATTGAGAAGTGTGGTACTGTTACAAAATAACTTTCCTCCCGAAATTCCTATTTCTATATCATATCCTCACATCAAACATAATTATATATCTCTTATCATACACACAATATCTATAATAACATAAACCATAAAATAATAACATTGTAATTATCAATTCATAAAAATCATAGTTATTCATGTAAACCATCATATGGAAACGTGTGGTGACGCCCATAGATTTCAATTGTTGTTCAATACATATTTTAGTCACTGCCAATGTCATTGACCTAGATTCCACAGAAAGACATCTTTGCCAAAAATGATTAGTGCTAATCATATGAGCATCATGAACACATTGTCACAGATATGACTCATACAGAGAATATAGCTCAGCGCGTTATGTAAGTAAATGTCAACTGTTTTCAAGTTTGTTCCGCCAATGAGAGATCCTACACAATCTTTTGCTAGCATCTATGCATAATTTAGGAACAATTACATAAAATGTAGACAATAGATCAAGCCTTATGAGCATAAAGGTTCTTCTAAGTTTAGCCGCAGGAAATAATTAGGCAATATGCCCCGAGACTGCATGCCATTACTGCATAAGGTAATGCCTCCGGAGCCCATAGTTAAAGGCCAGAGCGTAACGAGGCCCATAAAACTGGGGTACTTATGTGTTTTTTTTCCAGGCTGTGTGATGCGTTGCGTGCGGCAGCTGGAAAAAAAGTTTTAAAAGTATTAAAAATGCCTGCCGCGGTCAGGAAAACGTAGTCGGTTTTCTCTTTCCGCAGCGGCCACAGTAAACAAAGAAAATGGTTGCCATGGAAGGGGAGACGGGACCATGCGTAATCCCTTCTCCCCTTCTATGGCGGCCATTCACATACATTAAAAAAAAATAAATAATGGCCACCGTGGCACAGGGAGAAGGGACTACGTGTGATCCCTTTTCCCTTTCCATGGTGGCCTGAAAGAAAAAAATAAGAATAACGAAGACTGGCGTGAGGGACGCGCAGGGATGTGAGCGTGTTTACCGTGAGGTAAGGCTCGCAAATGCACCAATCGGTGCTTTTGTTTCCTTGAAAATAACCCACGCCGGGTACTAATAATGTATATGCTTGAGGAGAAAGAATTCTGTATGACATCATTTCGGGATTTTGAAAAGATTTATGCTTTCTTGTGTGATCACAATACCCTGTTAATCCCATTATTTGTCTTTCTAATACATGTTGCTTTTAATCGGGCAAAATCCAGGTTCTCAGTCTTCGTTCTATTTATAGCAACAAATAACTAAATATTCACATGCACAATTCCTTTAATTACTCTGCATACACCTTGTTTCATAGTAAATCCGATAAGCTTTAATATAGGGCATTCCGTATTTGTACAAGCCTGCAGGTATAAAATACCTAGTTAATACCTAGATGTGTAGATACAGAGATGAGCCCTAACTCTAAACGGGTGGCCTGAACTTGGGTACATTGAGGGCATGGCAGGGCAGATCTCCACATGTTCTCCTCCAGTTTATTCAGCCATAGAAAGTGATTACCAGGGCTGGCTTCAATCCCATACAAGATCAAGGGAGTAACGCTTTGTTTATAGGTTAAAGAAATTCCCTCAAGGCTATTATCAGCTGTACAATGCACACGACCTTTAATGGCTACCATTTATGCGACCACTTTAGTATTTTTGTTATCTCTCTAGGCAATATCTTTATTCCCCTTATTAGTTATTATTGCCCCCAGATAAACATCTACTTAGTCACAAACTCTCAGTGACCATCTTTCACACCATGTTATGTTCATCTCGGAGCACATGAGTTTAGTCTTAGGTGCACACATGTATGCAGTTATAATATGCTGCGCAGTTACATTTTGAAGTCAATGATGGCATCTGATTGGGCGCTGTGGCAGTACAGCTTAAGGTGCATTGCCAAAATCAAAGTGTAATAATAAAAACGTATTTACTGACATGCCCTGATGGCTAAACAACAGGGATTGGGCAGTGTTTTGAATATTTTATATTTGAAATAAACAAATTAATGTAACTTTACTAATTTGCAGCAGGAAAGTAAATTATATATTCATCACAAAGACAATGGGCCTCATTACGAGTCCGGCGTTAACCGAGGCGGTAAAACCACCTGGTTAACGCCGGACTCGTATGACCATTCCGCCTCCGTGATTCCCGGAATTACCGGGGCATTACAACCCCGGTTTTCCGGGAATCACGGAGGCGGAATGGTGTAAATCCCCATTCCCATTGAGTCCTATGGGACTCGATGGAAATGGGGATCATGGAAACACCGGCACCATCTCGTAATGCTGCCGGTGTTTCCTCGTCCGCCTGCATGCGGGAGGTGTTAAACCCGCCAGTTCAGACCTGGCGGGAACATCACCTCCCGCCTGCAGGGGTCGGACTCAGGCGGTCCGGAAACAACGGTGGCGGCGGGTTTACCGCCACCGTTATTTCCGGAGCGTCTGGGTCGTAATGAGCCCCAATGTTTAACCTGTGAAACTGGTTCATGAGGCTAGCACATGACCACAACCCCAGTTAATTGAGAGCGATCAACAATTATCTCTGTGTAGTACAATGAATTGTGTGTTAATTCATGGAACAGGAAGCAGAAACCGAGGACCATCCTTGCTGCTCTGTTTTGGAAAGAAAGTAGGTGAATATGCGTGGATTTCGGGGCT
Source organism: Ambystoma mexicanum (assembly GCF_040938575.1). Classification (NCBI taxonomy): domain Eukaryota; kingdom Metazoa; phylum Chordata; class Amphibia; order Caudata; family Ambystomatidae; genus Ambystoma; species Ambystoma mexicanum. The sequence continues at coordinate 121,660,759 of NC_090923.1, forward strand.
CCCGTGCAGACAATGGGCCTCATTCCGAGCATGCTTTTAGCGGCATGGCTACCCCCATACTAGGTACCGGGTCCGGGTTCCTGGAATGGGGAAATACCAGGCCATTCCGGCCTTGGAGGACCCGGTATTTCCCCATTTAAGGAACCCGGACCCGGTACATCGCCATTCCCATTTGAGCCCCCATAGGGCTCAATGGGAATGGGGAGGATGCTAACAACGGGCCTGTTAAGGATGGGCCCGTTGTCAGCATCCTGGTCTGCTCGCGAACCCGCTAAGGACGCCTGGCCGCGAGCAGTGCTCGTAATGAAGTGGTAGGGGGTTAATGGCGCCGGCAGCTCTACTAGCGCCGTTATACCCCTACCACGTGGGTCGTAATGAGGCCCACTGTTACAATAGACCAATTTTGAAGGCTCACACCTTAGGTTGAAAATCCTGCAGATGAAGGATTCTTCATAATCCAAACAACTGGTAGCGGGCGACTTTCACAAATGCATTTATTGGGTCTTTGAAAGACACCTTGGGACTCAAAAATAACACCTTTGTTCTGCACTGAAGAGAATGGAGTCAGAACCACCCCCCTCGCCCCAGTGCTGGTGACCATTGAGAAGCGAGGATCGAAGGTTTGCCTGGGCCACAGATAAATATGATCATGGATCAGTGTGTTTTCTTCACAATTTCTTTACAATACAGTTGCAGTTGGTCCCTAGAGAATTATCCCAGAATATGTGGCTGGGAAGTGAGGTTGGAGGGATTACCATGAAATGATTGGGAAAAATAGACCTAATGAAAAATGACCAACTTCGTTTGATCGATTTTGTTTTTTAAATACCAGAGGAGTGCCACGCCCACTCCCGAACCCACTTCCCTTTACCTTAACCTATCCCCATACCCCACCCCCCCCCCATCTATTTTTTTATAAAAAATTAACAAAACCACTTAACGAATTCAACCACAAGAATTCGGCCATTTCTCATTAGGTATTTTTGTATTCGATCATTTCTGCAGATACCAGGTTGGGGATGGGGTGAAAGTTGGTAAGGATTTTCTGATCTGCATTAGGTTTCTCTAGAGGGTGTGTTTTCAGGTCAGATAGGAAGTACATCGAGAGAGTATAATTTGCTGCTGTAATGCAGGGGGGGGCTTTCATTTTGGGTTCTCTCGTTAGGGTAGGGCACTCAAAGAGTGAGTGAAAAGATATTCAACAATAACACATTGATTAATGTTTAAAGGTCAGATAAGTCATAGTAGGGTATACTATTATTTCACATGCCAGGTGGTGTGGTTTAGGAAATCATGAAAAAGGAGCGTTACACATCCCTAAAAGAAGAGAATGATGAAGGTATCATTAGGGACTGGGTTTTGCACCTTGAAACACTTGTGTATAGGCGCGTTATGAATGCCATATCATATCATAAATTCAAGGCCTTACAAAGTGTAGGTATGGGATGGTATGCAGAATTTAGAAGGCCCTCGAAGAACATGTACGCATTAGGGTTCATATGTGAGGGTAGTGAGTACTGCAAAGAAAGTGGCATGGCAATAGATGCATTTCTATTGAGGGTAGTGAGTACTGCATAGAAAGTGGCATGGCAATAGATGGATTTCTATTGAGGGTGGTGAGTACTGCAAAGAAAGTGGCATGGCAATAGATGCATTTCTATTGAGGGTAGTGAGTACTGCAAAGAAAGTGGCATGGCAATAGATGCATTTCTATTGAGGGTAGTGAGTACTGCAAAGAAAGTGGCATGGCAATAGATGCATTTCTATTGAGGGTAGTGAGTACTGCAAAGAAAGTGGCATGGCAATAGATGCATTTCTATTGAGGGTAGTGAGTACTGCAAAGAAAGTGGCATGGCAATAGATGCATTTCTATTGAGGGTAGTGAGTACTGCAAAGAAAGTGGCATGGCAATAGATGCATTTCTATTGAGGGTAGTGAGTACTGCATAGAAAGTGGCATGGCAATAGATGGATTTCATATCATTCACTGAATGAAAGGGGCAAATTAACCCTCTTACTGGTAGAGGTGAAGCTGGCCTTGACCAAGCGAAGATGAGGTCAAGCCCCTGGTCCGGAAAAGTACAAGTTGATTAAAGGACATGTTTTATTGGGCCGCATATTAAATGCAATATTAATGCTGCCGCAGTCTTAGAATGTCTCCCATGGTGTTGGTTGCCCAGGAAGAGGGCTTCAAATAGAATAAAAACGAGCCATGTGAAAGCCAAGCTTTGGCTTGTGTAGAATGAAAATGTTTTCTGTGTGGCCATCAAATGCCCAGGCACTCACACTCTTTGCCCTTTGTCTCGAGCCATTCGACAGCTCCTGCCATTGTATTCCTAGGGACCCCCACCGTTTCTGAGGCTGCCAGGTACTGGCATCATATGCACTGGTAGTCACATGTTCCACGTGTGTGGGCATCTTTATGCCTTGGCACACCTACTATTTGCCATTACATTCCCAGCTATGCACGGCACAGGTCATTCTTTGCCGGTATATGCCCAGATACTCAGACTGTATGCCAGGTTTGCCATGGGATGTATTGGCACTCACACCATTTGTCAAGTATGCTCATATTTTCCTTCAGGCATTCACACCAGTTGCCTGGTCATGCCTTCATTTGTAAAGATACCCACAGTTTGCCGGATATTGCTATCATATGCCCGGCAGATGACACTAGTTGCCATGTTTTGACATCAAATTGTTAGGCACTTACCAAATTTGCCAGGTATTGCTGTAATGTGCCACTTGGTACTGAAACAAGTAATCATGTATTTGCATCATACTCCCAGATACTGATACCCTATGCCAGATTTTGCCATAAATGTCTGCAGAACGCAAACTACTTGGCATGTATTGCACACAGTTTGATAGGTATTACCATTAAATGACCAGAAACCAGAAGCATCGCTAGGGGAAGCGGGGGGAGCTATAGCCACGGGTCTTTTGGTTGTAGCCCTGGAGAGAAGCTCAGGGGCTACAACCAAAAGGCTAGCTAGCCCCGAGTCCCGACATTAGTGTAGCCCCAGATCTTTTCCAGACCTAGCAACACCCCTGCCAGAAACTCCTTGCATTTGCCAGGAGTTTGACATGAGCTGGACAGGGAGGCAGAAGAGACATTGGGCCTCATTACGAGGTTGGAGGTAGCCATGGCGCTATTAGCGCCATGGCTGCCTCCAAACTCGTTCCGACTCCGCCCTGGTGAATGGAGCAATTACCGGTCCATTCCAAGGTTGGCGGGACCGGTAATTTCCCATTCACCAGGGCCATTCCCCATTCCCATTTGAGCCTCCAGAGGGCTCAATGGGAATGGGGAAGGCCCTAATAACGGTACCGCAAATTGCGGTACCATTATTAGCTCCAGAGTCCCTTTGCAGGACCCGTCCTTAACGCCTGGAAAAACCAGGCGTTAAGGGTGGACCCGCAAAGGGAACTCGTAGTAGGGCGGTAAGGGATTACCGGCACCAGTGCCCTTACCGGTGCCGGTAATCCCTTACCGCCCACCTCGTAATGAGGCCCATTGCACTTATTTCACACTCACATCTGCAAGTGGAGGGAGAAATGTGCGGTACTTCGGCTCTCAATCTCCCCTGTGAGGGTCCATAAAATGTAAAAAACTCAGGATACTTCATTCCCTATCGTTGTGGGCCTTTAAAAAGCCATGGACTGATAGAAGAGAGAGGCACAGGGAACGTGATCCCCATTAATCGCTCTTCTGTTGGAACACCAGCTATGGGAGGTCCTCCTTTCTCCTGATGCCCACATCCCTTTGTGACAGTAACAGCAAAGCAAAGACTCTGCATGCAGACACTACTAAGGGGAAGGATGCAAACTACTTGGTCCTCTCTTTACTTGAAATCATTGAAAAAGTGGACGGACTAAGTCTGTCTCCATGGAAAGCAACACTGCGACCAGTGCACAGCCTTGTGCATCCGACTGAGTGGCCGGGCAAATTGGATGCAGCGGAGGAACAGAAAAAGTGACAAGTGCTATGAAGACTAATGTATCCCACAGTCCAATTGCAGCATTAGTCTGGGCACCTTTCAGGTTTTGCTAAGGTGCCAACTAGGAGCCAAAACTAAAATGATCTTGGCTCAGATGGAACATGGTAATGGGGTCTAACATTGCTGGACCCTACTGCAGAATATCAAGGGGGCAGGGGTAAGGAGTGTCGACCTATGTATTTATTTTGTAGTTGTATACCAAATTGCAGGAAACCCCTAGGTGCCGTATTGTGTCGATAGTCAGATTGAAAAAAATGTGTTATTCTTAATACTGTAATTTCAGAATATGTGAGAGTTTTACTATGAAATTCCTTTGCTCTCTTTGATGTCAATTGCTCTATGAACATCTTGACTAATCACGTCCTTTCCAATGCCAGCCCGGGCAACCAATGCTTGGGGCACGGCCACCACCCAACCTTGAGACCACTGCCCTGTTGCGCCAAGGCCCACCAGTTCAGCACTGATTTTGAAGACTTCTGACACATATCACATACGATTCGATGAAACACGCAAAGGGAAGGCATTGCCCTTGTTCAGGCTTCACTTTGGCGAGTCCCGGTGTAAGGCCGCTGCAACATGGCCTTATCCGTATTGCATCCGGCAGCCTAGTGGGGGATGCACCTAGGTGCCCACTACTGGCTCGATGGCACCACCGCATGCAGAAGGCATTGCAGTGTATTTTGCCACATTGATGCAGGCTTCCAGTGTCGGGGGAGTTGCACGTCTCTATGAGGGCGTCAGATCAATTTGGATCAATACCCTGGATGCTTCCTTGTAAACTGAGCAGTATACTCTGCCTGTCTCTCCTACCTTCCCTATGACAGTGATACTAAAAATAATGCATCAACTTTCATAGGACATGAAAGGATCACAGATGATCATGTCGTTACAGGTATAGTTACTGCATCAGGGCTCAGAAGAAACAGACATAAGAGCACCATGGTCTCAAAATGTGGTAAAATACTGGTTTTATGCATTTAAGTAGTCCATGGAGCAGGTGAAGTCTGCGGATACGTTGCTGACCTTGGCATGTGGCAACCTGGGTTCTCATCCCATCAATGTGTGATTCTGAGAAAATGTACTTATCTCATAGCATTTAATTGTATACCGTTTTGCCTGACATGTGCATGGTCTCTTGATGCCTAGTGCTCTGAAAAATAGAGAGGCTGGGTTTGCTTAGCACAGCGGGAAGGAAAATGCAGGATAGCTTTCCTGTTGTGTTGATGAGTGCAGTTCAGAAGAACCCAGGTACTGTGCGACTGTGTCAGTGGCAGAGCCAGCGGCAGTAAAAGGGGGATTCAATCACCCCACCAAAGTATCCTACCTGGTGTCTAGTGCCCGCTCATGCCTCCCACAGAGCTGGCGCTTAGTGAGAGTTGAGCACCAGCCCTGGTATCAAAATATATACATATGTATATTTCCATGCGGTGCATGCGCTCCTACACGTGTGGCGCAGTGCTCTTCTTGCAGAGTTGCAAGATGTTCAATGGCTCGGCACGCTGCGTGTATGCAGGTCCATCTGTGGTGCGACAGCGCTATGTTCCTGAATCCATCCTGTCTGGCATTCCCCCAGTGAGAAGTGCTGTTGTGTGCCGGCCTGTGCCCCTCCCTTCCTGAAGATTAGATAGAAGAGAAGAAAGCTCATGCAAGTCGCTTACATGGACCAACACTGGCATAGATAGGTTGGGGATGCAGCTGCACGCGCAGCATTTACACTGACTATCACTGGCATAGATAGGTTGGGGATGCAGCTGCACGCGCAGGATTTACACTGACTATCACTGGCATAGATAGGTTGGGGATGCAACTGCACGTGCAGGATTTACACTGACTATCACTGGCATCGATAGGTTGGGGATGCAGCTGCACGCGCAGGATTTACACTGACTATTACTGGCATAGATAGATTTTGTCAGCATTTTCGTGCATGGGGTTTATAGTGGCCATTTCTTCGAAACAGTGATTGTGGCAACAGCCTCATGCAAATGATTTACACTGACCATTGCTGGCATAATTAGGCTGTGGTGGCTGCCTTATTCATGGGATTTACAGTCACCAGTAATGACATAGATATGTTTTCAGGTGTTATCCTAGAGAACCACATTTAAATTGTATGGCTTCTTATCTCTTTTTCTCAAAAATGTTGCTACAAAATACATCTTTGAGCAAATTATGTAATTATATTCTTGGGGAGTAGCCCAGCCCAAACCACCTTTGATTATTTTCGATTTCCCCGCTACGCTCAGACATTTGCACTAATTTGAGGAAATATTGTAGCCCCACAACTAAAAATATTCCCCAGACATGACTGCGTGGGTCACCGGGAGCTTTAGGGGTGGGTTTGGAATATAGGACCTGGAGGTCTGGGTGGGAAAGTGTTTTTTTTTTAAATAAGGAGCTGCAGCTGAATGACGGAATCAGGGGACACAGTCCTATGCTCACCTGTGGTCTCAGATCTGTGTGTGTTGGCTGGAGCCAAGAGCTTCAACAGCTTCCTGTATATAACCCAGGTACAGGAATTGCTAAGGTGGGAACATAAAAGGAAGAGGTATACACGTTATTACTTTCCTGCTTCTAGGTGAAGAACTAAAAACTATCCCTAGTGCAAAAGTGGTTTGAGTGATGCATGTGATGCAAAGCGTATCTAAAAGGAAAGGACACAGGCCCTGAAATCATCACTGGATAGTTGTGCCTTCCTTTGCTATCACTAAATAAATAATAATGGTTCTCACAGACTCGGGCAACGTTGTAAAGTATTGTAAAGTATTTTGAGTCATGAAACAGTGATGTACAGTCTTGTACATGGGCTCAATGCAGAAATGTTATCACAAGGAAACTGACCTTTCCTTAAAACCAAGGAACCAACTTTCAAATGGGGCCTGAAAAAAACATTTGAATAAAGATAAGGATGCATGATGTGCTTCACTAAAATACAACTGAAGTGTACGGTTGCGGGGTGAGATGTGAACTGAGACATATGATATTCCTAAAAAAACAAATCAACCGGTTTCTGTCTGCTTCTTATGAATTCTGCATTCGCCAGGACTATTGTCCAAGAATTAGTGCACGCGCTACGAGAAAGATTAATTCCTTTGTCAATTTCCAGATGAGTATCCTATTCCTCAGTTTCTCCAAGGTGATGAACTACAAGAAACAATTTCTCGGATTTTTCTTTTTCCTTCTTCTTGGTCTTCCTCTTCATTTTTTTTTTTAAACTTTATTTTCAATGTAGAGAAAGAAGACATCAATTTTAAAAAGCAATAAAATATTTACAAAATTATATACAAATTCACAGAAACATCAAAAACAATAGTATCTATAGAAACGAAACCCAGCCTAACCCGCAGTTCACATCTCACTGCCTACAAAATCTAATTCAATACAGTTCCAAAAATCTCCCCCATATCTTTGCAAACAAACCATTTTTGCCTTGTCTCCTATATAAATGTTCCTCCATAGCTGCCAAATCTCGCATTTCACTTAGCCACATTTCTTTTTCTAATGTAGCAACAGGTTTCCAATTCCTAAGGATAATTTTCTTACCCACTGCAGCCCCTCTAAATAACCATTTTTTTGGCACTGAGATAGGTCATCCAAGATAGAGTCATTCCCCAGAATTAACATCTCGAAATTAAAATCAATGGTCACTTCCAGGATTTCTACACAAATTTCACAATTTGTTTCGCAAGTGTCTGACTGGGCAGCAAACATGTGTCTTTTTATTAGTTCAGATGGTCTCCTGGGCTGGGCAGGAGCCTGTGTAATGGGACCTCATCTTCTTTACTGCTAGTGAAACTGCTAGTCTTCCTCATCTTACACTGGTTCAACTTGCATGCCTCCAAGCACTCCTAGTAGCGCGTGCGATCCCATGTGCGTTCTGTCTCTGCCTATTGTTGCTGCCCTCTGGGGTAACTTCCCGCTTAAGTGGCACATGACTCGTGGCCAGGGCAATCAGCAGTGTGTCTCATTGGGAGGACTGCGAGAAAAAATCCAAAGGCCTGGATCTGAAGGAGGCAAGTTTGACGGGCGAGGCCTCCAGCCACCTGTGGTCTCTTTGCTTTTAGGCATTTACTCACCAGACTCACCACACGTTTTCAGCAACCATTTAATCACATGTAGCACGTGCATTGTCCATCGTACGCATGCGCTGTGAGTTATGGCGTCGGGCTAGGCTGTGTCTCAGTCACTATGCAGAGGTTTGTGTTGGGTCTTCAGGGACCAAGCCCTGCCAGCAGTATTTTCGGATAAAGATATGATCAAGATGTTCTAGTCCTTATGTAACAAGGGAGTATGTGTAAGCAAATGGCGTCGAAAATCAAACAAACGCACATGGGTCACTAAAAGCTCAGCAAAGTGCCTTAAAGCTCGCTCTTCAATACTTTTATATGGGTTTTTGAGCATTTAGTCAAAAGTCATTGGTAACCAACAAGAGAAACCCCACAGCGAAGCTGGCGTTTATATTGAAGGAGCTATCAAACAGTAGGCAGAGTCAGCACAAGTCGAGGTTGTGCTGAGCATCCGCTCTCAGTGCTAGAAGATTTTAAATTCTAGCAGATCATAAACCACTAATAAATGCATTCAGAAATTAAGACGCAGGTAAGGTGACTAGTCATCTTGCTCATTTGGTTGCCACGCTGTTAGAATACAAAGTACTGTACGCATTCGAGTAATGAAATAAAATACACAGGCTTCTATTTGTACAGATGGCCACTAGATAGCAGGTTAGAGGGAAAACTGGATGATATACCATACCTTTCTTGTGTGCTCTGCTAATGGAAATGCTGTAACTAGAGCCTTGATGCCCCAGGACTTGGTGCACATTATAAATGAAAAAATAAATAAATAAATAGAGAAAGCGCAAATGGCATAGCATATGGCCCAAATAAGTGAGTATCTGGGCAGCGATAAATGAAGGTATTGTACTAGATTCTCAAACGTAACGCAAATAAACCATAGAGGAAGCTCTTTTTTCATGTGCATTGCTTTTAGAAATGCCAAGGTTACCCCATTCACAAAGGTGATTGGCACATTGTTGGGGTCTGGGGCACAGCCAGCCCCGTTGCATAAAATAGTGTCGTGTTGCCAACACCGATGTATGAGAGGGCCTCATCAGTCACGTGGGTACTGGAAGCACATTTCACAAGGGCCCATCATTGTGAAATGTATAGAAAAATACCAAGCATTTCTATTCTTGTTTGTGGGATAGTAATTCAAGCGGGACAGCATTAGTTTGTAGAACTGCTGTCTCATCACAACAAGAATGCACGAAAGCGACAGAAATTACGTTTTTATGCACTGTGCACCCTCTGAACCTTTTCAAACAGGCCAAGGGGAATTAATATTTTTTCTCTGCATTTTAAAGTAATTAACATTTGTAGATTTGAGACGTGCTTTAGAATGCTCAGAATGCCCCCTTATATATGCAATTGTGCAGAGAAGGTGGAACAGGGCATTTGAAAGCCTGCATCGATGCAGGCTTTCAGATGCCTTTTGTGAATTGAGACACAGCTTTCTTTGGCAAGTAATGAGATATACTAGCAATTCTCATCACTTATGCCAACAAATGTTTTGAGATTCTGGTTCAGGAATTTGTGTACGATGTTGTGGTTTGTGGGAAAGGGATGGTCTTAAGAGAGTTATTTGAATGAAGATGTGCAGCCTTATTCTATGGGGCTGTGGAGGCATCTCTTGAATGAGTTCTTCTGTTAGGTGGGATGACATGTTTGCCTATCTCGAGGGATAAGGCTTATTATGGGGATTATTGTACAACAAGGTGATTTGGACATTACTGTTACTAAAAGAAGGTTGCATGTAAGTGACTGTGGATGTCAACCAAAGATATACAATTTGTTAAGAGGATAAAGAAAATCTTCAAACTAGGGCCATACCTTTCTCGGCAACAAAAGGAGATATCGGTAGATGTCTATTTGGCAATGTATGCTGTGCTGCAACATGAAACAAGTGGCACTTCTGACTGACAACCATTATGAATGGGATGGGATTTAATTAATGACAAGACTTAATACGATTAGTGTAACAACGTTTTGCACAAACCTGATTTCTAAAGAATATTTACTTCAATTATAGTGTCAGATAATGCTATATAATGTTCCTAGAAAGAAATGTACTTGTTTCTAAAACAGGGTGGAATATTTCATAACACCATATCACTTTACCATCCACACACTATTTGCTTGGTGGAGCGGGTGAACAGGATAAAGTTTTAGTTCATGATGCATTTCTGTCCAAGTTGGGCCTTACTCCTTTGTGAATTTGAGAGGTAGGACACCTGCTACAATGCTAGCTCCTGGGTTGTTTACTGAAATATACTAAAATAGAGGAAAGTAGAGGTATTGCTCATATAGAGAATAAATATATGGTGATATGTGCATGCATAATAGTAGACAGAATTAAATCAGGGCCAGTATAGATGTTGTTGTGGACACTGGGCAGGTTGCCTTGTGGAGATGTTGAGGCACCAAGTGAAGTTAGTTGGTGGATTGTGTGATTTTCAAAATAGTTAAGATGAAGGAGAAAGCTTTGCAAAGAACGTGTCTGAGCATTATTGCAGTTCTCACTTCTCCAAGCTGACATCAAGTTCCCGGATTACTCCCAATGTGGTGAATAGGTGTTTGGCATTTCAAGAAGATTATTTTGTGTTTGTTTATGGAATGGATCTGCAGCCTTTGGATCTCCAGGTGTTTGAACTACAGGTTTGTTCATCAGTCCTATCCAGCATAGTTAATTTTAAGGGATTACGGTAGTCAGCGTCCAAAATATCTGGATAACCGCAGGTTGCAGATCCATCGTTTATGTCATGCTGAGAATATTAGTTTTTGTTGTCTGTAAATATGTAGTGATGCCTTGTGTTGTAGTGAGTGGTATGGTGGAGAATGGACACAAGTATTATAATGGATGGTGAGTGAGAGTACGTAACATGTAAAAGCACTGGTGTTGACAGTTGAAAATCAGCACTGGATCTGAGGCACATTTTGACGAATTTGAGGTTTAGTAAAATGTGTCTCACTTAATCTCACATTAGTCCTCAGCCACCGGGCTAGAAACAAATACAGCAGGCCTGGCAGCAGTGGTGCAGCTGCACAAGCGGTACTAATATTAGGAGATTGGCACCAGCAGTGCCAATTTTTGCCTCACCCCATGCTACATGCATCTGCACTTTCTCTGTGTCTACGGTGCTGAGCACATAGTGCCGGAGGTACTCATATTGGCACGTTGGGAGTTGAGAGCCATTCCTGCTCTAATCGTTTTCTTGGTGGGAGGCAGGCCTTGATCCTCTCTGCGGCTACTCGGCAGCATCAATAGTTCAACAACGCAGACCTTTGGGCTAATCCACCTCTTTCCCGTACTCTGTTTGTTTGGGGTCCCTCACTACGCCCGGTCACACATTTCAGCAGTGTCTATGCCGTCTTGCAGAGCCTACTATCTCGTCTCATTACTACTGCCCTTTCTCTTCAAGGGAAGGGCTTGTGGCAAACTGAATGACAGGGATCAAAGTGTACAAAAATAGTGGTAAAACTATGTTCCCTGCTTGACTGAGCCCCCATGTCGCCCCTCGCCACCTGCACCAGAACCAAGGCAACCACCCCCTCCACGCTCTGAAATACAAACCCTGTACCTGGGACCTACCTGTCTTTTGCCTTTCCTCCACTCCAGCCCTCACCACTATATTTTAAAAGTGTACTACAAAGGCTGAAAGAAATAGCGAAAGAAAATCTTAAAGGAACACCATTACTTTAATCCCCCCTCTTTATGGACATGCCAATGACTAAAAATACCCCTCCCACCCATTCATTACCTATACACAAAGCTGGGCCTGCAGCAATTTCACGTTAATCGTGCTTACATGCAGAAGACATACACTGATTACTGTGGGAGCAGGGCTATCAGGGGGCTCAGGAATGGGATTTAGGTCACATGCAGGCTACTGAAATAATCAACTGCAAGCCAGTAGCTACACGATAGCTCACGAGATGAGAGATTAGCACAGAGCCTAGGTTCAAACCCCGAGTAAAGGAGCAGCAACATTAAGAAAAACATATTGTTCACTGGATCTATATGATTATTGCGAGGGCTGAAAATGGTGACTTTTATTTTAACCCTTTACACCACATGTCTATGCGGGGGTAGTCCCCCGCAGCCTCCCCATATCAATATTATACTCTAAACCCCCCCACACATGTATGTGGTGTAAGTGGGGGTTAAAAGAAAAGTCGGCAGTTCCGGACGTCGCAATTCCCAGGTCGACATTTTTGTACGATTCCGTATAAAAGAAACAGCCTTTATAGGCTACGAGGAATATTTTTGGTTTTAATCCTAGCTAGCATATTGCCCCGAGCCACTCTTTGCTTTCAAATCTGCATCCCGAAATAACGGAATGGAAATAAATCGCTCCACCTGTAGGTTTTGCGACAGTCGGGCTGGTAATCATGACATCTGAGCTGCGTGGTCTTAGTACTTGGCGGGCCAAGGTCTGTTGCGTGGCAACAGCATTGTATTTTAAATCAAGGGCTGCCACTCAAGTGAACACTTAATCAGTACCGCTTCTGTCTTATAAAAGCAGCTCCTGCATAATGTTTGTGCTTGCGTTGCTTTCGCTACTCCCGGGACTTGCATAGAAATAACCTCCCAGTTGTTGGTATTGACTCATTTGCTTTTTGCTTTTATGAGCCGATTTCGAATTCGTCATCGCTTCTGGGATATACTTGGCAGTAGCCACGTAAGGAAAGGGAAGGTAGAGCTGCAGGGGAAGGGAGGGAGAGAGGTAGGGGAATGGGAAGGAAGGAAGGAAGGAAGGAAGGAAGGAAGGAAGGAAGGAAGGAAGGAAGGAAGGAAGGAAGGAAGGAAGGAAGGAAGGAAGGAAGGAAGGAAGGAAGGAAGGAAGGAAGGAAGGAAGGAAGGAAGGAAGGAAGGAAGGAAGGAAGGAAGGAAGGAAGGAAGGAAGGAAGGAAGGAAGGAAGGAAGGAAGGAAGGAAGGAAGGAAGGAAGGAAGGGAGGGAGGGAGGGAGGGAGGGAGGGAGGGAGGGAGGGAGGGAGGGAGGGAGGGAGGGGATGAGGTACAGGAGGAAGGAAGGAAGGGGAGAAGGAGCTAAGGGAGGGGAAGGAAGGAGAGGAGGATGAGGATGAGGTACGGGAGGGGAAGGAAGGAAGGGGAGAAGGAGCTAAGGGAGGGGAAGGAAGGAAGGAGAGGAGGATGAGGTACGGGAGGGGAAGGAAGGAAAGGAAGGAAGGGAGGAAGGAAGGAAGGAAGAAAGGGGAGAAGGAGCTAAGGGAGGGGAAGGAAGGAAGGAAGGAAGGAAGGAAGGAAGGAAGGAAGGAAGGAAGGAAGGAAGGAAGGAAGGAAGGAAGGAAGGAAGGAAGGAAGGAAGGAAGGAAGGAAGGAAGGAAGGAAGGAAGGAAGGAAGGACGGACGGGAGGGGAAGGGAGGAAGGAAGGAGCTAAGGGAGGGGAAGGGAGGAAGGAAGGAGCTAAGGGAGGGGAAGGAAAGGAAGGGAGGAAGGAAAGGAAGGAAGGAAGGAAGGAAGGAAGGAAGGAAGGAAGGAAGGAAGGAAGGAAGGAAGGAAGGAAGGAAGGAAGGAAGGAAGGAAGGGAGGGGAGAATGAGCTAAGGCAGGGGAAGGAAGGAAGAAGGAAGGGGGGAAGGGAGGAAGGAAGGGGAGAAGGAGCAAAGGGAGGGGAAGGAAGGAAGGAAGGAAGGAAGGAAGGAAGGAAGGAAGGAAGGAAGGAAGGAAGGAAGGAAGGAAGGAAGGAAGGAAGGAAGGAAGGAAGGAAGGAAGGAAGGAAGGAAGGAAGGAAGGAAGGAAGGAAGGAAGGAAGGAAGGAAGGAAGGAAAGGTATGGGAGGATGAGGTACGGGAGGGGAAGGGAGGAAGGAAGGAAGGGGAGAAGGAGCTAAGGGAGGGGAAGGAAGGAAGGAGAGGAGGATGAGGTACGGGAAGGGAAGGAAGGAAAGGAAGGAAGGAAGGAAGGAAGGAAGGAAGGAAGGAAGGAAGGAAGGAAGGAAGGAAGGAAGGAAGGAAGGAAGGAAGGAAGGAAGGAAGGAAGGAAGGAAGGAAGGAAGGAGAGGAGGAGGAGGTACGGGAGGGGAAGGGAGGAAGGAAGGAAGGGGAGAAGGAGCTAAGGGAGGGGAAGGAAAGGAAGGACAGGAGGAAGGAAACGAAGGAAGGAAGGAAGGAAGGAAGGAAGGAAGGAAGGAAGGAAGGAAGGAAGGAAGGAAGGAAGGAAGGAAGGAAGGAAGGAAGGAAGGAAGGAAGGAAGGAAGGAAGGAAGGAAGGAAGGAAGGAAGGAAGGAAGGAAGGAAGGAAGGAAGGAAGGAAGGAAGGAAGGAAGGAAAGGTATGGGAGGATGAGGTACGGGAGGGGAAGG